>NC_058134.1:240016849-240100564 GCF_016433145.1 Gracilinanus agilis
TGTGTGTGTGTGTGTGTGTGTGTGTGTGTGTGTGTGTGTGTGTGTGTGTGTGTTTAAAAGATCCAGAGTGGTGTAGGAGAAAGACCTCAGTATTTAAAGTCAGGGAATCATGAAATCATAGATTTAGCAATGGAAGAGATCACTATGTCCATAACCCTTACTGTACAGATGAGGAAACTAAGGCATAAAAAGCTTAACTGACTCACTCAAGTTTAGTCAGGAGAGCATAGAATCATAGATATGAAAGAAGAAGGATGAGGAAAGTGAAATATAAAAATGTTAAATAATCTATCCAAGGTCCCAGAGCTAGTTTAGAATTCATTTCTTCCTGACTCAGAGCTTTATCCAGGGTCACCTAGCCATCTCAGAGAGATTTAAATTTAAAATCCTTTTTCTGACACTTACTGGTTTCCTGACCATGGGCCAGTCACTTCCTTTTGCTGACTTTGTTGTCTTATCTTTAAAATAGTGATGAAAATAAACCCAGGCTCACAAGGTTATTAGAAATTAATTTAAATTAAGGCATAGATCATTGGTTCCTCTTTGACACAACAGAGCACATATTCATTATTGTGAATAAATGCAACAACTTAAGCTCCAAACAATACTTTTTATGCCTCTTGATATTTCACGTAAGTCAAAGGGCAATGCCACAGTTAATTCAGTTCAACAAATATTTCCTTAGAACCCACTGGGAGCCAGAGATTGGGCTAGCTCTTTAGAATACAGAGACAGAATTGGAATTGTTCCCACCCTTGAGGAGCTTACAGCCCTTTGGAATGATAAAGGAAAAAAAGCTAGGACTTATTGCTCATTATAACTCCTGTGGGAGGGTTAGCATTGAAAACATCAAGCATGTGAATGATGGGAGAAGGCAGGGAATCAATCATCAAACTCGAGTGGGGGAATAGCCAATGGATAGATGGATTCCATGTTGACATCCATATTAAATGTTAAATTGAAGGGATGATTTTGAAAGCATTATGAAGTGCTTATTCTGGGCCAAATACTGTGCTAAGCATCAGACATACAAAAATGAAAGCAAAAATAATCCATTTCCTCAAATAGTTTATATTCTAAAAAGGAAGTATATCAGATATATGGTAGTAGTGGTCCAGGGAGTCATTTTTTGTTTTAAAAAAGTTCTAGAGATGGTGAGTGGAGCCATAGATCCAGAGAAGGTACTCTTAACTTGTTGAGATGCTAATTACAATAATAATTATTATGATTATTATGATTATTACATTCACATATTACTTATTATTTAAATTAAAATGATGATTAAGGACCACCATATAAGATAAAAAGACAGGGATGAATTGCAATCTATATGTATAGAAGGAATACCTATGAGTATGAGGTAATGAAGCCATCCAATTTCAAATTAGCACTATTCTCTGTTTCTTCTCATATTTAATATTAACTTGATTTCTTTAGTTAGTAGGGAGTTATGTTACAGAATTTTAGAGCTGAAGGACTCTGAAAAACCATTTAGACTAACTTCTCATCTAATGCCAGAATCATCTCCATCATTTCCATGAATGGAAGTCCAGATGGAACACTTGCAAAACTATGGCATTCACTACTTTACAAAGCAACTAATTACATTTTTTTAACAATATGGCTGTTCATTTGTTTTTCTTTTTTGTGTTTAGTCAAAGCCATAACCCCATCCTTTTACTACTAGCTTAGTCTTTTGGAGTCTTATAGGTGATAAACACTTAAATACTAATATGGCAAAATGATTGGATCCTCATTACACTCCCCAATTCTCTCTTTTTCAGGTTAAAAACCTCCAGTTCCTTCAGCCATTTTTTACAAGCCTTTCCTACTCAGGCCACCATCATATGGACGCTCTGCTATTTGGAAATGTTTCTCAAAGTATGCCACCCTAAACTCTTCTTGACCCCATTTGGGGTTTTCTTGGCAAAGATATTAGAGAGGGCTGCCATTTCCTTTTCCAGCTCAATTTTAGATGGAAACTGAGGCAAAGAGAATTAAGGGATTTATCCAGGGTCACAAGGAGAGTGTCTAAGCCTGGATTTGAACTCAGGAAGATGAGTTTTCCTTACTCTAGAGCCAGCATCCTAAATACTGTGCCATCAATTGTTCACAATAACCTAGACATCACCATCAACATCATCACTACAGCTAGCATTTCTATAAAGCTTTAAGGTTTACAAAGCACTATACATAAGTTATCTCATTTGACCCTCACAACAGCCTTGTGAAGTAGGTACTATTATTATCTCAATTTTACAGATGAAGAAACTGAGTCTGACAGAGGTTAAAGTGATTTGCTTAGAGTCAGTTAAAAGTAGGATTCTAATTCAGGTCTTCTGGAACAAGCCTCTATCCAGTGTACTATCTAGCTGTCTCAAGCTGTTAAATGATTGTCTTGCATCCATGGATTGCTATTAAAACCTTCTTGATCATATACACATCACTGTTGTTATTGCTTTACTTAAGTTTAGGTATTTGTGTTCATCTTTGTTGAATGGTATCTATTAAATTTTTATCTGGAACTTGATTTTGATCCATCATTTCAGTTACTTTCCCAGCTTTGTGACATCTGTAAATATTAGAAGCATAGCTTCTATGTCTTTTTCAGTCAAGCTTTTGATTATATAAACTAATCTTGAAATTATCTGAAATTTTGATCTTAGCTATCATATACACTTATGTGTCCAAAATGTGAATAGAAAATAATAAAACTGTAACCATCACATGTGAAAATTAGTCCCATTAATTGATAATCAGATCTTAGACAAATGGTAAGATGGAAATCATAAGCTCATAGAATTAGAACAGAAAGGTACATCAGGGGGCTTTTACTACAACACCTTCATTTTAACAGATTAAAAAAACAAGGCCCATGGAGGTTATGATTTGTCTAAGGTCATGCAAGTGCTAAGTATCAGTGGAAAGATTTGAACTCAAACCACTAAACTTCAGATGCTGTCTCCTCAAATTTAAATTTCTTTAGGAAGTTAAAAAAATTCAATTTAAATTATTTTTTTAAAAAATTGAACATCTATAAAATATGCTATTATTTAGACTCTATAGATTAAAACATAGTGTATTACAGGGAAGAAGTCTATATAAAAAAGCTATTACTGGATCCCTAGAGATAAGATCATAAGATTTTGAACTAGAAGAGTTCTTAGAAATCATATTTTTCAGGTGAAGAAACTAAAGGACAGAGGCAAAGTGACTTGTCCAAAATTTCAAAATTAATAAGTATCACTGTTGGAATTCAAAACCAGATTCTCTTTCATTGCAGACAACAAAAGTACTGGAAGGATACAAGCCCAGAGATGATAGGTAGTATTCAGTTAAATCTTGACAAGTTAGAACATTGGGTCGAATTGATTAACATTTAAATTTAATAGGAACAGATATAAAGTCTGCCATTTGAATTAAAAAATGCATCTGTACCAGTATAAAATAAGGCCACTATGACATCATTTTTTCTTTTGTTTGTTTTTTCTAAATCTAGGAGCTTCATATCCCTGGAGACTCAGTATGACTCACCAGTGTGATATGGTAACCAAGAGGGGAAGGAGAAGGGAACAAATGTTTATTAAGCACCTAATATGTGCCAAGTGCTTAACAAATATCTCATTTGACCCTCAGAAAAATCAAGGGGAGTAGGTACTATTATAATCCTCATTTACAGATGAGGAAACTGAGGCAAATAGAGGTTAAGTGACATGCCCAGGATCAGACAACTTGTAAATATCTGAGATTAGATTTGAACTCAGATTTTCTTGACTCAATACCTATCTATTCTCCATTATTCCTAGCTGATTATTGGCTCTGTTAATTGAACGACCATGAAATAGAAGGAATTCTTGTTCAAATATAGGTTGAATCAGGTCTCTTCAGTTCAGCTTCTAGCTCAGATATTGAATCTGTGGTTCTATGGCAAGGCTTTGGTGACAGATGGAATGTAGGGATTGGGGGTGGTGAGAAAGAATGAGTCCAAGATGAGACCTAAATTGTGGGGAGCTGGTGCCTTCAATAATAACAGAGAAATTAAAAAAAGTCTAATGCTCTTTTCACTATTCCTGTCTATAGTAATAATACTTTGTGGACTGGGTTGCAGAGAACACAGCAAATGTTTCTCAATTCCTTCCCTGTTGATCAATAATGCTCCACAGAGAAGGCACCTGGTTCTGTGTTAAGGAGAAGCTTAGCTCTCCACAGCCCTCCTGTTCTGTCATAAAAACAATATTTGGCCTTCAGTTCCCCCTCATCATTCCCCATCTGTACCCTCTAGTTACCTATTAAAAAAGACATGATATACCCAGGTACAGGCAGCACTTTTATGGTAGAATGAAAACACTTTCATTACATCTCTCATTTTCTCTTACTGGATGCAGGATACATTTCGATTAATAATTGACTACCAAGAAACTGGGCATCTCTTTTTCTTTTGTCTCCAAATTAAGCAGATTGAAATGCAATACCTGACAGTGTATTTGCCAAATCAATTAATTGATAGTCAATCAATAAAAATTTATTAAACACTTTTTGCATGTCAGGCTCTGTGCTAAAGATCGGTGATACAAAAAAGGCAAAAGATAGTCTATGCCCTCAAAGAGCTTCCAATATTGTGGGGAAGACAACATGAAAACAAATATATTTAAAGCAAGCTATATAATGGATAAATAAGGGATGATTAATAGAGAGAAGCCAATGGAATTAAAAACGGTTAGTGAAGACTTCCTGAGTTCAAATCTAACCTCAGACAATAGCTATGTGACCATGGGCAATTCACTTAACCTTTTTGGTCTCAGTTCCTCATCCGTATCTTTGCCAAGAAAACCCCAAATGGGGTCACAAAGACTGGATATGAATGTAATGACTGAGCAACCACTCATTTCCACAAAAGCCTGTTTCTGTTATCTACTTTCCTAATGATCATTTTCTTTCCCAATTACAAATTTCCTTGCCTTCCTTCCCTTCCAGATGACAGTTGTTTCCCACAGTTCTAACTTTCCTTTTCCTGAGGCAATATGCCATCTATAAAGGCATGACACTCCCAGATTTAGTAGTTTGAGAATCAAAAACCTGAATATCATATCTCCTTTAAGGTCCTCATTTCCAAATAGAGAATGTCTTCTCCCAGGAATGCTCTTCAGTGGGAGTTCCTTCCACCATTGAAACAAGATTTTGGTATTTTCCTGTTTCCATACCTTCTTTTTGCTTTCTCATTCATTCCTTTGTAGATCCTCTTTTTTCCTGAGAAGCTACAGCAGTTATGTCCTCTTATTTATTTAATATTGCCTTGATTAAGGCTCATTCTTCTCTAACTTCTACATCTCCTTGAACTGAATTATGAGTCAAAAAAGTATCTTGCCTATTATCATTGTTATTAAATTGTGAGCCATTAACTCAGTTTTTCTGACTTGAAGTTCAATTCTTTTTCCACTATCTCAGATTCCTACGTATTGGATCTATTTCTCTTTTTAAGTCTCCCACAGAAAATTGCTGGATTTTTTAAAAATATTGAATTGCATGGAAGAAAATTATCAAGGAAGGATCAAGGAAGGATGACACAGATGGGCATGAAGCTTCTTCACCTTCTTAATACCCCACAAAAGCAACCAAAAATAACTCCATAGAATCAATGCCAAAATTGGCAAAAAAAAAACAAACACACAAACAAACAAAAAAAAACAGACAGGAGTTGGAAGTGAATCTGAACAGCTAGGGACAGAACAGGAAGGAAGTTTTCTGACTTCCTATGGCCTCAGTCCCACCACCACAGGCCCTAGGGACAGGAAGAGAGAAAATGGTGTGGCATGCACAAGGCAGCCCTTAGGAGCAGGAGAATGACTGCACCTAGTTTGCTGAACACTGCATCCCCAAGGATACAACAATGAAATGCTGATATTTGAGGTGAGCACTATTGTGCTATTGTGCTGGAGTATTTCATAAGGTGTCATAGTATTCCATGATGTATGAATACTAGTTTGTTCAGTGGTTCTTGAAATGAGCTCTCACTTTGTTTCCAAATTTTTGCTACTACAAAAATGCAGCTGTAAATATTTTGCTATAAATAAGACCTTTCCCTTTGGTCAGTTAATTTCAGGACATTATGGTGAAGGGTGAATGAGCACAGTGGACTATGTTTATGTATCAAACCCCAAACCTCCCATTATTGTGTCTGAAAATTGGTTTGATAAACATTAGTTACAAGGCTAGTTCCCCAAATAAAACAGCAGAGGACTGACTCATTGTTCTAGCTGTGGACCCAATGGAACACAATTCAGTTTGGTTTGCTGGTCCTCCTTGTCCAAACCGATCTGACAAGCTCTTATTAAGGTCCTGCTACATGCAATGCACTTGGTGTACTGTGGACACAGAGATCAAACAGCAATAAATAAAACAAAAGAAACAAACAACAATATCCCCAAACTGGTCCCCAGTCTCAAGAAACATATTCTAAGGAAGTTATTCAATTCAATTGGGCCAGTACTTATATGTAAGATGAGGCAGCTAGGCATTGGATGGACTTCTTGGCTGGTAATTAGAAGACTCCTCTTCCTGAGTTCAAATCTGACCCCACACACAGACAAATACACATACACAAATACTGGCTGTATGATCCTGAGTAAGTCACTTAACCCTGTTTGCCTCAGTTCCTTATCTATAAAATGAGTTGGAGAAGGAAATGTCAAACCACTCCAAGTGTCTGTGCCGAGAAAACCCCAAAATGGGGTCACAAAGACTCAGACATAACTGAACAGTAGCATTAAAAGGACAAGATGGGAAAGTATGTAACAGAGAAATCTATAAATAGTATTTCAAGGAGAGAAAGAACTAGTAGCCAAACTCATCTTGGTGGCTATTCCTATAACATCCAGCTGCCTGGAGAAACTAAACTTGAAGCTGCCACTTGAAAGACAGATTCTGGATTGAAAGTTTCTCAGCATCTCTCCCACTTCCTTTCCAATGCTTTATGGTCAACTATCTCTGGGCTGCTGTCCAGATCATTGAAGAATGGATGTCCCTGTGGTTCCAACATGTTTTTTTTGGAAAAAAATACAAAAATAAACAAATATAACTAAAAACAACTTTAAAAAAAACCCACCCAAGCCAGTTATATCCTTTGAATCCTCATCTTTCAATGGATTTCATCTTTAGGTATACTAATTAGCCCTGGAAGGGGGCTGGGGGACCCCTCAGAATAGTTAAATTGCTATTATTGCCAGCTGCAACATTTTACCGGCTAAGCCTTCGATTCCCCACTATGCTTTGGCTGCTAGGCTGAATCTTATTGTCAGGAGCCATTAAATCTAATTTTTAATTAGTCCCTTCTCTACTCCCTCTTCTGTTTCTGTTTAGCCTTTGTGAGCAAAAAAAAGGAGTTTTCCTGGGTGTGTTCAACAGCTGTTCTAAGTCGATGCCATCTTTGCTGAATGCTGAAGACGGTATTGTGGAGCCTAGCATATATGTCTGTCATATACAAACACAGGGACCCATCTTTCCCTTTATTGACTTGAGCTGAAATCTGTGCCTCTGCTAAATCAAACACTTTCCCCATACCCATCTCAGGCAAGTCCATGTGTTTCACCATTTGTCACTTTTTATGAACAGCTCAATTTCCTGGGTTTGCCTCCAATGATATTTTAACAGATAATATGCTGCCAAAAACAGATCCAAAGCTTTCCAAACCTTCTCGACAGTATTATTGATGACAGATGGTTTTTCTCCACATTTTACCGAACCAGAGGATAGATAGGATTAGGAATAACACTACCTCAGTAAGGATGGTGTGTTTAAATGAAGTATCTTGGCATATTTATTCCCCATGAGAATGTAAACATTAAGGAATGCTTTCAAGGACCAATGTAGAGTGGTTAAGATCATAGACTGAAAGCCAGAAGTCATCTTTGAATACATTGAATAATAATGATGATGATAATACTAATAAAAACTATTATTGTTTGGTCTTTTTCAGTCATGTTTAATTCCATTTGGAGTTTTCTGGGTTTTTTTTTTGCAAAGATACTGGAGTGGTTTGTGGTTTGCCATTTCCTTGGCCAGCTCATTTTTACAGATAAGGACACTGAGGCAAATAGCATTAAGTGACTTCCACAGGGTCACACTGCTAGTAAATGTCTGAGGTGAGATTTGAACTCATGAAGATGAGTCTTTCAGACTCCAGATCTGGTAATCTATGCACTATAATACCTAGCTGCCTAACAATAATAAAATAATAATCTACCCATTTTAATTTTATAAGTGAGTCACTGAGGGCCAGAGAGGAAGGAAATAAGAATTTATTAAGCATTTACTACATGCTAGACACTGTGCTACTTTGCAAATATCTCATTGGATCCTTAAAAAGACTTTGGGAAATAGTTGCTGGCAGGGCAGTTAGATGGGATAGTGGATTAAGAGCCAGTCCTAGAGTTGGGAAGAACCTGGGTTCAAATGTGACTTCAGCCACTTCCTAACTGTGTGAACCTGGGCAATTCACTTAACCCCAATTGCCTGGTCTTTACTATCCCTCTGCCTTAGAATCAGTTGATTCTAAGACATAAAGTAAGAGTTAAAAAAGAGAAAAGTAGATGCTATTATTATTCTCATTTTACGGATGAGAAAATTGAGGCAGACAGAGGTGAAGAGCCTCGCCCAGAGTCAATGGTGGAACAAGGATCTGAAACCAGAATTTCAAATTCAGCATTCCATCCACTCTACTACTCTGTCTTTCTTTACCCATACTTTCATTTGAACTGTGTACTGATTAGTACTATTCGCTGACAGTTTGTGTGTGTATATATATATTTTTTTTTTCCCTTTAAGCAAGGGATTACATGTGTCATCCTGCTGTACATTTATATTTATAATATGCAGTCACAGAGGTTTCCAAAGAGAGCTAATTTTCCATGAGTGAGAATGTTCAGAAAATAGATGCACTCAGGAGCTGAAAATGTAATTTCTCAGTTCTTTGTTGTTGTTTCCAGTTAGGATTAAAAAAAAAAACACAAAACAACAGAATTAAAGTAATATAACGTCTGTTTCTGTTTCTATTTTGTGTCTCTGTAAAGTAAGACCTTCATGTTTTGTCCAAATGTAGTAAGTATTGCAAAGGCAAATAGAGTTTGTGGGACACATGTTAACTGAGCAGTTGCTAATATAAAATGTGGTAACTTTGAAGGTCAGCTCTAAATTCAAATAACCCACTTAGCCAACTGCAAGCTAACACTCCATTTTTTTCCCTGTAGAAACCCAGTCATAGGGCACTGAGAATGGTGCCCATGTCTGAGTCTTGATAAGAACCTCAAAATATTACGTGTATGATAAGTCACCTTGGGCTAATGAATTTAATTACATTGTTTATCTCCTCCTAAAGATTCTCATGGGGGGATTATTCATACAATATAACTTGACAATAATATCCTTCTATTCTTGAATTGAATCAGATTGGCATTATCCATTTCTCTATCTTTCCACATCACTCCCCTTTCCTCTATATTATAATCATGGGGATTTGGGATCTATGAAACATGAACCTATGAAATTTTAGTTGCAGTTGTAACAGAGGTTCCAGCTGTTATCCTAGGCTGGAGCTACATGGTGAAGTAGATAGACCAGTGAGTCTAGAGTCTGGAAAAATTTGTTTCATATCTGTCTTCTGACACTGACTAGCTGTGTGACCATGGGCAAGTCACTAAACTTCTAAACTTCTGTTTTTCAACAATAAAACAGGGATAATGGTAGCATTTCTCTCCCAAGGTTTTTATGAAGATCGAATGTGATAATATTTGTAGGCACTTAACAAATCTTTTTCTCCTCCTTCCTTCTTTCCTTCCTTCCTTCCTTCCTTCCTTCCTTCCTTCCTTCCTTCCTTCCTTCCTTCCTTCCTTCCTTCCTTCCTTCCTTCCTTCCTTCCTTCCTTCCTTCCTTCTTTCCTTCATTCCTTCCTTCCTTCCTTAATGCAATTATACTTAGAACCTATATCTAGGACTCTTCATTTCAGATTGATTTCTTTTTTCATTGTACCACACTGTCTTTTATCGTAAATAGGATCCACAACTTTGCTGGTGCCAATTCTGCTGTATCAAGACCTTGGAAAGAGACATAAGAATGACTGTTCTTCCCTTCTTGAATGTGAGGAAACTAAGAGTGCAAGCTATATCCCAAACTTCTCACTGTGCAGATTTCACCCCTTTTCCAATTTCTTTCAATACTTATTCCTCCATTCAGAAATAAAAAAGGGAACAATCTTAGTAAAATCAGTTGAACTTTTCACCGTTAAAAAATATTTTTCCTCCCCTAAAGGCATAAAGTTATGCGACTGATATTTTCTCATTAAATGGCTTTCCTTCTACTTTCTAATTTGCTTCACCATTACTTCCATTTTGTTTAGGGATCAATGAAGTGAAAAAATTGTTAAATCTAACTAGTTCTCAGATAAAACACATATGATCAAATTCTCCCCCGAAATAAAATAAAATCCCCCCAGTTGAATTGAACACTCTGATGTTTATAGTCTAGTCCATATTGTAGCCATCAGTTTCATAAAAATGCCAGTGCTTTTTATCTTGTTTCATTTTGAATCACAGAAGAAAGTAAGAACAAGAGTGCATTAAATCACTCACCCAAAAAAAGATCTTATGAACCCCAAGAATAATATATAAACCAGGGAAATCAGTAAAGCAAGGGTTTATTAAAGTCTGAACATAAGGGCTCCTGGTGTTTGAGCCCATCTCCCCCACACTATGGATGTATCCAGAATGGAGAACTCTCACGAGAGAGTGTAAGAATCCCAGATGCATAGCTACAAAGCATACACAGAAGGCATGATTTATCATCTGTTCCTCTTTCTTTCTGAATATTTTTTTTCAGGGCAACATTATTCCCTACATGTATGGTCCAGTTGTCAGAATTCAGAATTTTTTTCAAAAAATTGAATTCAATAAACAGAACACAGAATCATAGATTTTGTACTAGAAGATGCTTAGTAGGTGTTCATATAAATGCTTTCCCCCAATTTTAACCAATTTTATTTCTTTTCATGCAAATTTTTCCCATATTAGTCCTTTTTATAAAAGAAAACATAAACACACATACTAAATCAAGAAACATACAGAAAGTTTAAAAAGTATGCATCAGTCTATACTTGGAGTTCACCAGGTCTCTTTCTGAAGCTAGATAGCGTTTATTAAATGCTTTTTTGAATGAATAGGTGAACTGTTAGTCCAAAAGGGACCTAAATGGTCAGAGTCAGAGATAGCATCATTTAATCCAACTCCCTCATTGAGGAATTGAGATTAAGTGATTTGTTCGTGATCACAGAGCTGGTAAAGGACTGAAGCAGGATCTGAAGCCAGTTCCTTTGACTCCAAAGAGTAAGTACTTTCCACTTTGTTGCAGGGCTTCTATTTGTGGGATAAATAGCTCACATTTCTGTACCATTTTGAGATTTCTAGAGAACTTTTCTTCGGACAAACCTTTGAAACAGGCAGCTTATATGAATTAAAATGTCCATTATAGGGCACCAAATAGTAGGACCAAACTGGGAAGTTTTCAGTTTTCAATAGGATTGTTTTGGTATCCAATTCTCTCCTTTCAGTAGGGCAGGATTAATGGAATGGCACGGTATGCAGGATATTGAGTGGCAAGGTCACTGACACTGGAGCATGAGGCTCTCTCTGGGTTTGAATCCCAGATCAACTTACTTGCTCTCTCTCTCTGACTTTTAAGTAAGACTCAATGTCTGTGGAGACTCAGTTTCAAAGGATGATAAAAATCATGAATTTAGAGCTGAGTCCAATCTTGTCCAATTTCTTCATTTTGCAAATGAGGAAACTGAGACTGAAGAGAATTTGTGTGACTTGCCCAGAGTCAGCAAGCATCAGAGGTGGGATTTGAAACCAGATCTTGCTAGATGATCAACCTTGCTTAAAATCACACCGGTATACATACCTACCACATATAGCTAAATTCTTCTTTCTGCTCCCAACATTCATTCTTTTCTCCACTTATTCTCTCACTGTGAGGGTACATGGGAGATGTTTGATTCGTATTGTTATGCCATCTTTGTGGGGGAAGTGGGAGCCACCCCATCATTGATGCTTTTTGAATAAGAGCAGGAAAGCTGATATAAGATGTCAAGAAGGGAATGTTTTCTCCCTAACTCTTCAGAAAAGTGAACTTGATTCTATACTGGTTGAGAAGCCCCAATAAACTCTAATACTATGTAAGTAAGAGGCACTAGAATGTAAGCATTTTGAAGATAGATAATTTCATATTTGTCTTCATATTTAACCCCAGTACCTGGAAAATAGTCTATGTTTAATAAATATTTATTGAATAAATAGACAAAACTTTTCTAATATGTTAGACATCATTTTAATTACCAGTTTGAGACATGTTCCTTCTTGCACTTACTACACCCTATGAACTTCACTGAGCAAGGCTAAATTTATTGTGTGTTTGGGTATTTATATATATATATATATATATCAGAATCACCGCCCTCAGTGAAATGTAAGCTCCCTAAGGGCTTTTTGTGTTCATTTTTGTACCTCTAGTGCCTAACATAGTTAGTAGCTCTTAATAAATGTTCATTTGATTATGCTAATTGGTTGCAAAGGTTTCACTTTTCTTTTTTTATTGGTTTCTTTTCCAGTGGGGGAGTTGATGAGAGGGAGAGAAAAGTAGGTGCTTTTTAATTGAAAAACAATACATAATTAAAATGATTATTGATCGACTGACTTACTAAAACAATCAAATGCTGATGCTATACATAGAACTGTAATTATATTTTTCTCACTTAGGTAAGCTTCACAAAATGCAACCAAGAGAAATGTTTTAAAAAATGCCCTCACGTTTTCAGGTTGAATTCATGAGAGAGGAGGGGAAGGAGAGAGAATCTAATCCCCAAACACTGGACACTGGATACGAAGATATAAGGGCAGACCAAAAATGTCGAGGAAACTTTGTACTCGAATTTATTATTTTTGTTAATTAAATGTGAAAGTCATTTGTTTCCTTGTTTTTGAAGTAAGGTCTATGGGTAGCCTCTAAATTTTAGTAGCCCCAGGCGAGACTCTTGGTGTCCGGACTTAGTAACATCTTTGGCTATACAACTATGCACCCAGTAGGAATTTCATAAATACTGAACACTGATCATCAGTTAAACAAAGAATAGAATTTGAATTCTCCCTCCCAAAGCCCCACCCCTGGAAAATCCCAGGCTACTTTGGTTTAAACACGTTAATTAAACGCCGTCCTCTTAACACCCTAATATCCAACCCTATAAAAGATGGCTCCCTGACCAGCATCATTTCCCACTGCTGAGTTTTTAGGGAGAGCTTTAGCCACAACTGAGAAAGAAGGGGCTGATAAACGTGTTAGATAAGCAAATATATGCAGAGAGTCTGGCACTCACTGAGAAATGTGACCCCGTTAGAGAAAGGAATCAGATTTACATGTCGCAAAAATGCTGTTCGTTATTTTAATCGACAGAATTGGATTAGACTCAGGCATCCGCCTGCATTCCCCATTGTTTTCTTTTTATATTAACTACAGGAGGCTCATTAGCATTTCATGGATGTAATTGTTTCTGGGTTCCATCCTCCATTAATGACTGTAATTGAAGGCATATATGGGGCCCAGGATGACGTGACTGCAATTTAAGCGAGCCTGTCTGGATCTCGGTTTACAATGTATTTTTCGCCCCTTTTTCCATGACTGAGTATTTGTGTGTACCCGTACTCGCAGAGCTCACAATGCTCAGTTTGTTTTTTTGCTGCCCGTTCCAAGGGCTACTTTGTCACTTTCCAGCCCCCATAAGAATATCTAAGCAAAGCAGGATGTTCAGTCCAATTCTTCTGGGAGGATATGGGAGGGAGGAGAACAAGCTTCCCCAAAGGGGGAAAGCTGTTTCCCTAGCTTCCATCCGGCACACCGTGGAGCAGCTTTCTGTCCAGCTGCTCTGCCCACATCTCCTGGGGCTACACAGCTTGGTTCAGGGTTGGGGTCCTGGATGGTAGGAGAGGGGGAGGGATAGTGGTCTATGAGAGTCATAGTTATGGTTTTTCGTTGTAGTCTTTTGTGGTCTTCATCTCTCTTCCTCTGCAAGAAAATGACACATTACCCTCATAGGACTCTGGAGGCTATACTAAGGCTAAGAAAAAGAGGTGAGGAGGAGGAGAAGAATAAGAGAGGATTCACTCTGTGCTCTGGAATCAGCCTTAGAGAATGCACATGTGGTATTCTGGGTCTCATAGAGCTATCCAACCAGAAGGATAAAATAGAGCTCATTCTCTGCTTCTCATCATTAATTGACCATCCGAGTTTTCTGCAGCAAGAGATCTGAATTTGGAGTCAGAGGAGACAGGTTTCAATCCCAAGTCAATTTATAACCAATGTGATCTTGAGTAATTCATTCATTTACCTTCTCTTCAATTCAGTTTCTTCACTGTAAGATGAGAGAAAGTAGATTACCTCCAAGCTCCTTACTAGCTCCAGATCTTAATTTAATTCCATAAACATTCATTAATCTCCTACTGTATGTCATGTGCCATGACAAACTCTGGGAATACAAAGACAAAAATTAACCAAGTGATCAATTAACAAGCAATAATTTAATACTTACTCTCAGACTGGTATTGTGTTAAGCTTCGGGGATACAGAGACAAAAATAAATCAATAAATCAATCAAGAAAGAAAATTCAAATATAGCACTTGCCCTCAAGGAATTTGCAGTCTAATGAGAGTAGCTAATATGTTAATAAACAGGTAAATTCCATGTAGGTATAAAGTGTATGGGACATATCGTTAAGTGGCTGAGAGAAGAGCTAAAGGTTTCCAGTAGAAAGTAACAGAATGCAGAGTATGAGAAACAGCAAGCTGGCTAAATGGCTAAACTACAGAATGCATAGAGAGGAGTAAAATGCAAAAAAGGTGGGAAAGATAATGAATTGTTCCTGACCCCACGGAGCTTACAGAAAGCTTAAACTTTGGTAATTATTTGTAGGTGAGATGCAGATATGAAATTGATGGCAAAAGTGAATTATGATCCACTTTAGTTACCAAAAAAATATAGCAATTAGACATTGTTTGACAAACAAAAGAATTGATAGTCTAACTGTTCACTTTAGTTAGTTAGACCATGTCTAAGGTATTGTATTCAATTCCAGATATTGTCAAATATCCCCACATGGCTATTTAGACATATGGACGACCAGGAGAGGAAGGATACCAAGACATATAAAGATAAGTTTAAGGAATCTGGAATATTTAGTCTGTGGAAGAGAAGACTTTGAGGGAGAGTGATCCTGCCTTCAATATGTAGAAGGTTGTCATGAAGAAGATAGAGTAGATTCATTCCACTTGGTCATAAATAATAGAACAAGAAACAATGGGCAGAAGTTGGAAACATGCTTTTTTAGGGTAGATGTAAGGAAGAATAGCCTATTTCTTAGATCCGCTTGCCCTAAATTGGACTCAACTACCTCAGGAGGCAGAGTGTACTTCTTCCTTTTGGACATCTTTAAGCAGAGACTAGAAAATTACATATGGGTGATGATGTAGGGAAGATTCCTGGGCTATGAACTCTTTCAAATTCCATATTATGTGACCCTATGATTCTGAGGATTCTACTAAGTTGAAAAGACATCAAGTATTGTCTCAATAATGGGAGAGAAGAAAGAAAAGGAAAGGGGAAGAAGGAGAGGAAAAGAATTGAGTTTAGCCTTCTCTGTTCTTCTTGGTGGTCCCCTCTTCCTTTCAGAAGCTACTTTTCCAACATCCTTTCCCACAGGTCCCAATATCTTGGACATGCTGCCACTAGCATGAAGCTCTTATAAAAGCCACCTCTTGTTCAAGGCTCCCACTGTTTCAGCACCATCCAACTACCCTCTGCTGTCAGTTCACCACGCTGCCTATTACTTTTAGACATCCAGATTTTGTGGTTGCTCATTCCTGCCACAAAGACTGTCCTTTTATCTTTCAGACTCTTTCTTCCCAATTTTCGTCCTTTGGCCTACCCATTTTTCCTCCTGCTTCTCAAACACACCATCCTCTCTAATCCTAACTTAATCGCTGCCTAAAAGTCAGCTTCTCACATCAACAGCTAAAATTTCCCAGCTTGGAGTTAGACCTCCTCATGCTTGGGCTCTTTGTCTATTGCTGTGACAGTTACATAATCTGATAAATTAATGCAAATGTGCCAATAAGAGGAGATTCCAAAGGCCTTGTCTCTCATCCTAGGAAATATATGTGCATCTTAATAAAGGCTTCTAGAGATAATGCCCTTCATCTCTATTGTCTGATAACCAATCAGAAGACAGAAATGCTGACCCTGATCTGAGCAACAGCATCACCAGGCCAGAGTCACCCCAAGACCCACATCTGGCATAGAGACTGGTAGTTTATACCAGTACCTCCTACTAGTCACTACTATTATCGCAACCCCTGAGGAGGACCAGCAACAGCAGGCAATAGCATTAGCATCAAGAATCACAGAGCTTCTGAAGGGGAAGGAAGTGAATCATAGTACTATTCACTCCACCCTTCATCCCAGGATGAGCAGACAAGAGTTCCTCAGACACAATGTGCCATCATTTCCCATGCCCTTGCTGGGTTTTCCCAAAGGCTAAATCCCACTCCTAGAAGGGAAGGCATTTCCTCATCACCTCCACCTCCTACAATCCCTCTTTCTTAAAGATGCAGCTCAAGCATCACCTTCCACATGGAGCAGTGGATTCATGGAGGATCAGATCTGTCCTTAAAGAAAATAGTTTGACAACAGTATGTTGATAGGGTAGACTGGAATGAGGAGAGTATGGAGGCAGGTCTCTTATAATGATGCTGAGACCAAGAACCAAGCCCATTTTCACAGGGTCTTTTCAATTGTAGATGGAGAAGGCTTCAGTTCTTAAATGGTACACCAATGATTCTCACAAGATACTATCAGACATTGTAAAATCAAGAGAGAGGAGATCAAGGCCAATTAATCAAAGTTTTTTAAATGTGCACTGAGGTCCTATTCTGCAACCATAGACAGTTAAAGGATGTCCACCAAAAGGTTAACAGATCTGAACAAGCTACATAATGTCTCAACATGGTCCAAAGTCTCCCCAAAGCATTCCTATTATATATCACGACTCTCCTAGAAGTAGGCTCCACAATCTCTTCCACATGGGGAATTGAACCAGATGGACATGCTGATATACCCTACCCAACTGGCCAGTTCCTCATTACTAGAGTAAAATTTTAATGCTCACCAAGAAAAATCTGCAAGCTTGAATCTGGAGGTCATATTGTAGGATGAAGCCTGTAACAAATGGAGCATAAAGAAGCAAAGGCAATGGTCTTGTCTGAAATGACTAAGAAATTTGCTGATAAAGAACCATTAAAGCTTTGAAATCCTCATGACTGCAGTCATGAGGATTTGTTTATGGAAATGGAGAGGTTTAGAATGACAATTCAGTACTGGGTCATTGTCACCAGATATTATCCAAGCATTATCCTTAACAAGAATGTGTTTAGTGATCATAGTAAATTATGTAAGGAAACTTCAGAAACTATTCAACCTGTCTTCACAAGCAGCACAAATTAAGCATGTGACAAATACCAAGGACATGGTAGCTTGAAGAAGAAGCTCATTATTTTTTCATGAAGGAACACAATATAAATCTTCAAACAATAGGCTATATTGGAATCAGATCCTTATCACAGATTGAATTGTTTTCTACAGTTACATAGATATGACACTAATTCACAAGAACATTTTTTAATTAATGGAGTTGCAACACATACCCATAATCTCCAAGCTTTGTGGAATGAAAAGCTTTCAAAACATAAATACTAAGAAAGGAGATAAAACTCATATAGGTATGGGATGAGCTGCATAGTGGGTTCAGGCTATGAGTGGCCTCTGCAATTTCAATCTGGGCTATATAGGAAAAAACAATTTTTAAAACAATCAGAGTAAATTAAATTAAGATAAAAGGACTAGTTGGACCAGACAACCTTCTGAGGTACCTTCAACCTCTAAACCTGTGCTCCTATCATCTAGTTCTCCTTCACTATTTCAGAAGAATATGTAATCAGATTCATGTATCTTTGTGAATATATGTAATACAATAATGCAAATCACTTAGAACTTTGAAACAAACAAGTAAATTAAGTTTGAAACAATTAAAAAAGTAGAGATAGTTGATGTAAAAGTAAGAGGTTCTAGGTTTAAGGTCTAATGTGATGTATTAACTTTCCTTAGTACTGTGACATACTTTCAAATTTTATCTGCATTATTAATATTTTATCCATCACTTTCTTAAATCTAGACAACGAACAAAATAACAAATTAGGCTCTGATTTACATGTAGCATTTATTGACTTTCAAGTTGTAACTGCTCAAACTGAAAATTTTACAAGTGGCTCTAGCACACCCTCCAATCCTCTCTTAGGTTGCACAATGGGTAGAACACTAGGCTTGGAATCTAGGAGACTCATCTCCTTGAGTTCAAATCTGGCTTCAGACACTTACTAGTTGGGTAATCCTAGGTGCATTATTAAAGCCTATTTGACCCAGTTTCTTCATCTGTAGAAAGAGCTGGAAAAAGAAATAGCAAACCTCAAAGAAAATACCAAATAAGTAATGACTGAAAAGACTCAACAGGAATATTCTGACCCTACTTACCTCTTCAGATGATGATGGGCAATTAGCTTTTGTTTCTTGGGACTCAGTTTCCTCATCTGTCACGTGAGGGGCCTGGTCTAGTTGATCTTGAAAGTCTCTTCCAGTATAATAGTTCCAGGGTTCTAGAGACCATGTCAAAAGCAAAAGGAACTAGCCAGTAGAAACAAAAGCATAGGAAAAAGAAACTAAGAAAAGCTCATTATAAACTGTTTTCTAGAAAGGAACTTCAGTTGAACTAACAGATCTTACAAAGAAATCCAGGAGGTGAACCTTGTCAACTGTAAAGTGTTCGGTTATTACTAATGGTTGAAACCATCCATCAAATCAAGAAAGTTAAACCCTATTAATTCCTATTCTTTCCCCACACTCCAAGTATGCAAAGGACTTAACTCAATTTTTGATGGAGAAAGATACTTCATTCTTGAGATAAAGCTGAGAATGTGGGTGTGACAATTTAGTAACCTTTTCACCATCCTTTTATTTAAAGGGATGATTAAGGCGAAGTGAAAAAATGAATATTCACTTTTTTCATAAGCAACCAAATTCCCTTCACACCTGCCATGACTGATTCAGACTCTAAGATCAGTTTCTTCCCTCAAATATATCTTAATTGGATAGGGTCATTTTTCAGTGACAGTTCTGGAGGATTTTGTGTGTGTGTGTGTGTGTGTGTGTGTGTGTGTGTGTGTGTGTGTGTGTGTGTGTATTATTTTTGCTTTAAAAATGCGAGATCTATGTTTCAATTACTCATTATCTAGTGTGATACAAAAATGCAATGAGACTCAGATATCTTCTATGATAAACTGTCTCCCTCAAAACTACTTAATTGTTGGACTTCCAGGTTAAGATGGTGGCAGAATAGAAGCAGCTGCTTGACCTTTCCTAAAACACATATATAGGACTCCTCAAGAGGACATAAAAACAAATTCAGACAAACAAAGGGACTCCACAACAGGATGCAACATGGAAGGTACATGGGATCGGGGCATTTCCATGCTATAAGGGGCTGAAATAGCTCTCACTAAAATGCAAGTTGAGCAACCCCCTCCACACCTGCCCCCCCCACCTACAGTGCCAAAGCCAGAGCACAAGAGTTAGAGCAAGTTTGGGGCATTCATTAAGTTCTTAGCAGCTACCTGGGGTCACCAAGGCCCACTCCTGAGAGCAGCAAGACTTAAGACCCCAAGAGGCTAAAGAACATGGACTTTGAACATAGACCTTGAGCCCAGGTTTTGAGTACAAGCACAGACCTTGGGTGAGGATCCAATGAGGAGAGGGCACGACTCTGGAAGCAGTGTCCTGAGACTGTTAAAGGAGCTTTGGGCAGAGGAGCAAGCAAGGGGACCACCAGGAGGCTTGACCCTGAGAACAACTAGACTTGAGACCTCAGAAGCCTAAAGAGCTCAGGCCAACCATGGGCACAAGGATAAAGCTGAGAGGGCTCATGACACTGTGATTCAGACAAAAACTGCTTCACAGACCAATAGGAGAGGCAGAGAGCCTGTCTGCCTCACCCAGACTTTTAACTGAGAAAGAAATATTAATAATGGCAGGCCAGGCACAAGAACTTTCAAAGAGAAAAATCAAGAAGAAATCTTTAACACTCGACAACTTTTACATGGAAAAAATCCAGACAACAGAGCAAATAGCAGAGGAGAACAAACAAGTAATCACATCCAAACCTTCCCAAAAAAATAAAAATTGGTTACAAGCTCTTTTAGAGTTCAAATCTGAGATGATGAGAAAGATGGAAGAGATTTGGTGAGAGAAGTGGGAAATAGCTCAAAAGGAAATTAACAGGTTAAAAGACAGAAACTCCCAATTGGAGAAAGATGCCCCCCAAATCAACAAAATGATAAGCAAATTGGAGGAAACTGTGAAAAACAGAATAGACCAAATCAAAAAGGAAAATCAAAAGATTATAGCAGAAAACCAGAATCTAAAGACCAGAATTGGGTAAGTAGAAGCCAATGATCTCTCAAGACAGCAAGAACAAATAAAGCAAAGTCAAAAGACTGATAAAATAGAAGGAAACATGAAATATCTCAATGAGAAATTGATAGCTCAAGAAAATAGGTCTAGAAGAGACAATTTGAGAGTCATTGGTCTTCCTGAAAAAGCAGAAATTAATAGAAATTTGGACTCCATACTACAAGAAATTATCCAACAAAACTGCCCTGATGTTCTTCAACAAGAGAGCAAAATAGACATTGAAAGGATCTATAGATCACCCTCTACACTAAAACCTGAAAAGACAACCCCCAGGAATTTAATAGCCAAATTCAAGAGCTTCCAAGTAAAAGAAAAAAATTTACAAGAATCCAGAAAGAGACAATTCAGATATCAAGGAGCACCAATCAGGATCACACAGGATCTGGCAGCTTCCATGCTAAAAGACCCCAAGGCTTGGAATATGATGTTCAGAAAGGTAAGAGAACAGGGTCTACAACCAAGGATCACCTATCCATCAAAACTGACTACATACTTCCAGGGGGAAGTATGGGCATTCAACAAGGTAGAAGATTTCCAAGTATTTGCACAGAAAAAATCAGGACTAAATGGAAAGTTTGATATCCAACCACAAAAACCAAGAGAAACATGAAAAGGTAAATAAGAAACCGAGAAAACTCTTATTTTTAAATTTGCCTCTTTAAGGGCTTCAATAAGATCAAATTATTTGTATTCCTATATGGAGAAATGTCACGTGTAATTTTCAAAAACTGTATTCACTATTATAGTAATTAGAAGAATTATTTATAGGGAGAGGTTGGAGTACTGAATGGTGTAAGATGATACGGGGTGGGGGAGAAAGATAGGGGTGAATAGTAAGTAGATGGCACCAAGAGAAACTTGAATGAATAAGAAAAATAGGATATTCTATACATGGGGCATGGGAAGGGGAGGGGATGAATACTATTATAAGAAGGAGAGGAAGAAAGCATTAAGAGGTAATAATTAAACCTCACTCTCAGCAGAATTAATCCTGAGAGAGAAGAGTAGCTATATCCATTGGGATATAGAATTCTAATTCTACTGAGAAAGTCAGAAGGGATAAAGCAAGGCGAGCAGAGGAGTCGGGAGGTCAAAAAAAGGGAGGGGAGGTAAGGGGGGGAGGGAATTCACTAGGCCTTAAAAATAAAAAGAGGGGAAGAATAAGAGAGGGTTTGGAAAGGGAAGTAAATCAAGGGAGGGGACAAGGGGGGCTGGTTTAAAACAAACCACTGGTTTAAAAGGAAATAGCGTAAGAAGAAGGGTAGAACTAGGAGAGTCTACCAAAATGTTGGGGAATACACAACTGATAATTATTACTCTGAATGTGAATGGGATGATCTTACCCATAAAACGGAAGCAAATAGTAGAGTGAATTAGAAACCAAAATCCTACCATATATTGTCTGCAAGAAAGACATATGAGGTGGGTGGACATACACAGGTTTAAGGTCAAGGGCTGGAGCAAAATCTTTTAAGATTTAGAGGAGTCAGAAGGGGAAAGTAAAAATATGAATCATAGAACTATGGAAAATTTTTCTAAAAAAATAAAATATTTAAATTAAAAAAAACTATTTAATTGTCTCTGGTAAGTTTGGAGTCTATAGCATTAGTTATACAAATTTGCCAGTTTTCATCTCCTGCAAAGGTTGTTCATGAACTCATCTTCACTATCAATCATCTAGCCTTTTCTTGCCTTTCTTTTATAATGCTATAGTTGTCCATTCATATATGTCCAGGGAAAGGGACAAAAACTACAGTTTTCTTTTTTCTTCTAAATTTTATTTATTTATTTAAATTAATTAAGAATATTTTTCAATGGTTATGTGATTCATGTTCTTTCCCTCCCCTCTTCACTCCGGGAGCCAACAAGCAATTCCACTGGGTTATGCATATATCATTGTTCAAAACCTATTTCCATATTATTAATATTTGTGATAGAGTGATCATTTAAAGTCAGCATCCGCAATCATAACCCCATTGAACCATGTGATCATTCTTATGTTTTTCTTCTGTTGTTTCCACTCCTATAGTTCTTCCTCTGAATGTGGGTAGTGTTCTTTTCCACAAATCCCTCAGAATTGTCCTGGATCATTGCATTGCTGCTAGTAGGGAAGTCCATTACATTTGATGTTGCCTCAGTGTATCAGTCTTTGTGTATGATGTTCTACTGGTTCTGCTCCTTTCACTCTGCATGAATTCCTGGAGGTCTTTCCAGTTCATATGGAATTCCTCCAGCTCATTATTCCTTTCTGTCCAATAGTATTCTATCACCAACAGATACCACAATTTGTTCAGGCATTCCCCAATAAAGGAACACTCCCTCCTTTTCTAATTCTTAACCACTACAAAAAGTGTGGCTATAAACAATTTTCATACATGTATTTTTCCCATTATCTCTTTGGTTTACAAACTTAGCAGTGACAAGGCTAGATCAAAGGGCAGGCATTCTTTTAAAACCCTTTGCTTATAGTTCCACATTGCTTTCCAGAATGCTTGGATCAATTCACAACTCCACCAGCAGTGTATTAGTGTCCTACTTTTGCCACATCCCCTCCAACATTTATTACTTTGATTTGCTCTCCTAGTGGCCAATCTGATAAGTTCAAGGTGGTACCTCAGAGTTGTTTTAATTTGCATTTCTCTAATCAGGAGGGATTTAGAACACTTTTTCATGTTCTTATTAATGGTTTTGATTTCATGCTGTGAAAACTGCCTATTCCTGTCCCTTGACCATTTTTCAAATGGGGAATGGCTTGATTTTTTGTACAATTGACTTAGCTCCTTATAAATTTGAGAAATTAGACTTGTCAGAGTTTTTTGTTATAAAATATTTTCCCCAATTTGTTGCTTCCCTTCTGATTTTGGATACATTGGTTTTGTTTGTATAAAACCTTTTTAATTTAATGTAATCAAAATTGTTCACTTTATATTTTGTAATATTCTCTATTTCTTGCCTGGTTTTTAAATTCCTTCCTTTCCCACATATCTGACAGGTATACTATTCTATATTCACCTAATTTACTTATATTTTCCCTCTTCATATTTAAGTCATTTACCCATTCTGAATTTGTCTTGGTATAGGGTGTGAGAGGATGATCTAAAGTTATTTTCTCCCATACAATTTTCCAATTTTCCCAGCAGTTTTTGTCAAATAGTGGGATCTTGTCCCCAAATCTGGGATCTTTGAGTTTATCAAATACTAGTTTGCTGAGGTCATTTACCCCAAGTCTATTCCATTGATATCCCAGGTCTATACCCTTCTGTCTTTTAGCCAGTACCAGAAAATTTTGATGATCAACACTTTATAGTACAGTTTAAGGTCTGATACTGCTAGGCCTCCATTCTTCACATTTTTTTATTAGTTCCCTTCATATTCTTGATCTTTTGTTCTTCTAAATGAACTTTGTTATAATTTTTTCTAATTCAGTAAAAAAAGTTTCTTGGTAGTTTCATAGGTATGGCACTAAATAAGTAGATTAATTTGGGTATGATTGTCATTTTTATTATATTAGCTCATCCTACTCATGATTAGTTAATGTTTTTCCAATTATTTAGATATCATTTTAATTGTGTGGAAAGTGTTTTATAGTTTTTTTTTCACATAATTTCCTGTGTGTGTTTTGGCAAATAGATTCCTAAATATTTTATATTGTGTAGGGTGATTTTAAATGGAATTTCTCTTTCTAACTCTTGCTGCTGAGTTGTGTTAGAGATATATAGAAATGCTGATGATTTATGTGTTTATTTTGTATCCTGAAACTGCTAAAATTTTTTATTTCTACTAAGTTTTTAGTTGATTCCCTAAGATTCTTTAAGTAGATCATCATATCATCTGCAAAGAGTGATAACTTGTTCTCCTCATTGACTATTTTAATACCTTCAATTTCTTTTTCTTCTTGAATTGCTACTGCTAGTGTTATCAGTACAATGTTAAATAATAGAAGTGACAATGGGCATCCTTGTTTCATTCCTGATCTTACTGGGAATGTTTCTAATTTATCCCCATTGCAGATGATGTTTGTTGATGGTTTTAGATATATGCCATTTATTATCTTTAGGAAAGGTCCTTCTATTACTAAACTTTCCAGTGTTTTTGGTAGGAATAGGTGTTATATTTTGTCAAAGGCTTTTTCAGCATCTTTTGAGATAATCATGGGATTTTTGTTGGTACAGCTATTGATATGGTCAATTATATGGATGGTTTTCCTAATATTAAACCATCCTTGCATTCCTGGTATAAATCCCAACTGGTCATAGTGAATAATCCTTGTAATAACTTGCTTTAGTCATTTTGCTACTATTTTATTTAAGATTTTTGCATCTATGTTCATTAAGGAAGTTGATCTGTAATTTTCTTTCTCTGTTTTTGGTCTGCCTGGCTTTGGAATCTGTACGATATTTGTGTCATACAAGGAATTTGGTTAAACTCTTTCTTTGCTTATCTTGTCAAATAATTTCTTCAGTACTGAAATTGGTTTTTCTTTAAACGTTTGATAGAATTCACTTGTGAATCCATTTGGCCCTGGAATTATTTCTTAGGGAGTTATTTGATGGCTTGTTCAATTTCTTTTTCTGAGATGGGATTGTTTAAGTATTCTATTTCCTCTTTTGTTAATCTAGGCATTTTATATTTTGTAAACATTCACCTATTTCACCTAAAGTGTCAGATTTATTGCCATATAATTTGGCAAAATAGTTTTTAATGATTGCCTTAATTTCCTCTTTATTAGAGGTGAGGTCTCCCTTTTCATCATTGATACTGTCAATTTGATTTTCTTCTTTCTTTTTTTTATTAGATTAACCAGTACTTTATCTATTTTATTTGTCTTTTTCAAAGTACCAGCTCCTAGTCTTATTTATTAGCTGAATTGGTCTTTTACTTTTAATTTTATTAATTTCTCCTTTAATTTTTTGGATTTCTAATTTGGATTTTATCTGGGGATTTTTAATTTGCTCTTTTTCTAATTTTTTAAGTTGCAAGCCAAATTCATTGACCTCTTCCCACACTGATTTGTTAATATATGCACTCAGGGATTTAAATTTACCCCTCAGTATTGCTTTGGCTGCATCCCATTGATTTTGATATGTTGTTTCCTCATTGTCATTCTCTTCAATGAAATCAGTAATTGTTTCTTCAATTTGTTCTTTGACCCACCTGTTTTGAAGAAGTAGATCATTTAGTTTCTAATTAACTTTAAATTAGACTTTCTATAAGCCCTTATTGATTGTGATTTTCATTACATTATGGCAGGGATTGGCAACATATGGCTCTTGAGCCATATCTGGCTCTTTTGAGGGCCAGATATGGTTCTTTCTGCAGGAGCCATGAAGTCAATTTTTTTTCAGGCACTGTTACAGGAGCTTGCACTGTTAAAGGAGTGTGCACTGTGAGCACTGTATGACTCACACGAAATTACATTTTAAAAAATGTGGTGTTTATGGCTCTCACGGCCAAAAAGGTTGCTGACCCCTTTATGGTTTGAAAAAAATTGAATTTATTATTTCTGCTTTCCTACATTTGTTTATAACACTAGTACATGGTCAATCTTTGTAAATTGCCATGTGCTGCTGAAAAGAAGGTATATTCCTTTTTATCTTTATTTATTTTTATCCAGATATCTATTAGCTCTAATTTTTCTAACATTTCATTTACTTCTCTTACTTCTTTCTTATTTATTTTTTTTGTTTGATTCATCTAATATCTAGTTCTGATAGGGGAAGGTTGAGGTCCCCCACTAGTATGGTTTTATTCTCTATTTCCTCCTTAGGCTCCTTTGGTTTTTCCTTCAGTTACTCCTTTAGAAATTTGAATGCTATACTATTTGGTGGATTTATGTTGAGTACTGATATTTCTTCAATATTTATACTGCTTTTCATCAAGATGTAATTACCTTCCTTATCTCTTTTAATAAGATCTATTTTTGTGTTACCTTTGTCTGAGATCATAATTGCTACTCCTACCTTCTTTGTCTCAGTTGCAGCCCAGTAAATTCTTCTCTACCTTTTTATCTTTACCCTGTGTATGTCTACCAGCCTCAAGTATGTTTCTTGTAGAAAACATTTGGTAGGATTCTGGCTTTTAATCCATTCTTCTCTCCACTTCCTTTTTATTGATGAGTTCATCCTTTCACATTCACAGTTATGATTAGTGTCTGTGTATCGCCCTCCATTTTTACTTCGTCCTTTGATTCTGTCATTTCTCTTATCCCTCTTACCCCCCCCCTTTCCCTTTTCCTTTTTAGTCAGTCTCCCCCCTTTCCCTTCCCTAATGTTATTTTTCTTCCCACCCACTCCCTTCTGATTATTCTCCTCTTACTATAGTGCCTTTTAAATTATCCCCAATCTCTCCCTCTCTTGTATTGCTCTTCTCTCCACCAGCCTGTTTATTATCCTTCTACTTCTCTATAGAACATGATACAGTTCTCTGCCCCAATGGATCTGACTGTTCTTCCCTCTCTGAGCCAATTCCAATGAGCATAAGATTTAAGCATTAGTTGTTGCCAACCTCTTCCTCCCTTCCATTGTATTGGTCTTCTTCCCCCTTCCCCTATGTGCTTCTTTCTGAAATATATATATATATTTACCTCATTTTATTGCTTTTTCCATTTCTCTTAGTATTATCCTCTTTTTTACCCATAGTTTTTAAAATTTTTTGACATATCATCCTATATAGTTTGTCGCTGTACTCTCTAAGTATAAATCTTCTAGCTACCCTGATGATAATAATTTTTAAAAGTTATCAACATCATATTTTCATATAGGAATATGAATCATTTGAACTTATTGGGTCCTTTAATTTTTCCCCCTGTCTTAATTACCTTCTGGTGATTCTTTTGAGTTCTGTTTTTGGGCATCAAATTTTCTGTGTATGTCTGGTCTTTTCTTCAGGAATGCTTGGAAATCTTCTATTTTATTAATGACCATACTTTTCCCTTCAAGAATATAGTCAATTTTTTTCTGTTAGTTGATTCTTGGTTGTAGTCCCAGTTCCCTTGCTTTCCAAAATATCATATTCCATGCCTTCCCATCCTTCAGTGTGAGTGCAATCAGGTCCTGTGTAATCCTGACTGTGGCTCCATGATATCTGAATTGATTCTTTTTTAACATTTTGTACTGTCTTTTCCTTGATCTGAAAGTTCTTGAATTTGGCTATAACATTCCTGGACATGTCAATTGGGAATTTAATGTAGGAGGTAATCTGTGGATTCTTTGAATCTCTACTTTACACTCTTGTTCAAGAATATCAGGTAAGTTTTGGATAATTTCCTGTAGAATTATGTCCAGGCTTTTCCTTTGGTCATGATTTTCTGGTAGTCCAATAATTCTTAAATTGTCTCTCCTATCTCTTTTTTCCAGGTCTATTGTTTTATCAATAGATGTTTCATATTTTATTCAATTTTTTCATTCTTTTGATTTTTTTTCATATACTCTTCCGGCTGTTGGATTCTAATTTTTAAAGACTGAATTTCATCCCTGACTTTTTGATCCTCCTTTTCCTTTTGATCTATTTTTCTTTGTAGGTCATTGATTTTATCTTTTACTTTCTTTGCCTTTTTTCCCCAAGTTGGAAATTCTGGCTTTTAAAACACTATTTTCTTATTTTAGTTCATGTTTCCACATGGCCTATTTTGCCTTTTAAGTTCTTTTCCCAATTTTTTTCAACCTCTCAATTATTTTTTTAATTGTGTTTTGAGTTCTTCCAAAGTCTAGGTCCAATACATTGAAGTTCCTGAGTTTTTGCTTGGTGTTTGTTGGTCCTCCTCTGTTCCAGTTGCTTTTTGTTCATTACCAAAATAGAAGCTGTCAATTGTAATTTTATTTTTTATTTTTTGTTGTTTACTCATGTTTTTTTTTTCCTTCTTTCTCCCTCCTTATTAGCTATATTCTTGCTCCTCTGTTTATTTGCTGGATTTTCAAGTTTGGGCTTTTCTGCCCTATATGGACTTCTTCTCTGGTGTGCTGATTACTGGATAAGGCTGATGGAGCTCACCTTTTGTATTAATGTGTCTTGAGGCCACATCTTCCCCAGCTGCCAACAGAGGTTGAATGTGAAAGTGAAGGTGTGGAGGCTAAAGGTTGTTACTCTCGGTCCCCTTCTCTACTCCTTTCTTCCAGCTACCTCTCTGCCAGCTGCCCAGTCAGAGCCCTGAACTTCCTGTGGTGGTACCTTCATCCTGGCATCCCAGTCAGCCGGATTCCTACAGAGGCTCTTAGAGCATTAGGTGGGGGAGGGGTGTTGGATCTTTCCCTTATACCTGAGAATTCAACTTTATCTCTTTCTTCTCTGCACTATTGATACACTGGATTAAGTCACTTAAGCTGGTCTGAAGAGCTGAATGTGACCTGAGGCCAAAGCTTTCAGGGGCAGAAACTTGTAAGATAAGATGGAGGTGTGGTGGCTGAAGGCTATGACCAGTCGGACCTGCTTCTCTCCTCCAGCTGCCTCCTTACCAGCTGTGGTCAGAGTCCGGAGCTTCAAGTAGTTGTGGTAGCAAGCTACTCTGTACCAGTTGGAACCCTCACCCTGAGATCCCACTGACTGCCCAGGTCTCAACACTGGGACCTTCCTTCTTTTTTCTCCTTAAGTTCCATAATTCAACCTTTCCTGAGTACCTTTTAAGTTGAATTGAGCAGGAGGATTGTGCAGGAGGGTTGTTGAATTTGGTTTTCTGTTCCCTTGAAGCACTTTGTTTTTGATTGATGTGGATGGACTTTCCCAGAAGAATCAACTTTTGCTGCTTCTGAGTCACCATCTTGACTCTGCCCTCTACGGTTTTCTGTTATGAATCAAAGGGGGTGGTGGAAGAAATTTTTAAATATGTGAAAAAGCAGGGCCTCTGTTCAACCACTGACTTACTGTGTGCAAGTCATTTGATATCTTTAAACCTTACTTAGATTCTTCATTAGTAAAATGGGAATAGAAATACTTGCAATGGGGCACCTAGGTAGTACAATGAATAGAGTGCCAGACTCATCTTCATGAGTTCAAATCTGACTTCTGACACTGTGTGACCCTGCGTAACTCACTTAACCATATTTGCCTCAGTTTCCTCATCTATAAAATGGGCTGGAGAGGGAAATGGCAAACTCCTCTAGTATCTTTGCCAAGAAAATACCCAAATGGGGTCACAAAGAATCAGACATGACTGAACTATAGCAAAAGGTAAACAACTAAAAGGTAATTTGAAGTAGAAAACTATAACCCCTAGAAGGATAAAGGAAAACTTTATGAAGGAAGTAGTGTCTAAAACCTGTAAAATAAATTGGAAAGGGAAATGGCAAATAAGTCTAGTATCTTTGCCAAGAAAACCCCAAATGGGGTCACAAAGAATCTGGCAAAACTGAAAAAATACTTCCAATAGGTTCTTTATAGCACAGATTTGAAGATCACATAAGATAATGCATGTTAAAAGCACTTGACGGGAGCAACTAGGTGACTCAGTGGATTGAGAGCCAGGCCTAGAGATGGGAGGCCCTGGATTCCAATTTGACCTCAGACACTTCATAGCTATGTGACCCTGGTCAAGTCACTTGACCCCTTTTGCCTAGCCCTTACTCTCTTCTGCCTTGGAACCAATACATAGTATTGATTCCACAATGGAAGGTAAGGGTTAAAAAAAGGACTTTACAAAAAACTATGAAAATATGAGTTATTTGTTATTTGGGCCAATTCACACATTTTACATATGACATTACAGGAATATTGATCCTGGTTATACCTCTTCCCACCTTTCACCAATCACTTTCTCTTCTCTTTCACTTCCTTCTTCTTTCCTCCCTTCACTACTTCCCAAAGTCCAAAGTAGCAGACTTGGGCACTTTGAGGGTCAAGGATTGGAGGAAGAGGTCAGAATTCTAAAGATTCTTGTGCATCTCATCACCAAAGGGCACTGGAGAGGCATATCACAGGCAGATATAGTTAACAAGTGAACATTTATTAAGTGCCTATTATGTGCTAGTCCCTGTGCTAAGAGATGAATATGTAAAATAAGAAAAACTTCTCTCAAGAAATTCTCTATCTGAGGCAGCAATTAACTTGCATTGCCAACAAAAAATTGTTCAGAGAAAAAGCACAAAAAGCTTTTTCCATAAATAATGGTAGTAGTGACTTGATTTTTGTATCCAGAGCAAGAAGTTGGAAAGAAGAGGAGGTACATCAGAATAGTGCTCTAATGTTGATAGGGTATATGGCGATTATATTTAAATATTTCTGGTCTTGAACTGATTTAAGAAGTTTAGATTCAAAATTAGAGAGAGATGATAAGAGGTGTTATAAGTCTCTTTTTACAAATGGGAAAACTGAGGCTGAGAGAGGTTAGTTATCATAGCTAGGAAGCATCTGAAATGGGATCCTAACTTGTTTTCCTGATTCCAAGTCCAATAATCTATTCTACTACATCACCTAGATGACTTTAAATTCCCTCAGGGAACTAAAGTATCAACTTCATGATATTTTACACCCTTTATGAATAGAGATTGTGCTATTTTATATCTTAATGTCTTTAATAGGTATATTTAGTATGGCACCGTATCTTGTATGTAGCAAGTTATTTGTTGAATTAAATTTATAGGATCATAGATTCAGAGCTGGAAAGGACCTCAGTTTATTTAGTTTAATACTTTCATTTTATAGATGAAGAAACTGAAGGTCAGTGATTAAGTGGCTAATTCAAGATTATACAGTATCAGAGGTAGAATGTGAACTGAGATCTGACTTCAAATCCATCATTTTTTTCTACTAAGCCATGTTGCTCTCAACTGAAATGAATCAAATGAGAATATTCTACCTAAAATGGACATGGACAGTGGGTAGTGTAACATGGAGATGGCAGGAATTGACCCTGTATCTTGCTGGAATTCCACCCCAGCATCCCCATGTTACACTAGGAATATTCTCTTGGTTTCCTAGAGATATGAATGAATGAATAAATAAAAATACATTTATTGAGTGATTACTACATTACTTATTTATTAACCCATTAACCCAAAATTTGTACTTTGTAAGTCCTGTGGATACAAACAGAAAAGTGGGATAACTCTTGCACATCAGGATTTTACATTCTAATGGAGGATATAACATAGATGCTTAAGAGGTGGCCACAGGAAAGAGATTTATGGTCTTAGGAGTTTCAAAGATGGTAAATTGATTCATAAAGCAATTGACTGGCATGCTCTTCCAGAAGAAATGGTAGAATTGACTTGATTTTTATGTTCAGAGCTAGATGTTGTAAAGAAAGGGAGGGATATCAGAGAATGCACAAGTGTGGGTAGGATAAATGGAAAGATGTTAGGGACGGAGATGAGTGTGTGTGTGTGTGTGTGTGTGTGTATGTGTATGAATTAAAGCTTAAAATGCTTAAATATTTCTGGTCTTGAACAGATTCAAGCAGTTTAGGTTCAAAACTAGAAAAAAATGAGACAACTAAAGATCATGCAATAGTTAAAAAAAAGGAAATTGACTTAACCGTAGCAGAAAGATATTCAACAGAAAGAGGCATTGAAAAACTCTTCAATATTGATTCTGCTGATGGAAACTCCCTTCTCAACCCATCAGCTAAGCACCTGAAAGCTCCTCCAGTTCTTTGTGGTTGCTTTGAGTCAGAGGATGAGGAAATAAAGCCAACAGTCTAAGCCTTCAAACTTTGGTGCCAACCAGGTCTAGAGGAATATTTCAATAACTTTTATAGAAAAAAACCCTAGTCTAGTTTACATGGAGGGAGAGGTTAGATATTGTTTTACTCTAAATGGTGTGCTCATATTCAAACAATAAGAAGTGCAAAGATGGGTTTTTAAACATAGTTTTTTTTTTTCCTGACTCTGAATATCCTTTCGGTATTCCACACTAGCTTTCTATAGCAACGGAAACCACATGAAGTCACTGAAGATGACCTCTGCAGTCCCTTGTAATTCATAGGCTCCATTTTGAAAATAAATGAAAAGAGTTATTCATAGATATGGTCAGATTAATGCTATATATTTTGGGATCATGGATTTTTTTGGGGAAGAAAGTCTCATCTTTCAGGATAGATTGACAACTGACAGATTTCTAATGGAGAGAGAAATATCCTCAAGGCAGAACACCCAATTGGAAAGTAAAAAAAAAAAAAATTCCCTACTTTTTCAAGTACTCACTAGTTATATATCCCTTTTGGCAGCATGGGGAAATCAAAAGGGACTGAATATAGAGTTATAGGACTTGGGTTTTCATCGCATCTCTGGCATTTACTCTCTGCGTGATACATTACTTTTCTGGGACTCAGGTTCCTCATCTAAATACTGAATTTATTATTTTTGATTTGATGACCTTTCAGAACCCTTCCAAATGCAAATTTGTACTTTTATGAGTTCCTCTGATCTGGAGGTCAGATTGGGTGCTCCTAGGTAGAGGGGGGCTTTCCATATATCTTAAGACCTCTTTATGGAGTAACCAGGTATATAACTACTGGCATGGACAGTTTTCTTGAATTCACATCTACATCCATGAAGGTTAACTTTCTCTCTCTTTCTTTTCCTTCCTTCCTTCCTTCCTTCCTTCCTTCCTTCCTTCCTTTCTTCCTTCCTCAGTTTATTTCTTTTTAAAATGAAGGGGTTAGGTTAAGTAGCCTCCAAGGTCCTTTTGTAGCTCTGATCTATGACTCTGAGACCTAAGTTGCTCTCTTTTAAATAAGTAAAAAAAATAGTAACTTGGACTTTCCCATGAAAGTCTATTATTTGTCTTTTCTCCAGGTTGTAAATCTCATAAATTCATCCAATTAATAAAGGGCTGTAGGAAGCATTCAGCTGGAAATATTCTGACCACGATTCTTCCAGGAAAGACATGAAAGCTAGCTCTGAATCTTCCAGGTATTCAGACAGTAATAAGTTATGAGCATTCAGGTCCAGAGTTTGTATTATTAAGGACCTCAGTAAGCCATTTGAGTTACTATTGCTTTAAAATAGACTTATGTACTGCTTTATCCATCTAAGCAACTGTCAAAGTAAGTTAATGTATTTACCATATAAAATATGGTTGGCATAGGAATGTGTAAATATTCAGATTCGGTTGTAAATATTTAGATGCTGTCATTACTAATATTTCAATAGGCTCTTGATCTCAACAGCGTGGGTAATTCTCTCCATCTGTGCGGCTTACAGCCCTTCCATGGGCAAGTCATTTAATTTTTCTGGGCATTGATTTTCTCATCTGCAAAACGAGGGTAACCTCCATGGACGACTCTTTTAGCAATAAAGCCAAAATTTTTGTCTTTTCATTTTGTGAGATTCTTACACGTCTTTTCAAAAATTAATTAATTTAGTTATTTTTGAGAATAGGTCTCCCTGTCTTGCCTTGGCTGAAATGGCACTCATAGGCTTGATTGCACTGCTAATTGACATAGTACTTTCGATGTGTTCTATTTTTTTTTCTTAACTAGGCTGGTTCACTCCAGGTGATACTCCTATGCCTGGAGGCTTGTCATATTGATACTAAAGTTAGTGGGGACACTCAATCTGCTTAGTTCACTTTAGCTTGGGGTTTCAGAACTCAAGAGATCCACCAATCCCTGCCCCTTCTAGAAACAGGGATTATAGGTATATGCTACTATGTCATTTTATGTTCTTCTATAAATTCTATAAATACAAAATTATAGAAATCCTTCTACAAATGCTCTTTTCAGGGTGCTCCGGGTCTTTCTGTAAGCTAAATAAGCTAAGGATACCACTAGAACACTCAGACTCTTTTTTAATCCTTTTCTCTTGCTATATTGTTCATTATCTAATATTGTCCTACATGTCTGATACTTTTTTCTAATCATATATCTCATGAATAATGTCTAACATATCCTTTCTTGCATATGTTGAATTGTTAGCAATCATTAGCAAATGTTAGTCTACTCATGCTTACCGTCTATAAAAGGCAGCTAGGTTGCCATAGTGGATGGAAAACTTGACCTGTATTTAGGAAGACCTGAGTTCAATTTCTATCTCAGACACTTACTGTTTTGGCAAGCCATTTCATTTCTTGGGCATGCCTCTCTTTTCTCATGCCTAAAATTCAAACGGGAAATAGTAGCTAGTTCTCAGGGTTATTGTTGGGATCAAATGAAAAATATATGGAAAAATTTGCAAACCTTATTTTGTTAAATAAACATTATTTTAATTGTTAAACTTGTCACTTCCAACTTTGGTTCCTTGGAAGCCAGGATGTTGCACCATAATCTTGGTCTAGGTGAGAGATGGAGACCGAGTCTCAAAAAACAATCATCTACACCAATTCCTACCCACACAAAACAACAAACAATAATAACAATAACTACATCAGATAAACACATTCAATACAAATCTGCATATGTGTGGAAGATATCTCACTGAAGGAGGGAGTACTGAATTTTATTTGAGGCAAAAACCTGTTTTGCAAACAATGAACAGTGGGAGTCTGCCTTCCCTACCCTTAATTTTATGTATGACTATTGGAATAATCATTTATCGATTATTTTCAAATAAGCAATTGTGCATTATCAATCACCAGTTAATATTTCTCTAAATATTATGTTTTTACCATTTGCTTCCCCTTTCTCTGGCATTCCACCCTTAGATGGTAAATTCCTTGAAGGATGGGATGGTTTTAGCTTTGTATGTGTATTGTCCTTATTTAGAACAGTGACTAGTAAATAGTACCACTTAATAAATGCATATTGATTAATTGATTACTATAGAAGGGGAAGTAGGTCATACCAGACTAACAGACCTCTATTTCATGGGTCAGCATTGTCAAATAATTCAATATTTACTGGCCCACTGTTCTGGGGACCATACTTGAAGCCCTTCAGGCTAGGTAGAAAGTGTCCAAGTTCATATTTTTTCACCATAGTCTTAGAAAATACTGAGTTGTCTCCCTGTGATAGTAACCAGTGGAATATGCCTCTGTAAAAGTTACGGTTCTAAGAGTAGTAATAGTTGGCTGTGGGCAGCAATCTGCCCTTGAATCCAGAAAGGGTTAGGTTTGGCAAATGGTGGTTAGGTACTGAGGGAGAAGTCATTTAATCCCTCTAAACCTCATCTGTAAAATGGAAAAAATAATTGCATCTTCCTCACACAGTTATCATGAGGACCAAATGAGATATCACTGCTATATAAATGCTAATATTGTTTTTGTTTTTGTGAAGCAATATGGAATGGTAGGAAGAGAGTGGGACTAGAACCAGGAGGACTTGGGTTCAAGTTTGGCCTCTGAAACCTATTGTGACTCTGAACAAGTCATTTAATCTTCAATGGCAAATAAAGTCAAAAAACTCAAATTCTGAGAAGGCTTTTCCAGATTACCAGAGGGGTCCAGGACAAAACAAAAGCTAGAGAGCTTCAGTTTTCTAGTTCTTGCCTTTGTTTTCCCTTTCGTTGCTTTATCTTCCTTGTAAGCCAAGATGCCTCAGAGATAAAGTTTTCTTGACATTTTGTTGTTGCTCATTCATTTCAGCCAGGTCTGATTCTTGGTGATCCCATTTAAGATTTTCTTGGCAAAGTAATGAACCTGCCTTTTCCTTCCCCAGTTCATTTTACAGAGGACAAAATTCATCTATAGAGTCAAGTGACTTAACCAGAGTCAAATAGCTAGTAAGTATCTGAGACCAGATTTGAATTCATAAAGATGGGTCTCTTCATGGGTATGGATCCCAAATTGTAAGAACAGATTAGCTGAACTCTGCAAAGTTTAATCAATGGGCAGAAGCACATAGAAGACAGATGACTTTCCTGGGGTCACAGAGCCAATGTTTTGAAATAAAATTCGAATTCAGGTCTTGGTTTTGAGGACAGCTCTCTATCCATTTGCCCCGATGCCTGATCTAATTCATTTTTATCTTCTTTCTCAGTAGTTTAATGATTTGTGTCTTTGTTAGCACTATTGTATCAGAACTAAAATTATCCATAGAAAGGTATTATCCAATAGGATGGCAAAACTGCTTTTGAGCTGATTTCTATGCAGCAATGCATTTGATTTCAGTCCCACATTCTTTAATATGCATCCTTGTCTTCAGGAGAAACCAGTATGTATGTGTTTGTGTGTGTGCATGCACGCACACATGAGTGTATTGATTTATTGGGCACCATCTGCTGATGTACGTTATTGCCAAGGTCAGAAAACTCTCCCGTTTCCTAGACTAATTCTCCTAGAGAATCTAGAAACTGCTCATCTTAAGAATGGGATAGGGAGTTGTTTTTCTGAAAGTCAAATGAAAAAGTGCTTATCACTTCCATCATAGTTTAACTTTCCTTGGTGAGTGAGAAGTATTCTGCAAATCTCATGTGCAGAGCTTTTTAAATCATCATCAGGGGCAATCTTATCACCAGCCTTGCCATCCATATCAGGGAGTAGAACAAAAGTTTCTTTTTTAGGATAAATTATTGTACAGAATTTATGGCACATGTTTGTTTTTTGTAAGCTCTTACCTTCTATCTTAGAATATCATGTATTGGTTCCAAGGCAAAAGGGAAGTAAGGACAAGGCAATAGGGGTTAAGTGACTAGCCCAGGGTCACACACTAGAAAATGTCTGAGGACAGATTCGAACTGAGGATCATCTCCAGTGTTGCGTGCATACACACACACACACACACACGCACACATCCACCTTCACAGTAAAACGTAAAGTCCTTGGTGGTAGGAATTGTGTGGTAGGAATTTCCTTTTATAGAGGGAGACAGTATATAACAGGGGAAATTATACTAATTCTGGAGTCAAAGGATCTGGATTCAAATTCTCCCTTATACTTAACCTGTTTGACCTTGAACAAATCCCAATTTCTCCCAACTTTTGTTTCTTTGTGCCTAAAATGAAGAAGTTGGACTGGACGGCATCCGATGTCACTTACATAGCACTAAGTCTATGAACCCATGATTAATTTCTACCTGTTAAAACACCATATTGAAGCCAAAAACTTTTTCCTAAATCCTTTCCTTTGCAATTTGAGACTTTTCGAAGTTGTGCTTAGGTAGACAGCATTACTTTTAGCTTAGCTCAGTGCAGCTCTTTATGAGGAAGCCCCTCCAGGTGATATTTTGTTTACACGCTTGCCCCTTGGCTGCCCCGTGGCTTTTTTAGCTCCTAACGTCTACTAATGAACCCTAGAACCATTTCCACATGCCAGCTCTCGATTCCTTTTATAGTACAACCAAAATAGCTCCCCCATGTCCATCTCCCTTGAGAACAATTGAGAAAAGGAGAATCAAGACATGGAACCCCCTACTATATTCTTTTTTGTTCATAACTGTTCTTTCTCCAAAGAATGCTGGACATCTATGCTTTTACATTGCCTTATTTAATTAACTCACTCCATTAGCTTCTAGTATTTGCCCATTCTTTCTAGTCACTGAATTATCTACGTTTCAAAATCTAATCAATTAAATTAGCCTTTAAACATTTATTTGGTATCTATTCCCTGCCAGACATTGGGCTGGATATACACATAAAAAAGAAACAATTCCTGCCCTTGAATGTATTCTATTTACATTCTATTGGTATATAAGGAATGACATAAGTATATACTTATACATATAGATGCCTACCTACATCTATAAGTATAAATAAAACTATATAAAATAAATCCAACATAATTTGGTAGGAAGGCAGTAGGAGCTGGAAAGGCTTCATGTAGAAAGCAGCACTTGAATTCAATCCTGAATGAAGTTAAGGAGTAAGAATTCTAGTAGTAGGTAATATATAGTACCATAATAATAAAAAATAGTAACTTAACAAAATAAAAATAACAATAGTAAGATGCTAAGAATCAGATTTGACAAGGTAGTCCATAGGAGTAGCTAGATGGTACAGTGGATAGATCCCTGGCTCTGGAGTCAGGAAGATCTGAGTCAAATGTGACCTTAAACACTAGCTATGTGACCTTGGGGAAATCATTTAACTCCTCTTTGCCTCAGTTTCTAATCTATAAAATGGAGACATAGTAGACAAGGAAATGGCAAACTCAGTATATCTGCCCCCAAAAAACCAACAAAAAATAATAGCCAAATTCCATGGGATCACATAGAATTGGAAATAACTAAACACTAACAACCACAACACAGTGGAAGATGATCAGTGCAAAACATGGAGGTAAAAGATGACATGTGTGAGGTTACACCAGAAGACCAGTCTGCTCAGTAGTCTACATTATGGGGTTTTCACCAAGGGATGCCCATTTTTAACCTTTTAAAAATATTTTGAACAAATAGTTTTAAACAGAGCTACTTTGTAGTTTCTCACAATTCTCTAGTCATTCGGATATAGCTAAAATTAGATGACCCCTGAGGTCGCATTAAACTTTTCTATAATTGCATAATACAGAGCTATAGAGAGCCTTTGTTGAATAGTGTTTCCTTTTAGACTATGGAGCTGAGATCCCAAGAATCTAGAAAGTCATAGAGTTGCCCTCATGGTAGTGAGGAAAGCTAGCATACTTAAAACTCCGGCACACTGGGCTGGGAAATCAAAGACCCAGGTTGTTCCAAGAATTTTTCTTAAAACAGTAAAACACTAAGGAAGAATTTATTGTCTACCAAAAACAAATTGGGCAGATGAGTGATAAAGCCAGTAATAAAGTACAGGAAAAATATAGGGGAGAGAATCTTTTACTCCTAGTTGGCCTTTTCATATCTTTCCCTAGGTGAATTATTTTATCTGTGAAAAAGCTTTTCAATTCTATGTAATCAAAATGTCAACAGGAGGAGAAGAATTCCTGTATGGATCCAAGGCTTAAACCCATATGTGGGTTTGTATTTCTCCCTCAGAGGGGAAAAGTATTGAATGTTAGGGTCCAATATTTCTGAGTGTTATTTCATAGGACTTTTGACTTGTCCTATGGATTCAACTAATTGTTCTTCATCTGCCACACAATTCCTCATTTGAATTTTCTGGAGTGGTATTTGGATGCAAATTGATTTTAATATGTGTATATATATATACACATATATTTTATACCAAACCTTTATTAAATATATTTGAAACAAATATTTATTTTTCCCTAGTTGGCCTCTTCATATCTTTTCCTAGGTGCATTAATTTTGTTTGTGAAAAAGCTTTTCAATTCCATATAATCAAAAATTTGATTCCATATCTCAATCAATTCCTGCTCCCACTTCTAACCAGTTTTTATGCTATTGCCTTTGTATATCTTGACATTCTTTCTTCTATTGTGTCTTACTTTTGGAATTCTCCATTCTTGTGGAAAGTAATGAAGAAGAGGAAAGAAGGCATAATATTTCATTTTTTTTCAATTATTTCTCTCCCTTGTTTGGTTAAGAATTTATCCTTTACTTAGAGCTGTATGAGTCAGATTTTCTAATGTTTATGATATAATCTTTAATATTCAATTTATGTATCCATTTTTAATTTATGGTATAATATGGAATAAGATTTTGGTCTAAGCCTAATTTCTACTAGACTGCTTCCAGACTATTTAGACTCCTTTATTGATCTAATTTTCCATTTTTTTAAGGAAGTATCTATTTTGTTTTTTAAAAGACTCTTACCTTCCGTCTTGGAATCAATACTTCGTGAACCTGGGCAAGTCAGTTAAGCCTGTTTGCCTCTTTGTTTCCTCATCTGTAAAATAAGCCGGAGAAGGAAATGGCAAACCTCTTCAGTATCTTTGCCAAGAAAACCCTAAATATGGTTAGGAAGAGTCAGATACAACTGAAAAATGACTGAACAACAACATTAAAAAAATCTATAGGTTATGTGTAGATTCTTTCAGTTGCTGCAGTGGGGCAGAGGAATGGGAAGGACTGTGCCATCAAAATGTTTGTGGGAGAAGAAGAATCCCTGGGTGGATCCAAAGCCTGAATCCATAGGTGGGTTTGTATTTCTTTCTCAGAAGGGAAAGGTATTAAATGTTAAATACCAACATTTCTGAGTGTTATTTCATAGAACTGTTGATTTGTCCTATGGATTCAACTGTAATTGTTCTACAACTGACACATAATTCCCCATTTGTATTTTTTTGAAGAAGTATTCGGTTGCAAATGGCTTTTAAAATATGATTTTGTAAAGAATGGAAGTCTAAATTCCTAGTTTTTTCATTTTTTAAATTTCTCAAAGCGGTATTATTATCAAGTGGATAGAGTGCTAGCTTTGAAGTCAGGAAACCTTGGATTTGAATTCTGCTTATGACTTATCCTGTCTAGGTAAATATGGGTAAGTGACAACCTCTCAGCACCACAGAAAACTGTATAAATTGTAGGGTTATATAAGTGATAGGAAATTGTAAGAGCACAGGTCCTAGGATCCAAGGACCTGGAATCAATTCCTACCTCTGATGCTAACTGCCCATGTGTCAAACCTCTAACCTTTCCCTCTATTTGCAAAATGAAGGAATTCGATTTAGATGACCTCTGAGAACTCCTTCAGTTCTAAATATATTATCTTATTCTTTTTTATTGGTGGAGAGATTTTAAAAACTGGAAGTTCAGACCATCAATAAAGTCAAAAATTCTTCTCCCTCTCAGAAAAGTACAAGCCAGATTTCACAGGAAAACCACATACGGTTCTTGTAAAAGGAATCCATCAAATGCCATTGGCAGAATCAAAACCATTTAAATGTTCTGCCTTTATCATGATTCATCCTGATGATTCCCTGGATGAGATTCTAGTATTGACTTGCTTGCCTCTAGTAGGATGGAGAGATGACCACAGACAATTAAGGATTGGGGTTTTTCCTTTACATCGAACTCGATTCTGTGTGTAAAGCCTAAGAGCTGTGTATTATCTTCCGCTGACCATATTCCAAGCCCTTAATATTTGTTTCTGCTCAGCGTGGGGGGTGGGAGGAGAGGCAAGTTCCTGGGAGGATGACAACACCACTGGATTGGGAAGGTCATCTGAATAAATCACAACTAACGAGGTGTCTGCCATTAAGAATAAATCATCATTGCATTGTCACTGTGTAATTTCCCAGTAAATTAGCTTCCAGAGATCACATCAAGACCAATCTCGTATCCCTGGCACTGATGCTTTTGGATAGCACCCGGGAACAGAACAAGGATAGTCAATATGTAAGGCACCCCTAAAGGACAATCTCTCTGGAAGTTACCCTTCTTTGCAGTCCTATGCTCCGGAGCTAAACACGAATCCCTTAAAACAAAGAACGACAAATTCCAATCGCTAGTTGTATATTCTTGGCAAGCCAAGACACATCCAGAGACAACAACATGGTCAAGTGCATTTCACTATTAAATATTCTTCTTTGGGGGACAAAAATAACAATGCAGTCAATCGGCAGCATTTAGAGAATTTGGGGCTGAATATGGCAATTTTATCTTAATTAAAATATTTCCCTGAAGGGACTCATTTTCTCTCAACACGATGTTCCTATGTGCTGGGTGACATTATCTCCATAATAGTAATTAGACAAAAGTGCCGTCAATATAGTTGTCTTACTGATTAATTTATTGTCAGCTGCATATAGCCCCAGTTCCCTGGTGCGCTTATACCCAGGCTCAACTTCCATTTAGAATTACACGGAACTGAACCATAACAAACAGGTATAGAGGAGACATAATTGCACAAAGGCAGTTTCGGGTCTTCAAAAGCCTCAGACGTGCTCCTTGGGGTGTCTCAATGCCTTTGTTATCACCTGTCACTGAAGTGCATTCGAGAAATTGACAAGCAGTGATGTTTCTAAAATTCAAAATTTCATCATGGTGCCCATTTCAAAAAACAAAACAGAAGAAAGGAAAGAACAGTTTCTTGAGATTAGACTCACAGTTTTCGATTTTAATCTTGTCCCCCTGCTTTTAGATAACCTTGCCTATTTCTCCTTGAAAGAAAACACCAATTTCAGGCTTTGATTTTAAGTTGTGTACTTCTTTTTTCATCTAAATCCTGGATTTTACTGGCATAGGGAACTTCTAGTGTGTAAACTCTTCCCATCAATGCAGATCAGCAGAGTCATATATAATCTTAAAGAGTTGAAGCATTGAGGCAAGGAGATGTAATTGAAAGAAAGTTGGATTTGGAGTGAGATGACCTTGGTTCAAATCTCAGTCCTAACACTAACTCCCTTTCTGAGCTTGGGCAAATGAATTAAGTTTTATGCCTTGTTTTTTTCAACTGTGAAATAAAGGAGATTGCACCGTTAAGATCCCTTCTGTAATATCAATGATCCTGAGAGGGGTTAAAGCTGCATCACAGAATTCCAGCTTTAACCCCTCTCAGGATCATTGATGTTAAAGTTCCAACTAAATATTTGAACCTTTGAGAGTTACCAAAGGACACTGAATGGTTAGGTAACCAGCCAAATTTTACATAGTTGGGATGCATGAAAAGCTAAACTAAAACTCAGGTCTTCTTGAATCCAAGGTCAGTTTTCCTTTCTTTTTACCACCCTGCTCCTGGCTTTCCATGATACAGTCAAACTTTGGGTAAATTCTTATCATCAGTCAATTTGTCTGAAGTCTCAACTTTCCCCCCCAGAGCTTTACTCATATTTCTGAATCTCTGACTACTTTATAAAGGAATTATTGTGATACTTGATTCTTCAGGATCAGAGAAATTTTGGGTAGCTCAGAGCTTTCCTATCTTCATGTGGAAGAAAACAAGGGTGCTCAGAGCCAGCAAAATTACTTAGTAAACTCAAAACTATAAAATGTAATGCATTGCATTTGAATGTTGGCCATCCAACTTAATCAGATACAGCATAGAGATTGTGTGGCTTACACTGTCTATGTTCAAACCCAGAAATAGGTTGATTACAATCCTGATTTGGTTTTTTGCTCTGCAGCTCTGTCTCCCCATAATAACCAAAAGGCTGATGAGCAGAAAGGAAAGCTTTGCTGAAAAATAAAAATGTCTTCAAGCCAAGCTTTTCCTTAGCCATTCTCTGAGATCTTCTGAAGATAAAGACTGGAAAAGTATAAGGATTCAGTGAGGAAACTGGTATAGAGTCATAGATTGTAGAGCTGGAAGACAACATAGAAACCATCTAGGATAAATTCCTCATTTTATATATGAGGAAACTGAGGCCATGAGAGGTTAGAAAACTCATTCAAAGTCAGAGGATAACAGATATAGCACTGGAAGGAACCTTAGTACCAATCAAATTCAATCTCTTCATTTTACAAAGGAGCAACCTGAGGCAAAGACTAAATGACTTGTCCAAGGTCAGACACGTAATAAATGTCTCGGATGGGATTTGAACCTTGGTCTCCTTGACTCCATGTCCAGTGTCCTATCCATTATACCATGCTCACTCTTTACATAAGTAATATGCATCAAAGGAAGTATTAGGAAGAAAAATGTTGATTTTATATGGAGGCGAGTAGGAAGTAATAGACATGTGTATGGTGGGAATTAGAAGACCTGGTTTAAGAATTAGAAGACCTCTGCTATCTACTCACCTTTATGAGCTGGGGTAATCCATTTACTCTCTCAAGGTAGTCCACATTCCCTCTTATAAAGCAGACTGGATTTGAATGAAACATCTTTAAGGTCCCTTCCAGTCTGAAATCCCATTATCCTATATTCCTCTGGGCAGGAGACAGTAGACATTATTGTGGACACTATTGAAAGAAGTATGGGAAAGAGGGGGCAGCTAGGTGGCTCAGTGGATTGAGAGCTATATCTAGAGAAGGGAGGTCTTGGGTTTAAATCTGGCCACAGACCCTTCCCAGCTGTGTGACCCTGGGCAAGTCACTTAACTCCCTCTGTCTAGGCCTTACCACTCTTCTGCCTTGGAACCAATATACAGTATTGATTTTAAGTCAGAAGGTGAGAGTTTAAAAAAAAAAGAATAGTGGGAAAAGGATGCATTTTTTCCCTATGTCTCTACAGGAATGTCTGATTAGTTAGTTTTTGCTTTTTTTCCGGTTCTAGAGATCATCATCTGAGTCTGCAGGATTTTTGTCTTTAAAGGAAAGGGTTTCGAGTGTATTAATTCATTAATTCATGAACAGATGAGTGTAAACCCTATAAGCACTGGGGTTCCTTATCCTGACTCCCTCTCTCTCTGGCATGTTGGTTTCCCCACGGGCAGCTTTCTTTTTTGTTGGAAAAGAATGGCTCCAGAGGTTCCCAAGCTATGTTTTTCATTGTGAGCCAAAATTGACTTGTGTTTTTTTGCTATTAATTAAATCCAGATGACTTAAAATGTGTGATTGGCTCTTAACACATTTCCCAAGGCTGATAATCCTTCATATTGCTGGTTCAAATGCTAGTGCACCTGATCGGTGTCATTCAGGATGAAAGCTAGCCTCCTAAAGAGACCACACAAAAGAACTTTCAGGGTGCAGAATGTCACACTTTTCCCAGCTATGGCAGATGGATCCTTTTCTGAGCAAGTTAAAGGCAAGAGAAATCATTATAAATATCATTGTGGAGTTTGAGATGCAGAGGTTGATTCCATAGTTTGTTTTTGTGACATTCCCCAAGGCTGTGTTTTGTTGAGAGTTTGGTATTAAGTGGTCTAATTGTGCCAGTGGATGGGGGCTTTTTTTTTCATTTGTGTAATCTTCTCCTGGGACTGCAGCTGCTAATTTGGTGATTAATTATCCATATTACACATTGTTTATTTGACCATGCCTAGATTAATTTCTCTTTCCAAGCAAATCACGTTTAGATATGAATTTGCATATCTTGATTACATTTTAATGCCTTGACTATCATTGTCTTTTCCCTGGACACCTCATCAGATTACAGAAGAGTGCCCAAGCAGAGAATGATGGAATGTCTTAAATGACATTGCACATCAGTGGGCAGATAATGCACATGACTTACTTTTAATGAAGAATGTGTTCTTTGATAATCAAGAGGGTTATGACATCTGATATGCAATCCTTCTTGGAGGTTGTTTGATTAACATATTTCAAAAACAGCCTGCGGCACTTTGAGAGGTATGTGAAGAAAGGATGTTAAATACGTACACACAGAGAGAGAGGTGAGATCTTAAAGTGATGTATAACTCCATCACATATACATATAGTAATATAATAATTTATTAATCTAAATAAGATATGTTGATGTGCTTGTATATGTCATTTGTATTGGTGGCACTCTGAAGGATTTCTGACTGACCAGAGGGCATTCATAGTTCTCTCTGCCTCGGTCTATGTTATACATGCATATATATGCACATGTGTGTACACACAAACATACATACATGCACACACATATACGTATATACACATACATGCATCGGAATACATATATAGACATCAACAGGCATGTACGTAATTGTATCTGTGTATTCTGCAATCTAATTACTTTAGTAAGATGTCTTTATTTCCCCAAATTTCTTGTTCTCAAAAATATATGAAAATAAATGGAAGGATTTATTATTTTTAGGAAAATTGATAAATGGAGCATGATATAATGCCAAGGTATGATGAATTTGGAGTCAGAGGCTACATGAGGCAAAGCATTTGAATTCAGGTTCTTGTGACTTTATAAACTAATCTCTGGTGGTTTGGTTTTAATTCCTTTAATTTAATTTAATTTGGAACCCCATGTCCAAAATCTGGCTCATCCTTGTTACTCCCCTGCCCCAGCCCCTGGTTTCAGCTTCCTTTTGTGTATTGTCTTCCCCTATTAGATTGCAAACTCCTTGAGGGCAAAGAATGTCCCTTTCTTATTTGAATTTCCAGTACTTAGCACAGTGCCTGGCACATAGTACACACTTAATAAATGTTTACTGAAATGCTTAGTGAATTGCTTGAAACATCCTATTTTTGCCTTTCCTTTCGTTGATATCTCCTGCCCCAGAGATGGGGTCAAGTAAAGGGGCAGACCTGGAAAGATCATTATATCCAGGTTCAGGGCATCTGTTTCAACAAAAGAATTTATTTGTACTTTGGCAACCCATAAGAATAGAAATAAACAAAGAAGTGCCCCCAATCCTCCAGAGAAGGAACTGGAATTACTCATCAGTGAATTGTAGCATAAATTGTACCTGAAGCAACCAAATAAATCCAAGCCTTTAATCCAGATTTGTGAATGGTCTCAGATCCAAATAATTACAATTTATGTGCCTCAATTTATATTTCTATAAACTTGTACCCATTGAGCCCCACAGACATTGATTGCATTGGGGGGGTAGTCTGTCCCAGTTAAATGACTGGAATGGTATGTTTTACTTATGCTTGCTCTGGTTTCTGTTTATTAAATGTTTCTATTTAAGAATTAACAGGATTGGGGGCAGCTTGGTTACTCAGTGGATAGAGAGTCAGAGCTGGAGATGGGAGGTCCTGGGTTCAAATTCGACATCAGATACTTCCTAGCTGTGTTATGTTGGGCAAGTCACTTAACCCTTATTGTCTATCTCTTACTGCTCTTATGGCTGGGAACCAATACATAGTACTGATTCTAAGATAGAAGGTAAGGGCTTAACAAAAAAGAATTGGTAGAATCATCTTGGCTGATTGGTTCATTGGGAAACACACTAGTGAAGACTGAGGAATAATAGATAGATAGATAGATAGATAGATAGATAGATAGATAGATAGATAGATAGATAGATAGATAGTATTCCTCCATCACAGTTACTTCTAGGACTCTGAGAGTAAATTGTAACAATACGACTACGTTAGTTTGGGACTCCTTTCCTCACCTACTATTGTGAGTGCTTATTGCCATGAGCAAATCATCATCAGAAGAAAAGAGAACAAGGAGGCAAGGCAATATGCTCACCATCCTAGAAAAGCTAATTAATTTGGTTTCAAGGTCCTTTTGGTATGGGACACTGGGTTTCCACTGAACACCTCAAACCCTAGAAGTGTTTCAGGTTAAACAGAAAGCAGGAAAATTCCTTTCTTTCCTTGCATTCCTGTTAATGCTGAGTAAAAGTGACTCTGGGTATCAGAGACTCACAATAAGGAAAGACCATTGAAAAAAATATTCCCCTTGCATTCTCCTCTAGATTTTGAGATGGACACAGATACACATCTTCCAGTTATGCTCTGATACTGTCGGGTGGTATCTATGACATTTACTTGTCCCTTAAACTATGCCTGGTCACTCCCTGTGTCTTTGGGACACAGTAAAACATCACTTTAGCCCCAGTCAGATAATGAATATCCCCCATTTCTGCCCAACCTCATTCCAGTCCATCATCCTTTTTCTAGTCCAGTGGTTCCCAAACTTTTTTGGCCTACTGCCCCCTTTCCAAAAAAAAAAATATTACTTAGCCCTTCTGGAAATTAATTTTTTTTAAATTTCAATAGCAACTAATAGGAAAGATAAATGCACCTGTGGCCATCACTGCTTCTCCAGATAGCTGCAGCACCCACCAGGGGGTGGTAGAGCCCACTTTAGGAATCACTGCTCTAGTCACAGTAGCCCTTATTGTCAAAAGGGCATATAAAACCCAGAGCACATCTCGTATGGGAGGCAGTGTCCCACCTACACTGTCCTCCCAGCCAAATTCAACATGAATTCCAAATTAATCAATTTCTCTTTTTATTTTTAAGCTAAGTTTTAGAGTCTTGAATTTTTGCAAAGGATATCTATCCTGAACCTGGGGTTCACCTGAAGTTCTCCCACAAAACTTTGAAACTACCTACTCAAAACTCTCATATTACAATGGAAGAAACTGAGTTTCAAAGAAAATAATTCCTTCAAAGTATTCTTAAATATTTTTGAGAACAAAAAATTTTGGGAAATAAAGACATTTTACAAACTTACAAATTTGATGGAAAAGGAAATTAACAGCACAAACACTAAAATGCTATGCATTTTTTCTTTCAAATCTAATGAAATTAGTTCTCTGAGGAAATTAATATGATTTAGAGAGGCAGTGATTAGAACATAGCATCAGGAGGACCTGGCCTTAGATTCTTTCTCTGTTACTAGCTGTTTGACTACATCAAAGTTGTATCACCTCAATGAATTTCAGTTTACTCCTCTGTAAAATGGGAGTCACATCAACTAAAAGAGTTGTGAGGATCAAGTGAAGATAAATGTATGTAAAGCGCTTTGAAACTTTAAATTAAGTATCAATTTAAAATAAACTCACTTTAAAACAAATATTTTGCTATTGAATCTTGTCCAACTCTTCATGACACCAATTGGGGCTTTTTTGGCAAAGGTACTAGAGTGGTTTTCCATTTTCTTCTCCAGCTCATTTGACAGATGAAGAAACTGAGGCAAACAGGATTAAGTGACTTGCCCAGGGTCATACAGCTAGTTAAGTGTCTGTGGCTGGATTTCAACTCAGATATTCCTGACTCCAGACCCAGTACTCTATGATTGCACTAATAAACTACCCTAAAATAAATATATTATTGTTAATTCAAATTTTTCCTCCAGGATCTCATGGGTCACTCTCTCCCAAAAGCAACTTCAAGAAATAGAAGGATTCTTTTCTCCCATTTGTCCATCCCATTTGTCCTTTTGAGTTGTGACTTGGCATAGTGGATAGAGTGTAGGACCTGGAATGAGATCAAACCTGAATTCAAATCCAACCTCAGATGCTTCCTAATTTTATGACCCTGGACAAATCACTTTTTACAACGTTTGCATCTTCTTTCTTCTAATCTCTAAAACATAGATAGTAACAGCACTAACCTTATAAGGTTTTATGAGGACTAAATGAGATAAACTTTTGTCAAGTGCTTTGCAAACTTTAAAGCTGCATATAAATTGCTAGCTTTTAAAAGACCCTGAAAAAAATACTACTATGGAGTTGTTTTCTTCTTAATAATTGTTATGACAACAGAAACATTCTGTCTTTTATTAAATGTGTGTCTATTCCTGGGGAACGATAATATCTTTTGAATATAAATTGTTCACTATGACATGGTAAAGTGCTGCTCAGCACTGTTTGGGGGAATAGTGCATTCCATAGTGTTTGACCATAAAAGGAAAATAGAAAAGTACATCCCGTTCCACAAACTTTTAATTTTCAGCTGTCTGCCAACTCAAAGGAAAAGGAAATTAAGAGCACAAATATTTCGCCACATGCACTGGGCTTTAAAAATGAGACCATTCCTTCTTAGAAAAAGAAATCAAATCAAGACTGTCATAAATTTTAGGAGTTAAAGCCTAGTAAAGATAGGTCCACACACAGACATATTATGTATATGGATTGCTTTATGTGTTTGCATGCCTGTGTCTGTATATGTATAAGAGTTTGGAGAGGAAAGGAAGGGAAGGGAAGGAAAGAGAAGAAAAGGGAAGGAAAGGGAAGGAGAGAAGAGGGAAGGGAAAGGAAGAGTGTGTGTGTTTGTGGGTTTTTTTTTTATTTGATCCTCACAACAATCCTATGAAGTAGGTGTAATTATTATGGACAATTGGATAAAGTGACCTTGATCTATAGAGTCTTGGGTTCAAGTCCTACTTCTGGCAAGTGTTGACTGTCTGATCTTGGCCCTATAATCATTGATTTGGAACTGGAATTTCTCCATTTACTGAACAAGACTAGGGAAACTAAGATTTAAAAGGGACCTCAGATACACTCTAGTTCTAACCATATCCAGAAAGAATTATCTTGACTACACCCAACAAGATAGTCATCAACATTTCCTTGAGGATCTCTAGTGAGGAGAGAACCCCATTACCTAAAGTCCTTGACCATTTTGCTTTAAGGTAACTCTAATTATTAAAAAGTTCTTCTGGATATCAAGCCCAAGTCTGGGCCAAGGAGCACAGGTTAGTACAACCCTTTAGATACTACAATAGTGCTATCAAGTCCTTCTGAGTCTTCCCCAGGCTAAACATTACTGGTTCCTTCAACTTATCTTCTCAAATGACCCTTGACAATTGTGACCACTCCGCATTTTGTCAATAATCTTTCTAAAATGTGGCATCCCAAACTGGAATATCCATATCCAGGACTCAATCTTATACTCCAGATAGAATTGGATCAGTATTCAATAAAGTGGAATTATCTGAAACAATGTATGATGCTCTTAAGGTAGATTTTTGTTTTATTTTTTCATATCAAATCAGAATTCTCATCCTCCCTTTCTTTCTTCAGTTACTTTAACTTAATCTATTTTAAGACAACTCTTTTCCCACTAGCTTCTTCCCTCACCCTCACCTCTCCACGCCTTTATTTCCCCTCTAGTTTAGAAATTTTTAGAAATTCCTAGTTTGGGAATTTTGCTTATTCATTCCTTTTTCATACTTACTTATAATTATTTAGTATTTTCTCTCTTTATTTTTTCCCTCTCACTTAAGAAGTCAAGTAGTTTTCCTTCCTCCCCTTCAACTTGTTTTGTTTGCTAGGTTTTTCAATTTCATTTTCTGTGCCTTTCTCTAAAGAAGATTTATTTCCCTCGCTTTTTAATTATTTGTCTTCCCTTTCTATCCATTCTAGACTTTTATTCTTTGATCTATGGTCTTCATATTTATTTAGTTTTTTTGTTATTCTCTTTGTTTTAGAAATACCAATTCCTTTGGATGATAGAAATGTTCCATAGTAGGAATTTTCTTTTGTCCTTATTTCTGCTGCTCATCATTGACCTTGCTACATCATCATTATCTTTCCCATCCCATCTTATTTTTCTTTTAATCTACTCCCTGGATCCATACTTTCCCACTGCTTGGAATATCAGTTGCTTTAAGCAGGGGTCGACAACCTTTTTGGCTGTGAGAGCCATAAACACCACATTTTTAAAAATGTAATTTTGTGAGATCCATACAGTGCTCACAGTGCTGCTCCTGTAACAGTGCCTGAAAAAAAATTGACATTATGGCTCCTGCAGAAAGAGCCATATCTGGCCCTCAAAAGAGACAGATATGGCTCGAGAACCATATGTTGCTGACCCCTGGCTTTAAGGAATTCTGTTCTCCTTCTCTTCAGGCAGGAGGAATGGTCTCTTTAAATACCAATCCCTACAGATTATGCCCACCGCAAAGTTCCTATCTTTTTCTATGGAATATATCTCTTCTCCTTTGAAAGTATTTATCAATAGTACCTTCTCCCACTATTGAAATAAAAATTCTTTATTTTCTTCACTTTTTCAAACCCTCCCCTTGCCTCATCTCCCTTTCTTCTATAACCTCTCTTCTTCCTGAGGGACTACAAGGATGATTTTCACTTTTTTGTTAGCTTTTGGTTTCTTTAAAGTATATCACATAACCCCCCTTATCTTCTTCCTTCTCTCTCTCTTTTTATTCTTTCTTCCATTCTATAATTTAACCCCACAGATATAACCAAAAATAATAATATTATTCACTTGTAAGTGGGACATTGTGAAATTTGGTTCATGATATTTCAGACTTATTTCTAAATCATCACTTCTATTTGACTTTCTGTTTGTCCTCCTTTATACTTTTAGAAGAAACCTTTTAATGGTCTTTGTTGTTATTTTAATGTTGTTCTTGGTTGTATTTGTTTACATTTTCTGAGATATGTGAGAAGCAAATTTCTTCAAGCCTGTTTTTTTTCTAAGAATATTTCAGATACCTCTCTTTATTGAATGTCCATCTTTTCTCATTAACAATTAAGCTTAGACTTGAAGGGTGGGCCATCTCTGGTCGTGTTTTTGCTCTTTGAAACACAATTTCATTCTTTCCTCTAGTTTCTGTTTGGTGCAAAATAGTCTTGTCTTCTCTGAATTTTCTTGTCTTCATTTTTCAAGGTCTTTCTACTGATCACTTGGAGAACTTATTGTTTGTCACCAGAATTGTTAAATTTTACACGTTACTGTTTAGAGCATCATTTTCCTTATCCCCTAAGACAACCAGTGAATTTTTTTCTGTTGGTACTTTGTTTTCAGTTTTCAAAGATTCTGGGCAATTTTTTTTGTATTATTTGCTGTATTTGGGTGGTCATTTCTTTTACTTGCTGTATTCTTCTAGGAAACCTATAATCATTAAATCGTTGCTATGTATTCTGTCTTTGAGATCAATATATTTTGTTTGTTTGGAGATAATGTTTTCTTTTAAAGTTATTGTTTTTTTCTTCTCTTCTTCTAGATTGTCCTCCACTTCCACATGTTTTCATTCCCAATCAATTATTCTTCCTTTTGTTTCTTTGGTGCCAGTGTGAACTCAGATTTTTCCATTTTGCCAATTATTTCTGTTGTGCAGGTCATAGATGATTCTTTCCCAATTCTTATTTCTGTTTTAGGCCATTCACTGTTATCTTTCAATTGTTCCATAATCTCTTGGAAATCTACAGTGTTCTCAGCTTTGCCAACTGTTGATTCATTTTCCTTTGCCATAAATTACTTATTCATAGATGTCTGAACATTTTTACCTAATCTGGAGAACATATTACCTTCTTTTATTAATATAGTCCTTGTTGGTTGACCTGCCTATACTCAAGGTATTTACTTAAATACCTTGTTCTTTCTCCTGAGATTTCACCTTTTGCTTTTTTTTTCACCTCATATTTTCACCATTGCTCATATTCTGTCTCTCTGCTTTGATGGCAATTTTGCTAGGGGCTAGATCCCAAAGCTATCTCCCTATTCTCCCATACTAGGCAATTTACAGTTCACCAGCCTTAGTGTCTGCCCCAAGTGACTTTTAGAGTTATAGAACTGGTTCCAGTTAGATGCTGGGCTCTTTCCCTCAGGCTTAGTGGCATGGAATTCAGCTACATACATATCCCGTCCCAGTTTCCTCTGTTCCCCAGTTCTCTGTTGCAACTTAAGAAAGCACTATCTTTTGTTGCCTGCCACATCACATTTGTCATTTCATTGAACTTTCAATCCACTAAAAGCCCTAGGTCTTTTTTCCAGATGAACTTAACTAGTCATGCTTACCTTATGTTTTACTTGTGGAGTTGACTTTTGTATGTGTAAGACAAATTGTTTAATTCTATTAAATTTCAATTCATTAAATTCAGCCTAGTGTTCTAGACCTCTGAGATCTTTTTAGATCATGACTGCCATCAAACTTGTCATGTGCCTAAAGAGTTTCAGTATCCCATTCAGAAAATTTGTAATATCTTTCCATTCTGAAATTTTTTAATGGAAGGTGTTCTTGTTTTCTGTTATGATGTAATAAATTTTTGTATTTGAACGTGTTTTTTTTTCTTTCTAACTGTAACTCATCACTCAGGAAATAGCAGGTAGATCAGTCAAGAAGCATATAGGATCAAGTCTTACTAAGTCACTGATTTCCTGGGAAGTGTTATCCTATTTGATTGCACATGATCATGTGTGTTTGCTTAACTGATTTCATGATGATATACTTTTGCTCACCTCTTCCTCTAAAAATAGAATGATTTCTTTGAAATCTGTTTAAATGGAAAGAGACTGAGACAAAGATAGTGAGTATACAAACTGAGTCAGAGCTAGAGCCAGGGTCAGTGGGTGATGGAGAGACATAGAGACACAGGGAGAGAGAAACTGCTAGAGAGAGAGAGAGAGAAAGGGGAAAGAAAGGGGTGGGAAGAGAGAGACGGGTTAGGGGAGAGAGAGAGAGAGAGAGAGAGAGAGAGAGAGAGAGAGAGAGAGAGAGAGAGAGAGAGAGAGAGAGAGAAGCACTTAGATTTTTACTGTTTATGGATGGTTTTAGTAGCCTATGAGTCTAGATACATAAAGATGACTGCTGTCTTTATTAAAGTATCTTGCTATGATTTAAGACCTTTCCATTCATTGAAAGATTCTTTCCTTCTCTATGAACAAAATGTAGTTTTATTAGAAAATTCATGAACCATATGATTTTTCTATAGATGGTCCCTAGCTTATGCACATTGCATTAGAATACTTCAAAGTCTATGCTAATAGAATCATTAAGCCCCCTCCAGCCTATCTCTACTTGTAAATTTCTTGAATATCCTTTTAACTTTCAGGATCTTCTGAAGTGGAAAGTGGGCGAATACTTGGATGCCTTTTAAAGGCTCATTTTAAAGCTGCATCCATTTGGATGTGGATTTTCTTTTTATTTCCCACCCTCAAAAAGGCTTTTTATTAGTTTAGTCTAAATCCTATCTCCCTTTTTAATCTATTCCATGTATATAAATGTGGGATAGGGTTAAAGTCTTGAGACAAAATAAACAAATAAACTAGCAGAAATTATATATAATTATATATACACATATATGTATGTATGTGTGTATAAATTTATATATAAACATGTATGGAAGCTTGGAAGCATGTACAGATATATTTATGCATGTAAGTATGTATACACAACTGTAGGAATAGGAGCCATTATTATGTATGAGTAGGAGTAAAGTTCATGACCAAACATGGAATAAGACTCATAGAAGATAAAAATAGATATTTTTGCATAAAATCAAAAAGGTTTTGTGTGATAATTCTAAGAAAGCCAATACTAAAAAGGAAACAATTAACTGGGAAAATCTTTGCAGCAGGTTTCTCTGACAAAAGGTCTTAATTTCAAGATATATAAGGAACTGATTGAAATTTATAAGAAATAGACTCATTCCCCAATTGATAAATGGACCAAGGTTTTGAAAAGGTAACCCTCAAAGGAAGAAACCCAGGATTTCTAGAGCCACATTAAAAATTGTTGCAACTCACCACTAAGTACAGAGATTCATGCTATTCTAAGATTCTACCTTTCACCCATCAAAATAGCAAAGGTCACAAAAAATGATAAATATTGAGGGGGCTGTGGGAAAAGAGGTACACTGATGTACTGTTAGTAGACACAGATCATTTCAAAAAGGACATTGAAGGACTTCTAACAACTGATGCTGAGTGAAGTGAGCAGAACCAGGTGACCTCAGTAAGCAGGCTAAACCAGGTGGAGGGTAATCAAGAGGACTCAAACCCATTGGTGAGTTGGGGGATGTCTACCCCCAAGCATGTCAAAACTTAATCCTCTAGAAATGGGCAAATGAGAACAATCATTCCAATAGCCATGAAGACAACTGAAGTAGGCACTGTGGAGTGTTTAGAGCTTGGCCAAGTATCAAAGATGACAAGGTCATCCACTGCATCCTCCATTGTTGCCAGTCCTCCTGACTTGTGTCTTGCACTGGACTTGGATGGCTCTGGAAGAGAGAGTGAATCTGGAAGTCTGTAGATATGGTGATGCTTACATCTTTTAGAAGGAAAGTCCAAGAGCAAATGAGAATGGATTTCTGTCATGTATTGGTCTGGAATTCTAACCCTTTTTCTGACTTTCACACGGACTGCCAAGCTTGGGAACATGTAGAGTACATGATCTGAAGATGGAGAAAATATCTTGGGGTTTAAACCACCTAGACTTGGTTGAGCCTTAGTCAAGTCTCCTTCATATCTGATCTTTTGCCTAGAGACAATATTTAAACCACATTCCTCTTTTGCAACACTCTTGTCCATGTACACACACACACACACACACACACACACACACACACACACGGTTGGGTTCTTTTTCTCTAATAGAAATCTATCCCTATATGTACAAACTCTCCACATCCCTCCTTCTTAATTGGGTGATTCATGGAAATGGTGGAATTATTCAGCTGATTATGCTTAGAGATATATTCAGACATTGTTAACTTCTAGCTCTGTGTACCTTTAAACTAAGGTCACACTACTATAGTCATTTGAATCCAGTGGTTTGGACCAAGGCATTCTCCTACAGTACCCTAATATCATATCCCTCTCATGTATCTCTCCCCTTCCGGATTCCTCCTAAATAGGGCATATCCATAAAGTCCAAGTATGTTCATATCACACCTCTATTCAATGAATTGTAATGATTCAATAATAACTCCAGGGACAAACAACATTTCATCTTTACTTCATCTTTTTTTAAAAATCTCTATTCTTAGATATTTTACAAAATGCATGGCTTTTAAAACACAGAGGCTATTAAGCAAATCACTTGACTTCTGCTTGTCTCAGTTTCCTGAATTGTAAAATGGGGATAATAAAAACAATTTGCTTTGTTATTGTAAGCATAATACTTGGCACATAAATGGGTGCTATATATAAATGTTTATTCTCACTACCTCCCCTCTCCAGATGATGTATAAACAAATCAACATATACATATTAGGGGTAGATGCTTAAAAATCTTTTGTTGTGTATGGTACATGATCAGGAATGTTTAGGGATAACACTATAAGATCTATCTGGAGCCATATTTAATCCATCAGCAGCAACTCCACCAATAGCCAATCATCATCCCTCAAACTGGCTTGGAATCATGCTTTCCATATTTTTTTTAGAGACAAGGGCTAACTGATTTCTTTTTAATTTACTCAGGATGATGGAATTTAGAGCTAAAAGAGAACTTAGAGATCGCCAAATCTAAATACCTCATTTTCCATATATGGAAACTGAGGCTCAGACATATGGGGTACTTTGCCCAAGTTAATGTAGCTATTAAGATACAAAATCAAGATTAAAATTCTGGTCTTCTTTCCTCTAAATAACTTTGCTCCCTTTATCTTGTACCAGTTTGGGAGATGTTCTCTAAAGATTTTCAGCAAGTACTCCAAAATAAAACTTTATTTGCATACTTTCAATGAGTAATGTGTGACTTGTAAAAAACAAAACAAAATAAAATGGATTTTGTACACTTGATGTTTTTAATAATTCACAGTTTCAACTTAGTAATTTAAAAAAAGCATATATTAAACTAGTTTGATTCACACAGATAATTAGTGGAAAACAAAATATCACATAAATTGTAAACAAAAACAAAATTGGAAATGGGAATAGCACAAAAATTAAGCTTGAATTATGCTATGACTAATCAGTCTTGAATTGTTCTTTTTGTGGCTATGTCTACTAAATAGGGCCCATCTATGCAACTTTGTTATTAGATTTTAGATGCACTTCTGAAATGAGTCTTATTGAAAGGCTCATATTTAAAAAGGGCAAGAGCCTGTTTGTTTTCAGGAAATTAATCTGCTTCTATAAATGTCGTCTACTGAGCACAAATTTCAATTGACTGACGAAAGAGAAATGTTCCTTGTGTTTTGTTCTGTTTTTTTTTTTCCAGAAAAAAGAATGCTAGGACAGGAGTAATTCTTTAAAGCAAGGGTTTTAAAGGATACATGGATACATTTCAGAGAGTATACGAACTTGCATGGAGGATGGGGCAGTAGAATAACATCATTATTTCAAAATAATTTTTTTGCTCAGTAATCTTGTATATTTGATTTTATGTCGTTAACTATATTATTCTGAGAAAGGGTTGAGTGGCTTCATCAGATACTGAAACAAACAAACAAAAAATGCTCCCACAGTGATCATGCTTTGTTGTTGTTCAGTCATTTTATGTCTGATTCTTTGTGACTCTCTTTGGGGTTTTCTTGGCAAAGATTCTAGAGTAGTTTGTCATTTTCTTCTCTACTTCACTTTACACATGAGAAAATGGAAGTAAACGAAGTTAAGTGACTTGCCCAGGGTCACACAGCTAATATATTTAATAATTTAATTATTAATTAAAGTAACTGTCTAATACTAGATTTGAAATCAGGAAGATGGGTGTTCCTCATTTCCAGCCCAGTGATCTATCTGCTGCACTAACTAGCTATCTCACAACCAATGGTCCATGATACCAAAAATGACAACAAAAAATATTAAGAACTACAATTTTCAGAGGCAGCTAGGTTTCTTAGGGGATTAAGAGACAGGCTTACAGATGGGAGGTCCTGGGTTAAAACTGGGCTCAAACACTTCCTAGCTGTGGCAACCTGGACAAGTCACTTAATCTCCATTGCCTAGTTCTTTACCACTCTTCTGCCTTAGCAGAAGCAAAGAATTTTTTTTAAAAGAACCCTAACTTTGAGGAATAAATGTAGATTTTGCATCTGTGTCTTTTATATGCAAATGAAAACATAGAAATAGTTTACCCTTTCCCCCCAAGAAACATGTTGCTAAATCATTATTAATTGGAAACACTTCAAGGACCTACTTAATATTAATGTACTTTTCTCTAGACCATTAAGCAAAGGCCACATTAATTTCTATCCTCCATGTAATGAGTGATAAGCCTTGTGTATCAGCTGAACCAGAGCATCAGAAAACCAGAAGGTATGTTGAGAGTCCATGAAGCTTAATTTCCCACACCCAGACATGACTTCTGGCGGGAAGTGGAATGAGAGCTGGATTCTGAGTCAGAGGACCTGTGGTGGGGTCCCACTTCTACTGGCCACTACCTGGATGATCTGAGGACACATCATGCCATTTGGCCTCTGTTTCCTCCTTTATAAAATGAAATGGTTGGATTCATTACCCTTTGAGATCTCCTTCCAGATGGAGGTTGGTGACAGTGACCTTGGTGGGACTCAGTTTCCTCCTTTATAAAATGAGAGAGTTGGACTCAATGGCCTCTTGGGTCCTTATTAGCTCCAGGTCTATGATCCCTTGACCTAAACTTTTGTGCAGACTATGGTTGTTAAATTCAAGGTTATTCTCCAAAAATTAGAGAAAAATGGAACAGCTAGGTGGCTCATTGAGATCCAGGCCTAGAGATGGGAGACCCTGGGTCCAAATCTGATCTCAGACCCTCTTAACCGGGTGACCCTGGACAAATGACAACCCCTATTGACACTCTTCTGCCTTGTAACCTATTACACATTACTGATTCTACAACAGAAGGTAAGAGTTTAAAAAATAAATAAAAATCATAAAAATCAGAGAAAAGGTTTCTTATTTTTAATTAGGTCATTAATTCATTGATTCAGTTTAATTCAGTTCAATTAACCTTAGTATGTTCCAGGCAGCCAGTCCTAGACACTAGAGATGATACAAAGCCAACAATTAAAGTGTCCTTGCTTTTAAGGGTCTTTAAACAGAGGGAAGGATGCAACACTTAAACACACAAATATAAATCAAGGTAACATGGAGCATAAATATATTATGAGATTTGGAATCAGAGGCCCTTAGTTTGAATCTCAGCTTTATCACCATTTGTCTGACCTTGGGGAAGTCTTGTCTGGACCTCTGTTTCTTTACTTATAGCTAAAAGTTAACATTTATATGGTACTCTTGAGTGTATAAAGTGAATTATGGGGCAGGTAGGTGACTCAGTGGATAGAGAGCCAGACCTAGAGGTAGAAGGTACCCAGTTCAAATGTGGTTTCAGATAGGGCAAGTCACTTACCCCTAACTGCCTTTTGCCTAGCTCTTGCTGTTCTTCCGCCTTAGAACCAGTATTTAGTACTGATTCAAAGACAGAAGGTAAGGATTTAAAAAAGAATGTAGATTACTTTTTAATCATCTTATTTGAGTTATCCCTATTTGACAAATGAAGAAACTGAGGCTAGATGAGGTTAAATGACTTGCTCTGTAAAGCAAGAATAGACTAGGTGGTCTTTAAGATCCCTACTAGGTAATATGTGCTGTGCTAAATGCTTTCGACTCTATAATCATATCATATTATAAGATAACGAATCATTGGAATAGAAGAAAACTCATATAAAGTATTACAGGAATATTTGAGGGAGTCAAGAATTTAATAGCTGCGAGATCAGGGAAGGCATAAAAGACATGGTTGCTTAAATCTCCCAACCACTGGCTTTAGTTAGAGGACATTAAAATAGGGATTGAAAAATGGAAAATTTAATTCACCATTTTATAAAAAATTTAAAACCCTTGCCTTCCATCTTGGAATCAATATTTAGTATTGGTTCCAAGGCAGAGGAGTAGTAAGGGCTAGGTAATTGGGGTTAGGTGACTTTCCCAGGGTCCCATAGCCAGGGAATGTCTAAGCTCAGATTTGAATCTAGAACCTCCCATCTTTAGGCTTGGCTCTCAATCCACTGAGCCATCTAGCTACCCCAAACCACCTTTTCAATACTGAAAAGTGAGGTTTTTTTGGCCTGGTGTAGACATAAGGCAGCTAGCTAGTACGATGGATAGAGTGTCTGGCTGGGAGTCAGGAAGACATAAATTCAAATCCAGCCTCAGATACTTACCAGCTATATGACCCATGGCAAGTCACTTAACCCTGTTTGCATCAGTTTCCTCAACTGTAAAGTGATCTGGCAAAGGAAATGGCAAACCACTTCAGTATCTTTGCCAAAAAAGGGGTTACAAAGAGTCATTGGGCTGGCTGAACCACTCTGGGTCAGACCTGTACATGAGACCAGAAAATTTAAAGCTATAAGGGGCCTTAAATATCCTAAGAGTCCAACTCTTTCATTTTATAGGTGCATTGACTGAACTTTTGAAGACCTTCCCAATCTGGATTCCATTTTTTTCCAGTTTTATTTCACATTTCACATTATTACCTTCAAATGCTAGAATTGAACACAACTGAAGCAACTGAGCAACAAGACACAGATATTAGATACAACTTCCAATCTTCTAAGCTAACCAAAATTTCCTTAGCTATATGAAACAGCAATATGGTGTGTTGATAAGAGTTCTGGTCCTGAAGTCATTGGGAAAGCTGGTTTTAATTCCTGTCTGTCTACTTCATAAGAACTATGTGACCCTGGGCAAGTCATTTATATCTCTGAGATTAGGTTTCTTCTTCACCAGTAGTATATTTTTTCCTGTTGTCTGTCTGTCTGTCTGTCTCTCTCTCTCTCTCTTTCTCTCTCTGTGTCTCTCTGTCTCTCTCTGTGTTTCTCTCTGTCTGTCTGTCTGTCTGTCTGTCTGTCTGTCTGTCTCTCTCTCTGGCAGTGTCTCCCTTTCCCCCTACTCTACCCACCTTTCCCTGAAAGACAACCATTTAGAGGCTTTATTTGAGCTTCTAAGGTCTTTAAAAACTCTAAATCTGTGACCCTGTGATCTTTGCATATAAAGATACAAACACATACACACAGACTACTTACACTTATAAATTTGGCTCTTTCTGTGCATCTAGAAATATTCCATTTTTACTTGACTCCCCTGGAAAATGCCCTACTCCAGGAAAGGGGGTGCCATCAGCTGTCAGCTGAGCTGTAGAGATAACCTACTAAGAGTCAGTCAAGATATCCTCCCCATGGAGATTGATTTCCACAAATGGAATCAACTTCTGGCAGCTGAAAGTGATAACTTCAAGACAGTCTCCCCCTCCTGTTTGTCATTGATCCTTCCTCCATGTGCCAAGTCATTATCTAGTGGGGCAGAGGGGAATGGAACCTTGAAGTAATCCATGGTCATCTTTCAAGGGAGGAGCAGAGGAGGGAAGGAGAGACTGCCTGGCATAAAGCATTGATTGGCAAAGGTATACAGCCCACAAATCAATGCATGATATGCTTAGATGGAAAGAGAATTGCTTATTCATGGGGTAAAATTACATTTAAATATCATTAAGCTCATGGTGCAAGTTGGAGGGGAGATAGCTGTGAAACTTAATATTAACCCATTCGAACTTGTAAAACAATAATCATATGTTAACTTGGTTTTCCCTGGTTTCCCGTTTGGCTTCCTCTTCAGATTTAAGGCAATTTAATTCTAATTTGAGACTTTGTACTGCTTTGGTGCTTTTCCAAGGGCAGATTAAAGACAATTCCTGGGCTATGGAATGCATCACATTTACCCAAGTAGAGACCTGCTAATTGGTATGAATGAGCACATTTACCCTTGGCACATTAAGAGATCACGAACAGGTATAACAAAAATGACTTTAAAATGGATACTTTACCTTCTCAAATAGAATGTTTGTGACCTCAACAGTTTGTTGTGAGAGGTCATTTCTGCCTTCTGTCTAGATTATCATCATCTGTCTGCTTTGGGTAGACAGGAGTAGAAGTTGGCTGATAGCATGAGCTCTTAATGCATGTCTGCCAAAGGGTACTTTTTGGACTCTCTTATTGGCAAGATCCAGCTTTTGGATTGAAGAAAGCAGACTGTCAATGAAACAGAAATCATTGCATTATACTCAGAAGAGGACCAGCTTCAGGGGTGACTTGACCAAATAATGCATCACTTACAAAGAATCTACATCTTCTTCTTCTTCCTCCTCCTCCTCCTCATTTCTTATTAATACTCTTTCTTAATGTTAATGTTAAAACTCTTGCTTCTTAGTTTCCCATGGCCTCCTGTCATCTTCTTTCCAAGTCCATGTGAACTTTTCCCTCCTATAATCCTTAATGCTTACTTTCTGTATTAAAATTGATATTAAGTATTGGTTCCAAGGCAGATGAGTGATGAGGGCTAGGCAATGGGGGTTAAGTGACTTGCCCAGGCCAGATTTGAACCCAGAGTTCCTATTTCTAGGCTTGACACTCTATCCACTGGGCCACCTAGCTTCTCCTTCCTCATATTTCAAAACAGTTTTAGAAAGAGGTTTCATGGTCTCTGAGCAAGCAACATAGGAAAGGGCATAAAGACTAGATATTTTGTTTCATTGCTACAGGGAATTCCCAGATGAGAAAACTCCTTCTAACAAGTCAGATCAACATATTCTCTGCAATTATAATCTTAGGGAGTCGCATAAAATTCTGTACTGAGAGGTTTAATGATTTGCCTAGAGATACACAGTCAATATACATAAGAGGTGGAACTTGAACTCAGGTGCTACAGGCACCAAGGCTGGCTCTACGTAGATCCATTATACCATTCTGATTTTCAATCAATGAAATGTTGTAAAATGTTATTTAAAAAGTTGATTATCTGAACACAATTACAATGTACTCCTCATACAAATACAGTCAGACCTAAACAATTGGAAAAACATTAGTTGCTCATGGACAGGCCAAGCCAATATAGTGAAAATGACAATTCTACTTAAATTAATTCACCTACCTATTCAGTGTGCCATAACAATAAAACTACCCAAAAATTATTTCATAGAAGTAGAAAAATAACAACAAAGTTCATCTGAAAAAAACAAAAAGCCAAGAATTTAGGAAATTACTGAAAAAAATATAAAGGGAGGAGGCGTGGCTATACCAGATATCAAACTTTCTATAATGTGGTAATCATTAAAACAATCTGGTACTGCCACTGCTGGGTTGGTACCCCAAAGAAATAATAAGGAAAAATATTTGTACAAAAATATAACTGTGCTCTTTGTGGTGGCAAAAAATTGGAAAAAAATCCATCAATTGGGGAATGACTGAACAAATCGTGGTATCTAATGGTGATGGAATGCTATTATGCTGAAATGAATGATGAACTGGAGGAATTCCATGTGAACTGGAATGACCTCCAGGAATTGATGCAGAGTGAAAGGAGCAGAAACAGGAGAACCTTGTACACAGAGACTGATACACTGTGGCACAGTAGAATATAATGGACTTCTCTACTAGTAGCAATGCAGTGACCCAGGACAATTCTGAGAGACTTATGAGAAAGAACACTATCCTCATCCAGAAGAAGAACTGTGGAAGTAGAAATGCAGAAGAAAAGCATATGACTGATTGCATGGTTCAATGGAGATATGATTGATGTTTTTGCATTAAAAATTCACTCTATTGCAAATATAAATAACATGGAAATAGGTTTTGAACAATGATACATGTATAACCCAATGGAATTGCTTGTTAGCTCTGGGAAGGGGGAGGGAAAAGGAATGGGAAAAATCATATATCATGTAACCATGGAAAAATATTCTAAAGAAAGAAAGAAAAGAAAAAAAAATTGTTACTGGCTAAGAAATAGAATGGTGGATCAGTGGAATAGATTAGGTAATCAATATATGGCATTTAATGTCCATAGCAATTTAGTTTTTGTTAAATCCCCAAATCCAAGCTATTGGGGAAAAGAATTCACTATTTGATCAAAATTGCTGGGAAAAATGGAAAGCAATATGGCAGAAATAGGCATAGACCAACATCTTATACCATATGCCAAGATAAACCCAAAATGGATATTTTATCTAGAAATAGTGATGCCATAAACAAATTAAAGGAGCATGGAAAAGTTTGCCTGCCAAATTTATGAATGAGGGAAGAACTTGCGACCAAACAGGACATAGGAGAACATTACAAAAATGAAATAGATAATTTTGATTTTAGTAAACTAAAATTTTTTTTTGCACAAATAAAATTAATGCAACCAAGATTAGAAGGGAAACAACAAATTTTGGGGAAAAATTGTAACAAGTATTTCTGACAAAAGCCTTTTTTTCTCAACTATATAGAGAACTGAGTCAAATTTGTAAAAATACAAAACACTTCCCAATAAAGAAATAGCCAAAGGATATGAACAGGTAGTTCTCAGAGGAAGAAATTAAAAAGAAAATCAACTGCTTAAATACATGGGTTGATGAGGACATGATTGGGGATCGAAAGTACCATACCAATGCAACTATCAACAATTTGGAAATGGGTCTTGATTAATGATACGTGTTAAAACCAGTTGAAATGCATATCGGCCAGGGTAGGGGGGAGGTCGAGGGGTGAAGGGGAAAGTAAGAGCATAATCATGTAACCATGTTAACTTTTCTAAAATATAAATATTAATAAATGTTTTAAAAAATATCCATATCATATAAAAAATGCTTCATGTCACTATTGATTAGAGAAATGCAAATTAAAACAACTGTGAGAGATTACCTCACCTTTACCAGATTGGCTAACATGACCAAAAAGGACACTGATAAATATTGGAGGAGATGTAGGAAAACTGGGACACTAATAATCTGTTGGTAGAATGGTGAACTGATACAACCATTCTTAAAAGCAATATGAACCAGGTCAAAGGGCCACAAAACCATGCATATCCTTGACCCAGCAATACTACTCCTGGGTCTGTATCCTGAAAAAATCAGAGATAAGGGGAAAGGACTTATGTGTAGCAAAATATTTTAGCAGCTCTTTTTGTAGTGGCAAAGAATTGGAAACTGAGGGATTGTCTATCACTTAGGGATCAGATGAACAAATCGTGGTATATGGTGGCAATGAAATGCTATTGTAACATAAAGAATGATGAACAGGATGAGTTTAGAAAAAACTCTGTAAAAACTTATATAAACTGATGCAAAGTGAAGTGAACAGAACCAGTAGGAGAGTGTGTACAGTAATATAAATATGAAAAGATCAACTTTAAAGGACTAAACCATCAGCAGCAAAGCATGTCTCCAAGATAATCATAAGAGACTCATGAAGAAAATACCATCCATAACCAAACGAGGAATTATTGAAACTGAGAACAGATCAAATTATGCCATCTTCCACTATATATCCTTCATAGTGAGATTTCTATTTTATGTGTGATATATAGTTTCTATCATGACATGAGCAACATGGAAATATGTATATTACATGAAAGTATGAGTTTAACCTATATCAGACTATTTACCACCTAGGAGAAGGGGAGAAAATCTGAATTTTAAAATATCAGAAAACAGCTGTCAAAAATTGTTTCTATATATAACTGAAAAATAAAAAAAACCTTTTTTAAAAAGTTGATTATCTGTGCTTTTTCTCCTTGGTCATTTTTTCAGTTCATTAACAATAATATGTAAAGGAGAATGATGAGGGTGATGAAGTTCACTGTAGGGTTATCATATGTTATTCTTAAAACGTGGTGCTCAAAATAAAACATAGTATTCCCCATGTGTTCTCACCAGGGCAGAGAACATTTGGGATTAACACCTCTCTCATTTTGAACTCCATGCTCCTATTAGCATAGCCTTTTATCAAATTAGATTTGGTTTTTTGTTATGATTTGTTTTTGGCTACCATGACACACTTTGTAATTATATTGCCTTTCCATTACACTGAAACCCAGAACTCTTTTTAATTTAAATTGCTGTCTAGTCATTCTTCTCTTGTCCAGTATATGTGACATAATTTTTTAAATCCAGGTAGGACTTTGCTTTTATCCCTATTAAGTTTCACCTTATTGAATCCAATCAATCAACAGGCATCCTCCCCTGCTACATCTAATGCCAGGTGGCTAATGTTTGAAAAACAACCTTCATAGCTATGCCTCCATAACCACTTCTCATTGTCATTGCTGCCACTCTTATAACCTAATGTCTCCATTACTGCAAAATCCCATTAACTGCTTTCCGTGTCTCTGGTCTCATTCATCTCAACTGTGTCTTGTACTCATTAGTAAAAGGGCTGAGAAGACTCAAAATTCCTTCTGCAAAATAATTTCATTTCTGCTTCTCTCCAAGCAAAAATCCTTATCTTTAGATTTTAAAGTAATCATCTGATTACTTAACTTGCATAAGAGAATATAATTTTTTTCTTAATGTCTGCTATTATGGAAAGAGGACTGGATGAGGAGGTTGAAATGAAGGTGTTGGACTGTATCAGTTCTAAATTTATGATACTATAATTTTACAAGTGTAGCATCCAGAGCTTATATGTAGTACAAACTTTAGTCAACAATATTGTATACTTGTATTATGGCACAGTACGTGTTGGTGGATGATATCTTTTGTTGTTAATTTGTCAGTCAGGTTTAACTCTTCAGAATCCCATTTGGGTCTTCTTGGCAAAGACACTGAGTGGTTTGCTGCTTCTTTCTCCAGTTCACTTTATAGATGAACTGAGGCAAACAGGGTTAATTTGACTCAACCAGGGACACACTGCCAGTAAGTGTTTGAGGACTGATTTGAACTCTGGAAGAAGAGTCTTCCTGACTTCAAATTTGGTACTTTATGGACTGTACCACCTAGCTGCCCCAAAATTATTTCAAGAATTTGTCTAAAACTCATTTCAGATATAGCATATTTAATAAGAGTCACTTAGAGGTGATGTTAACTATTTATGCATCTTGATCCACGTTGTTTTTGTGTTGCTTCATTAGGACATCAGAAGCAAAGGATTTGGTTCTCACTCTTATTCACTTCCTTGAAAAAATTACTTCATTTAATTATGTGCCCACTGAAATGATAGGGCTAGCCAATTGAACAATATTCCTCAAGGTTTTATAAAACTATGTTTGAGACTATTGTTCAATCTGCTACTCTCTACCAAGTCTTATCAATGAATTCTTTCTTAAATATTGTTCTAAGAAAAAACAGCATCTCAGCTGATGAATTTATACACTTTTCCCTATCTGGAAAATGGCAGATATGGATCCTCTTTTTCTATCTACTATAGCTTCAGAAATCTGAGATAAAATATGGATGAAATGTTGTCATTTGTTGAGATTTGCTACTGATAACTTCTGCCTCTTTCAATGGTTTTATGATGTGTTTTATTTTTAATATTAAATTTTATTATTGTATAATTTTATTTATATGCATTTATAAAAATATTTATTTTTAATTTATTTTAAAATGTTCATATAATTTTACTTTGAAATAAAATTTTCATCCTATCTTTATTTTCTTTGCTTAGTGAATAAAAAAATGAAATAGAAGTTAATACAGCTTGGCTCTTCAAAGTATTTTATAATTCTGGTCCTTTTATTAGGTCTCCACTATGCTGTGCCACCCTTCTAAATTTCAGTGGTCTAGTGGCTAGAGTGATACGGGCTTCAAGTGAGGAAGATCTAGGTTCAAAATTTGCCTTTAACATTTATTAGTTGCGTGATCTTGAACAAAACATTTACTCTACTGTATTGGTAAGACTGCCAGATTTGATGTCAGAAACTCTATGTTCAAATTCTGATGCTATACCTTGTACCAATATGGCCTTGGTCAAGTCCCTTAACCTTTTTGGGTCTCAGTTACCTCAGCTGAAAATTTAAGAGTTCTCAGTAGATGAAATGAATGAATAAAAAAAAATGATGAAATCTTTACTGTGTTCTCAAAGCTGGGAAGATAAGTGAGAAAGCCAAAATAGCTCTTGCCCTTAAGAAACTTACCTTCTAATAAGGGATAGGAACATAAAGGTACTTTGGTTTGGAAAGTTACAGGGGTAGAAAGTGAAGCTCTAGGGCAGGGGTCGGCAACTTTTTTGGCAGTGAGAGCCATAAATACCACATTTTTTAAAATGTAATTTCATGAGAGCCGTACAGTGCTCACAGTGTGCACTCCTGTAACAGTGCCTGAAAAAAAATTGACTTTATGGCTCCTGCAGAAAGAGCCATATCTGGCCCTCAAAAGAGCCAGATATGGCTCGAGAGCCATATGTTGCCAACCCCTGCTCTAGGGGAATAGATTGACACGTCTTATTCAAGGCCTATAGCAGATTTAATTTGATCATGCTTCATGGAATAAAAATTGGGGATGGAGAAAGAGAGGATAGTTTTAAAGGGAGAGGCATCAGGGAAAATAGAGGCTTTTCTTTCCATCTAAAACTGAATTGTGGTCAATGAATATGAGGCTGGTTCATTTTTTTCCTTTTTTTTAATAATAATTTTTATTTTTTAGAAAAGTTATCATGGCTACATGATTCATGTTCTTACTTTCCCCTTCACCTCCCGACTTCCTCCCCCCCCCCCCCATAGCCGATGCACATTTCCCATGGTTTTAACATGTGTCATCCAAGGTTTATTTCCAAATTGTTGATAGTTGCTTTGGTGTGGTAGTTTCAAGTCTGCATCCCCAATCATGTCCGCATCAACCCATGTGTTCAAGCAGTTGCTATTCTTCTGTGTTTCCTCTCCTGTAGTTCTTCCTCTGAATGTGGGTAGTGTTCTTTTCCTAAGTCCCTCAAAATTGTTATGGAACATTGCATTTCTGCTAGTACAGAAGTCCATTATATTCTATTTTACTACAGTGTATTGGTCTCTGAGTACAATGTTCTTCTTGCTCTGATCCTTCCACTCTGCATCAATTCCTGGTTCACATGGAATTCCTCCAGTTTATTATTCCAGTTCACATGGAATTTCTCCAGTTTATTATTCCTTTTAGCGCAATAATATTCTATCACCAGCATATGCCACAGTTTGTTTAGCCATTCCCCAATTGAAGGGCATACCCTCATTTTCCAATTTTTTGCCACCACAAAAAGTGCAGCTATAAATATTTTTGTACAAGTCTGTTTATCTATGACCTCTTTGGGGTGCAGACCCAACAAAGGTATGGCTGGATCAAAGGACAGGCAATCTTTTATAGCCCTTTGAGCATAGTTCCAAATTGCCATCCAGAATGGTTGGATCAGTTCACAACTCCACCAGGAAAGCATTAATGCCCCAATTTTGGCAATCCTCTCCAACATTCATTACTCTGCCCTACTATCATTTTAGCCAATCTGCTAGGTGTGAGGTCATACCTCAGCATTGTTTTGATTTGCATTTCTCTAATTATTAGAGATTTAGAACACTTTCTCATGTGCTTATTGATAGTTTGATTTCTTTATCTGAAAATGGCCTATTCATGTCCCTTGCCCATTTATGGATTGGGGAATGGCTTGAGTTTTTATACAATTGATTTAACTCCTTATATATTTGAGTAATTAGACCCTGTCAGAGTTTTTTGTTATGAAGATTTTTTCCCCAATTTGTTGTTTCCCTTCTGATTTTGGTTGCATTGTTTTTTTTTACCCTTGTACTTCAGTGTATTGTCTCATAGGTGGAAGATTGGTAAGGGTGGGCAATGGGGGTCAAGTGACTTGCCCAGGGTCACACAGCTGGGAAGTGGCTGAAGCCGGGTTTGAACCTAGGACCTCCTGTCTCTAGGCCTGACTCTCACTCCACTGAGCTACCTAGCTGCCACCTAGTTGCATTGTTTTTGTTTGTACAAAAGCTTTTTAATTTAGTATAATCAATCATCTCATTCACATTCAGAGTTGTAATTATCAGTTGTGTATTCCCCAACATTTTGGTATCCTCTCTTAGTTCTACCTCTTCTTCTTTGGCTATTTCCTTTTAAACCAGTGATTTGTTTTAAACCAGTAACCCTTGTCCCCTCCCTTGATTTACTACCCTTTCTACCCCCTCCCTTGTTATTCCCCTATTTTTATTTTTAAGGCCTAATGAATTCCTTCTCCCTTCTCCTTCCCTCTCTTTTTTGACCTCCCCATTCCTCTACTCCCTTTGGTTTATCCCTTCTGACTTTCTCAGTAAGGTTATATCTCAATGGATATAGCTACTCTTCCCTTTCAGGGTTAATTCCACTGAGAGTAAGGTTTAAATATTACCTCTTAATGTTCTCTTCCTCTCCTTCTTATAATAGTATTCATCCCCTCTCCTTTCCATGCCCTCTTTGTGTGTAAGAGAATATCCTATTTTTCTTATTCATTCAAGTTTCTCTTGGTGTCCTCTACTATTCACCCCCCTCTTTCCCACCTACCTCCTTATCATCTTAGACCATTTAGTACTCCAACCTCTCCCTGTGAATAATTCTTCTAATTACTATAATAGTGGATACTATAATAGTGAATAGAGTTCACTACAGAGAATTACACACAACATTTCTCCATATAGGAATACAAATAATTAGATTTTATTGAAGCCCTTAGAGAGGCAAATTTAAAAATAAGACTATTCTTTCTTTCCCCTCTGTTTCTTATTTACCTTTTCATGTTTCTCTTGGTTTTTGTGGTTGGATATTGAACTTTCCATTTAATCCTGGTTTTTTCTGTGCAAATACTTGGAAATCTTCTATCTTGTTGAATGCCCATACTTTCCCCTGGAAGTATAGAGTCAGTTTTGATGGGTAGGTGATCCTTGGTTGTAGACCCAGTTCTCTTGCCTTTCTGAATATCATATTCCAAGCCTTGTGATCTTGTAGTGTGTGTGATCCTGATTGGTGCTCCTTGATATCTGAATTGTCTCTTTCTGGCTTCTTGTAAATTTTTTTTCTTTTACTTGGAAGCTCTTGAATTTGGCTATTATATTCCTGGGGATTGTCTTTCCAGGGTCTAGTGTAGAGAGTGATCTATGGATCCTTTCAATGTCTATTTTGTCCTCTTGTTGTAGAACTTCAGGGCAATTTTGCTGAATAATTTCCTTTACTATGGAGTCCAAATTTCTATTAATTTCTGCTTTTTCAGGAAGACTAATGATTCTCAAATTATCTCTCCTAGACATGTTTTCTTGATCTGTCAATTTCTTACTGAGATATTTCATGTTTCCTCCTTTTTTATCTGTCTTTCGACTTTGTTTTATTTGTTCTTGTTGTCTTGAGAGATCATTGGCTTCTACTTGCCCAACTCTTGTCTTTAGAGACTGGTTTTCTGCTATATTTTTTTTATTTTCCTTTTCGATTTGGTCTATCCTGTTTTCCAGCTGTTTGATTTTGGTCTCCAATTTGCTCATCAATTCTTTTGATTTGGGGGCATCTTTTTCTAATTGCCCAATTCTAGCCTTTAGAGACTGGTTTTTGGCTATAATCTTTTGGTTTTCCTTTTGAATCTGGTCTGTTTGGTACTTCATGGCTTCCAGCTAGTCACTTCTGGTCTTCAATTTGCTTATCAATTCATTTGATTTCTGAGCCTCACTTTCTAATTATGAAATTCTGCCTTTTAAACTGTGATTTTCTTGCCAGTTCTCTACCATCTTTCTCATAATATCAGATTTGAACTCTTCAATAGCTTGTGACCAGTTTTCATTTTTTTGGGAAGGTTTGGATATGATTATTTGTTTGTTCTCCTCTGCTGTTTGCTCTGTTGTCTGGATTTTTTTTTCTGTGTAAAAGTTGTTGAGTGTTAAAGATTTCTTCTTGATCTTTCTCATCTGGTGTTCTTGGCTCTGGCTTGCCATTGTTAGCCCAGCACCCTTTCAGCTTTATCCTCACACTCAGGGTCTGTCTGCGCTATTTAAGCTCCTGAGGTCTCAGATCTAGTTGTTCTCAGGGTCAAGCCTTCTGTTGGTCCCCTTGCTTGTTCCTCTGCCTGAAGCTCCTTAACAGTCACAGGGTGCTGCTTCCACAGTCATGCACCCCTCTTCACTGGGTCCCCACCCACAGTCTGGGCCTGAGCTCAGAATCTGAGTCTGCAGCTGCGACCATGCCTGCACTCAGGGACTGTGTTCAAAGTCCGTGCATTCTTTAGCCTCTTGGGTTCTTAAGTCTTGCTGCTCTTAGGAACAGGCCCTGGTGACCCTGGTAGCTGTCAAGGACTTAATGGATTTCCCAGACTTGCTCTAACTCTTGTGTGCTGGCTTTGTCCCTGTAGTTGGGGGGGGGGGAAGGGGTTGCTCAGCTTGCATTTTAGTGAGAGCTGTTTCACCACTTTATAGCATGGAAACATCCCAATTCCTTGTACCTTCAATGCTTAGCCCTGTTGTGGGGTCCCTTTGTTCATCTGGGTTTGTTTTTATGTCCCCTTGAGGAGTCCTATATATTTTGGTTAGGAGAGGTTAAGCAGCTGATTTTTACTCTGCCGCCATATTAACCTGGAACTCCTTCCTAATTCCCTGGTTCATTTTTCTTAAAATTTATTCTTTTATTTTAGGTTCAAGTGAGTAAAGAGGATTATGACTTTGTGAGTTTCAAGAGGTCAAGAGAGTAAAATAGTGGGAGGTCTGGAAGAGGAATCCATGTCAGGCTTCTCAACTATCCAGTCCACCACTGGTGGAATAAGGTGGGAGGATGTAGCTCATAGTTGGCTGAGAGAAAGACTCATTTGAATGTGGAGTTGTCAGGGCCAAAATTAAGTAGCAACTGAATTAAGTGTGATTCCACTCTTTCATATGGAAAAAGATGGGGTTAGACTGGCTGACTATTGTACTGTCTTCTACCTCATAATCTGTTGTGTATACAACCAGGGCTAGATTTGGAGCCAGGAAGACCTAGGCTTGAATTGTATCTCTGATTTTTCCTACCTTTGTAACCTTAGGCAAATAATTTAATAGCTCCTGACCCCAGGTTCCCCATGTATACAATTGTTGGGATTGGACTTCATAACCTCTATGGGCTCTACCAGCTTGAAACATGAGTCTATCAATTATTCTATTTTATAGTGGTTGGCAAAAATGACTCAGTAATTTCATTCCTGGTCCTAAGCAACCCCCACTATCACTTTTGATTCTACTAGTGGTTCATCATTTCAAATCATACATAAATTCAAATAATCTACAGCCTTTTCTCTATTGCTTCTCTCTTTAAAAAAAATCTTATTTCTTCCTTGGTGCAGTGATGAGAAGCTGTTTTGATACACCTGATTATAATGTATCCTTTATCTTCTATATTACTTCAGGAAACCTTTTGGAGTACTTTTTGGCCTGAATTTAATAGTCAAAGGTATTGAGATATCTAGATACTAAATCAGAGGGAAAGATAAGTTTAAGCCTCCAGGTAACATTGTTCAGGGAAACATTTTCAAATCTGATTTCAGGAATTTGAAAACAATGACTTAGATATCTGTGAATATTGGATTTTCACTATGTGATATAAGAATTTGACACAGGTGAATCTGGGAAGAGGTTCTTAATATTTTTGGTTTCATTGCCCCCTTTGATTATTTGCTGAAGTCCATGGACCCCTCCTTAGAATAATATTTTTAACTGAATTAAATAAAATACAGAGGGTTGCAAAAGAAATTATTTATATTAAGAGTTATATTTTTTAAAGCAAAAATATTCATCACCTCATATTAAGAAAAACTGACCTACATAATAAAGTTAGAGCTAGAAGGAGCCTCAGAGTCATCTGTTCAAACCCTTTCATTTTATAGGTGAGGAACTGAGACCTAGAGAGGTTTAGTGACTTGGTAACACATGTAATAAACATCAGAGGTAGGATTTGAATTGGGGTCCTCTGACTTTTAAACTTTTCAGAATGAGAGCATATTAAGATGTCTAGATAGCCAGCTGCAGGGCCAGGGAGAACTGGATTCAATTTCTTTTTCTCTGTCATATGCTTCCTGTTCACTCCAGGGATAGAATTTAACCTTTTAGTATTTGAAGCAACACTTTTAAGATAGTAAGTTGCCAAAAAAGGGCCAACTTGAATTGAACAGTTAGTTTGCTTACTTGGGAATTCTTAGTACTAATGAAATGACAGATTAAGTCCTCATCCTTCTATTATTTAGCTTCCAAAGACTTTGAAACTATTTCTCATGAAGAAATGGAAGGAAAGTTAGGGATGAAGGAAGGAGGGCAGGAAAGAAAGAAAGGAAAAAGGGAAAGAAGTGATCTTCATCTATCTCTTTTCATTTCATAATTGAGGAGACTGAAGCCCAAGAGAGACTAGGTGATTCAAGAGTTTTCCTTTTTTCCATTACACCATGGTAGCTGTGAGAAAGAAGTAGATTGTTTTAATTTTAGGAGAAGTATATTCCTTTAGGCTATATGGTGGAAATTACTGTTTATCCTACCATTCTGTGACTAAGTTTTCCTTTCTTTTTTCCAAATTAGAGTAGCAGTCTTTCCTTTGTTCTTGAAGGAGAAAGTGAATCAATTAATAGTCAACAGAAGTGAACTGGACCTGGAATTCATTCATGAGGATACTGTAAGCATCAGGATGTGACTTCTTTACTTTCGAGATGCTCTAGTCTTTCATCTAGGAAGCAAAACTCTCTCTCTCTCCATTCCCATCTGCATCCCATGGCACCTGACAACTGATTCTTCTAAATTACAATTATGGCTAATTAGAAACAGCTTTATTTATCTACCTACTTACCAACTATTTCTACTTTCCTATCTATCTATTTGTCTGCCTGTCTGTATCTCTCTTTCTCTGCCTATGTGCCTATCTCTATGCCTGTCTGTCTGTCTATCTATCTATCTATCTATCTATCTATCTATCTATCTATCTATCTATCTACAAACCTATCTAGACCTATCATACATCCGCTTCTATCTCTCTACCATCAGCCCCTCATTTGATCTCTCCATATCTATTATTCATCCATGCATCTATCTTTATCTATCACCCATCCCTCTATTTTTATCTCTATCATCTACTTAATGATATTTATTTATTCATTCAATCATCTATTCATTCATTTGCCTGTTTATTTGCTTATTTACTAGACATTTCATTGATACCATTTCTAGGAAAAAATATAACTTTTTGCTTCAAAGAAAAGGAACTTAAAACACAATCAATCAAGTGTCCACATCTGACAAGGAAATCTAGTTTTCTGCTTTAGCATCCTCTCATTCCTTTTGGAGGTAGTTCATAAGTTTGAAGATTTTGACCTTGAAAAGATCTTGGAAGGATATCTATTTCTATTCCAAGTATCTCATTTCACAGATTAAGAAACTGAGACCTTGGGGAGCTGGGTGAGTTAGCCAACATCATTTGTGTAGTTAGTGACACAACCGGAACTCAAACCAAGAGCTTTGACCCCAATTCCAGCATTCTTTCTGCTGCACCATATCCTAAATTATTAGATTTCTAAGTTCAGGAAACTTGTAGAGATGGCCTACTTGGCAGTATTGACAAGTACATTCCAACTATGACTATTTTCTAATTCAAAGGCATATGGCTCTCTGCAGGTAAGGCTTTCAGCAGGTCATAAAATGCTTAAACAGATGGGACAGTGTTATTAGCATGGATAATATATTTTCATTGTATCTTGATGGAAAGTGATTTTTGAGATAATAGCCTAGACAAATGTTTGCAGATTCTGTCTGGCTAACTCTTCCCAAAGGCAATCTGGGTTTTAGGGGCAAATCTATGCATTGAATAAAATAAAAGACTATTACATCATAGAACTTAAATTTAGTTTATTTCTAAAGATAGCATTGTTAGCTTAACACTAATATTGTATTGCTCAGTGAAAATCCGGAATTCCATTTTAGACTATCTGGGGACCATAGTCACTGGATCTAAACACTCTGATTTCAAAGTCTGACTCTTCAAATTTCTGTAGGTCATAGACACTTCAAATTTATAGTCAGCAAGAATATAAGTCCCTTGGGGGGCAGCTGGGTAGCTCAGTGGAGTGAGAGCCAGGCCTAGAGACAGGAGGTCCTAGGTTCAAACCCGGCCTCAGCCACTTCCCAGCTGTGTGACCCTGGGCAAGTCACTTGACCCCCATTGCCCACCCTTACCACTCTTCCACCTATGAGACAATACACCGAAGTACAAGGGTTAAAAAAAAAAGAATATAAGTCCCTTGAAGACAGGATTTGCTTCATTTTTTAAAATCCCCCCAAATCCCAGGTTAATGCCTGATATAGTTAATGGACATTAATGATTATTGATTGATTGACTGAAAGTTAGAGAGTCATCCTAAGCAAAAGATAAATACCAGCTGACCTAGGTTTCATTACTATCCTGTTCAAGTTTTATTCCTTAATGAATCTAAGAGTGGACTGTGGTTATGACAAAATTTAAAAGCATAAGGGAAAAGAATGAACAAGATTCAGGCCCTGTTAGTTCCCCTTTCACAACTCTTTGCCTCTTCTATATTAGTTCTTTAGTTTGACATATTTTGCATTATCCTCATTATCCTCATCTTTAATTTGATAGAATCCAAGTAGAAAGGGACATTGAGACTAGCTACTCTTCTATTATTTGGTTATTTTTAGTTTTATTTACATTATGATGCCACTGGATAAAATGATTGCTTTGTCTAATTGGATAGAATATTGGGAAGCAAACTCAACTTCTGTTGGTTCACTAAAATCTTATGGAAAATTCTAAAACTTAACAAGATAATGGGAATGACATGTATGCCATGCCATTCCCACACATATTTAATTTCTTCTACTTGGCAGGCAGAGTGGTGGTACAATGAATATAGTGTGCAATTTTAAGCCAGGAAGACCTGAATTCAGATCCAGCCTTATATATTTACTAGCTATGAGATCCTGGGCAAGTCCCTTACTACTTAACAGGGATGATAATAATGCTTACCTCACGGGATGAGTATGAAGACCAATTAGTTAGCACATGTAATGAGTTTTGCAATCTTTATTGATTGATGTCATTTTTCTTTTGAAGAGGACCAATGGCATCTCAACATAATGTCTTGACTTGTGCATGAGTTGGATTTAAGTGAGGCAGAATTGTACAAAGTCATCAGCTTTACTCTTCCAATGTTAAAGAAGTCCAGTGCCAAGATGAAAGTATAAAGGTACTAATTATTATTATTATATCTTGTAAACATTCGTTGTCATCCCCTTCCTATTTAATAAACTACATTGGCAGAAGGATAACATTACCTAGAGGTTCAAAAGTAAAATTCTTCTGTTTGACATATGTGTCTCTTCTCTCTTTGGCTCCATCCTACCTTTCTAGACTTCTCTCCATTCACACTATGGACCAGTCAAAATAGTGTAGGCGACAATTTTTCTCTCATCTACTATTTGTTGCACAGTTTCTACTGGTTCCATGCAGAATTTCATTGATCAATAAGTCTAAACTCTTTAACAATAACCTTGTCATCATTTCTACTGGAAGTGACTGTTTTAAATTGTTTCCATAAACACCTCCATTTCTACAAAAAAAAGTTATTCAGTGCTTCTTTGTGCATATAGTTTTCTTTGATTTCACATGGATACCATCTATATTTGATTTTTTCGTTCCATTTCTGTATCTTACCCATTTCATAGGCATAATCTAGAGGTTAAATTAAGTCAAGCATTCTAAACTGTGGTCTACGAACTTGCATAAGATAGAAAGGTAGAGAATTGACTTCTTTTGAAATTCTTTGCATCTTATTTTATTTTATGCATTTTAAAAAAAAAGTAATTTCCATAAGAGGTTAAGAGATTGTCAGAGGAGACCATGATACAGTGGTACCTTGATACATGAGCACCTCAAGCATGAGTAATTTGAGATATGAGCAGTCATGATCTGGATTTCTTGCTTCTGTCCATGAGTGGATATTTGAATTACAAACTTCTGCCCATGGGAGGAGCCTGAGGTCAATGAGGTAATCAGTACAAGTGAGATTAAGGAAATGTTGAGGATTTTGGGAAAAAAAAATTAAACAGTTTATTGAAAAGACACACCCAGAAAAAGTTGCCACAGGTCGTGCGCTGGAGCCGTGTAACGACGCTTGCTTTATGCAGTATTGAAATGTCTGAAAGGAAGGAAGAAACAAACTTCCATGGAAAAGTTTTTGTTGAAACTTCCTGTAAGTGAAATCAAGGAAAGTGTCGCAAAACAGCCAGAATTCAATGAAGAAAATGATGATAATTAAGTAAAGTAAAAAAATAGCAATTAAGCTTAGCAGTAAAGTTACATATAAGTAATGTGTAAGGTCAATTTTGCATTTAAATGTAGTAAGTTATGTTAAGAGATAGTTTAGTTCAGGAAATGAAAACCTTTTCTGCCAGCATCTTCACCTGACCTTGAAGGTAAATAACACTTCATAAGCGAGTTTGTTTCTTTACATTCTTTCTTATTATCTATAAGTATATTTATTTATTATTTATAAAGTGCATTTTTGTATTTAAAAGCATATAAAACAAAAAATTCATGTATTTTTGGGGGGCCAGAATAGATTAAGTGATTTTCCATTCATTTAAATGGGGAGATTCAATTTGATACATGAGCAAATTGAGTTATGAGCTTGGCCATGGAATGAATTGAGCTCGTGTGTCAAGGTACCACTGTACATAGAAAGGATCAAGACTCGTGATAATAAAGGGATAACCATTGCCATAGAAGGAACAGAGGCAGTCTGAATGTACACTGAACATCCTTTATTTGCTCCGTGAATTTTTCTCTAGTGTAAGCAATATATGTCTTGTTTCACAACAGGAAAGAATAGAAATATATATTATATGATAATAAATGCATTAATATAAAGTAAAACCTATATCATATTACTTGCCTTCTTGGGGAAGAGGGAGGATCGGGAAGAAAGGAGAGAACATAGATTGAAAAATATCAGAAAATGAATATAAAAAATGTACTGGCACGTTATCTGGCAAAGAGTTAAAATAAATTAATAAGATAATAAGGATCACTCTGCCTTAGATTTTTTTTTAAAGGGTGTATACTTATTCCATCCTTATGATTGCTCTGGGAAATGTTGCTTATTCGAAAAGATTTCTATACGTTTTAAACCTATTTATGTGACCTGACTCCTATCATAGCCCTTCCTTTTCAAGATGAATGCATTAATCTTTCTGGAGTTGCTTGGGGCTAATGGATTCGGTGTGTTTCAATAATATTGGTCAGTTTTTGTTTAGAAACTTTTTTAAAAAATTGTTCACTTACTGTTGTCATGACTATTATTATTCCTCCACTGAAGTCTCCTCTGATTTCTCATCACAAAGTGAAGGGGGCTATGGGTTCTTTGAAACTGTGCCAGAGAAGTATAGTTTCTAGCAGAACTTATTAAATTGGAAAAGCTTCTGATATGTATCTGGCAATGGTGTGTGTGTGTGTGTGTGTGTGTGTGTGTGTGTGTGTGTGTGTGTGTTTCTATATACATGCCTTTTGTTTAAGAATTAATCTAGCTAACTGGAACTTATTACAAGGTTATGCCAGATGGATTTTTTTTTTTAACCACAGCAGTTCTTAAATATCATCCACCATGTTCTGGGGGTTGCAATCTGCGTCAGTGGAGGGTGTATCCACACCAAAGGAAACCATGGATTCTTGAAGTAATAAGTAAATATTGCTATTATTACCAGGACTAATAACATCTTTTACAGGATGTTTACCAAAGCCTATCATTTACTTCTGGCTTGGTAAACTTGCTGCCATCTGTTAACGGTCCTGAGTCCTTCATTTTGAAGATATCCTTAATTGAGGGGGGAAAGGAATATGAGAACATCAACGAAGACAACAAATTGTCCCCCCCCCCTTCCCCAATGACAGAGATATTTATGCTATGGCTTCTAACAGAGGAGGCAGAAATTATGGTTTATGTGGGCATCAAGAGAATCTTTCTCAAAAAATATAACAAGTATTCAACTAATCTGGATTGGGAGGAAGGCAATCTAGATTACAAAATCATCAATTTCAGAGTGGAAGGGGTCTTATTGAGCCTCTAACCCATGTGTTCTTAGACTTTTTGGTATCATTGACACAGACTTTTGAAAACTGATGAAGCCTCTTCAAGATTATTTACGCACAAAATAAACTGTATAGGATTAAAATAAAACCAGTTAAATCGAAATGTTATTAAAATATTTTAAAAATAATAATAGCTAACATTTATATAGTGTTTAACATATGCCAGGCACTGGGTTAAATACATTGCATTTATTATCTAATTTGATTCTCACAGCTATAAGAGGGAGGCACCATTATTATTCCCATTTTAAAGATGAGGAAACTGAGGCAGAGAGTAAAAAGTAAAGTAAAGAGACTTAAAGTGTCCTACAGCTAGTATGAAGAGAGATTTATACTCATATTTTCTTGACTTCAGGAGCAGAACAATATCCCTCATATCACCTAGTCGTAGTTGATGGATTCCCCCTACCCCTGTCCCCTTTCCTCCCCCAGGCCAGTTAAGAAGCCTTATCTATCTCAATGAGTAAACCACAAAGGTTGCTAAACTTCATTTTTGTCTTTTGTGAAATGAGAGGCAAATCTCTATACCTCCTTCCAGCTTTAAGTCTGACTCTTTATTTTATAGACAATCATCAAACATTTATTTGGCACTGACTATATGCTCTGGGTGGCTAGGTGGGATAGTGGATAGAGTACTAAGCCTGAACTAAGGAAGGCTCATTTTTCTGATTTCAAGTATCACTTAGATGCTTATAGCTGTATGACCATGGGCAAGTCACTTAACCTTATTTGCCTCAGTTTCTTTATCTCTAAAATGAATTGGAGAAGGAAATGGCAAACCAAATTCCAGTGTCTTTGCTAAGAAAATACCAAATGGGATCTGGAAGAGTCAGACATGACTGAAACTGAAAAGTAACTGAACAACAAAGAAAGTATTATTTAATATGGATCTTTAGGAAACCTACTTTAGAGAACAAGAAGTTTTTAATTAGCATATCAATTGCTCATGCATAAATTAATGCTTGAGGGTATTTTAAATCAGTGAATCCTTTTAAGTGGCTTGATCATTGTCCCTAACCTTGTTTATGTTATTAGTATACTTAGAAAAACCCTTTTAATTACAAAAGCTACACTTGACAATTTTGATTACAGGAAGTAGAAAAGCTTTGGCATGAACAGAATTAATATCCCTAGGATAAGAAGGGAAGTGGTTGAATAAAAAACAAACTTCTATATTAGAAATCTTTGATAAAGTTTTGATAGTCAGGCTATATAGAGAAATAGAAATTTGTGAGATCAGAAGCCAGTTCCCATTGGAGAGCCTAATACAAAGTTCTGTCCCATGATAGGACACACAAAAGTGCACCCTTTCTCCTTTAAGTGGAGTAGAGATCTTTGATGAAGCAAAAGACCACATTAGCTTGATCATTGTTTTTGTTTCCCGAAGGTAGCCCTATGGAGTGTCTAGGAAGAACCTGTGCCTCTGCAGGGAGGGCCAGTGTTTTGTCCTCTGTGGCACCACCTAGCTGCCAAAGAAGGACCAGAACCCTTGGTGGGAAGGCTCACTGAAACCCTTTTCAGGGATGCTCATCTAATTTTGGTGTCTGAGTCTTACCCAACTCTCCCCTGTGGCTCTGAGAAGCTGTAGCAAGCACAGTGGCCACACTTCAGTAAAACCTCTTGGCATAGGGGATAACCCAGTTGGAGGGTAACTGACAGTACTCAGACCCCCACAAAAGTGACTGAAGCAAGTGCTATAAAGCCCTTAGAGTCTGATCTAAGAGTGCATAGACACAGAAGATGCCATGGTCATCTATTGCATCCTGGGTTGCCCCCATTCATCCTGACTTTTGTTCTGCTACTAGATTTGGATGACTCTGGAAGAGAGAGTGAGACACGGGTGACTTTGTGCATCTCTGCCTCAGTTAAATCCAATTCATGCCCAAGAGAAAACATGACCCCACTATATCAATGACCCTCTTCAAAAATGAAGGACGAACAACCACATGAGACTCTCAACTAAGAGATGCCATCTAATTTAAATTCCTCATTTTATCCATTAAAAAATGGAGGCTCAGAGAAGTCACATAGGAACTGTCAGGGGTGGTCCTTGAACTTAGATTCTCTGACTCTAGATTCAATACTCTTTCCCCAATATTTATGCCATTTTCTGTTTCTCCAGTGCTCACAGCAGTCAACTAATCATCAATAATGAATGAGTATCTATTAAAGACCTCCTATGTGCCAATCACTGTTGTAGGCACTAGAGATAAAACAAAATACATAGATGAAATATGGAAACTTTTTCCTATATGCACCACCCCTCTTTAATGATATTATGGATATCCAGAGAGATTTCAGTATAGCATGGTCATATGAATGATGATGCTTCATTTGTTTATAAAATAAATACTTAGGGTGCTATTTGTAGGCACAGTGTCAAAATTAAAAATTCAAACCAAACCAACAAACACAAAACAGCCTATAATCTACTAAGGACATACAACATATATACAGATAAGGAAATATAAGATAATTTGATTTTTGAGAAGGTGTTATCAATCGAGTATTGATTAGGTGGCATAACTGATAGAGTGCCCAATTGGACTCAGCCACACCATCAATGCTTTATGCTACTCTCTTGAGACTCTTACGTTGTACAGAAAGTGAAGAATTGCATTGTTGTTCAGTCATTTCAGTATCTTTGGGACCCCATTTGGGGTTTTCTTGTATAGAAAACTAGAGTGGTTCACCATTTCTTTCTCCAGCTCATTTGACACATCAGGAAACTAAGGCAAAAAGAGTGAAGTTGCTTGTAAAGGGTCACACAGTTAGGAACTGTCTGAGGCAAGATTGGAACTTAAGTCTTCCTGACTTCAGGCTTAGCATTCTATCCACTGAAGCACCTAGATGTTCCTACATTGGTAGAGGTTATTCCTTGTACCAATATAATTACAGGCTTCGCAAAAAAAGAAAATGAAAACTGACCATTTATAAAGCATTTTCACAATTATCTCACTTGATCCTCACAATAACTCTCTGAGGAAGGCAGACCTTTTTACTGCCCACTTTTACAGATGAAGAACCTGAAACTCGGAAAGACTGAATGATTTGTCCAAGGTCACAAAGTTAGTGGGATTGTGGACTGGCAGGAGGCAACACAGGTCTTCCAAGCCTCACCCTAGGCTCTTACACTATATTAAGTTGCAACTCAGTAACAGGCATAACAGAGGGTTTTTTCCTCCCTTAAATAAATCCCTTGGTGTGTCTCATGATCTGGAAAATACAATAACTACTCTATCATTTTTTGAAAGAATCCAATTACATGAGTCTTATCTAAGGACTATAATATTTGCTATATTTTGGATCAGCTGCTTGCCAATCATATTGGGTTCAGACCGATACTGTGGATCATTATTTTCTAAATTGAATTTGCTTATCTACATTTCACTTGATGGGTGACAGGAAAACATGTTTGTCCTGCTTTTGAAAGCTCTCAGCTGGGCCCCGATTCTCTTGTTTCTGAGCCTCAAACAAAGGATTTAGTGGAGAAACATATTGGTCTGGAAAAATCACTTCCATCCCAGCCAGACACTGCTATTGTTGGGACCCTCAAGCTTAGTGGGGGGGAAACAAAAACAAAACAAAACAAAACAAAACAAGCTTTTTTTTGGGGGGGGGGAATTA
>NC_058134.1:240105371-240170109 GCF_016433145.1 Gracilinanus agilis
AGAGACAGAGACAGAGAGGGAGAGGGAGAGGCAAGAAGGAAGGGAGAGGGAGGAGAGGGAGGGGGAAGGAAACAAGAGGGAGAAAGGGAGAGATAGAGATACAGACAAAGAGAGAAACAGAGAGAGATACAGAGAGGCAGAGATGGGGAGAGAGAGAGAAGAAGAGGGAGAGGGAGAGGGAGAGGAAGAGGGAGAGGGAGAGGGAGAGGGGATTGGAGGGTTTGGGATTTTGTTGTTAAGAAACACTTTGTGCATATATTAAAAGCGAAGGTCTAAATAAACACTCATCTCTTACATAATAACTTTTCTGGGAGCGCACTATAGCTTCCCATCAGATAGAGGTGAGAGGCATTTCTTCCCTTATTATTGTTAGTAGGAGCCTAGGAAAGGGGATTTATTCCAATGCCACAGCCTGACTACTTAGGCCTCCATTTTCCCTTTTATGGCAATTCTGAACAAAGGAGGAGTATCTCATCTTCTGTCAGTGATGCCGCTGGTTCAGTCTGGCTGGCGAATAAAGTAGTACTCAGTTGCCATGGACAATACAGGCAGGGTAAAGTTCCAGAGCCCAACCACTCATTTTCTATTAAAATATGTCATTAATGTTTGTCCTAGCCTAATAAGCTGGGGTCGGGTGGAACATGGTATTGCTTCATTTTTGTTTTTTAAGAATCATTCTAGGAAAATAAATAAACAGATGAATTAATAGGTGGATTGACGAACAGAAAAATAAATCCAGGACACAAACTAAACCTCAGGACTCAGCATTTCAAAGGAGATGCTGTCCCATCAGACAAAGGTTCATTTATTCTCCTCACTGTAACAAAGCTATATTAAGGCTGGCAACATATTTAGAAACACACTGGCCATATATTAGTGAGAAGTATGCGTGGGCAGTGATCTTCTACTGCCCTTTTGACTTTTTTCCTGCTTTAATGAAAGCTCCAACTATTAAGTTGTCCTTTGTTTTTCTTAATATCTCTACAAATGGAGTAAGCACTTAAGAAATGCATTTTCTTCCTGCCTTCATTTGTCCATTGGTTCATTCACATACTTCTGCAAAAATAATTCCCCACATTTCCTCCCTTTACCCAATATTGAAAATCAAGCTGCAAGAGACCCTTCTCAATTTTCAGATGAAGAAACTGAGGTACAGAGTAGAGTAATTGGCATGGACTGAAATTACAGAGAAAGAATTAAGAAATGAACCTGTGTTGACTTGTAGGTCTCTATTTCATCCACTTCCTCACTGGAAAGAGTTCGTCTTCAAGGCTCTGGAAGATCATTTTTAGCAAGCACTCCCTTTTAAGAAATTGTTAGGAGGCAGCTGAGTAGCTCAGTATATAGAGAGCCAGGCTTAGAGATGGAAGGTCCTGGGTTGAAATTTGGCTTCAAACACTTTCTAGCTGTGTGACCCTGGGCAAGTCACTTACACCCAAATGCTTAGCCTTGTTACTAAAACAGCAAGTAAGGATTCTTTCTTAAAGGTCAATTAGCCTACCTGTCTCAGTTTCAAGTAAAAAAATGTATATAATAAGAATACCAATCTGCCAGGGTATGTCTATATGAGAATCACATGAAATGATATTCATAAAGCCCTTAGTGTCTCACACATAGTAAGAACAAAATAAATGCTACCTATTATTAATATTTATTATTATTATCATCATTATTAACCCAAACCAAAATCTCTAATAGAGATCATTCTTTTCTTAGGAGATTGTTAAGACTTGGAACCAGGAGAGATCAACATTCACATTTATCCTCCAGGACCTATTAGCTACATGACCATTTTCAAGTTGGTAACCTGAGCCTCAGTTTTTTTATCTGTAAAATGAGGCTAAGAATATTTTTATTATCTGCCTCATGACTAAAAGGATACAGTGCTTTTTAAACTCCTGGGGGCAACGTAGTGGTCAGCTATTATGATTCATCTTTACCTTCATGTATTATAGGTCCACTATACAAAAAGACACACAAAGTCATATAGAGAAAGTTGGATTTTCTTGGGCAATAGGTACACCCACAAAAAGTCTGCTAATTTTGCCTTGGAAACACTCCACATTCTCCACTTAGCCACATAACCTTCTTCTGTTTTCCAAAGAGTTGAATCAAGAGGGGAAAAAATCGTCTCTCTCCTAGAAATACACAAATTGAGATTTCCACAAAAACAAGAAAATAAAGAAAGAATTGAAAGGAAAAACAGAGCAGATAAAATTTCTTGCAGACTTACTGCCAGACTGTCATTAGGAGTCTCTGTCTGATTTCCAGCCTAATGGCTTTTAGGCCGTGGGCCCATGAACTGTTGTTCATTGCCTATTTTTAAGGCTGTCCCCAGTTATGCTTCAGCTGTGGAGGAACATGGCTTTGACAGTTTGGGCTGAAGTTCCTGATGAATTCAACTGTTCATGCAAACATAGCAGATGCCTAGGTTTTTGTGGAGTTGACTGGCTGGTTGACTTTAACTGTACTGCCAATTAGCATGGTGCCAAACATATAGTTGGCACTCAATAAATGCTTATTGACTTATTTTATACATCGTGGATGTGTGGAAGATAATGTGTCATAGTGGAAAGAATGTTCGCCTTGAGTTGAGAGACCCCTATTCATTTCCTACCTCATATATTTATTTGCTTCCTGACTAAGGTTAAATCATTGAAGTTCTCAGATTCTGTTTCCTCATTTGCAAAAAGGATGATAACTGCCTTATAGGGTGGGTGTAAGACAAACAATTTGTAAACATTTATGTCCAGGGAATAAAATGAGATAATGTTGTATTGGCAAAGTCCTTCAGAAACCTTAAAGCACTATAATAAGGACTAGCTATTAAATGGAAAGTATTGGCTATTCATAAGCAAAGCTTTGTTTCTTTATTTTTTCCCATAGAAAAAAATAAACTTTTATCTTAAAATCAGAAGTCAATTTTGTTGCTTTTTATTTTATTTTATTTTTTTTAATTGAGGCAGCTAGAAGGCTTAGTGGATAGAACCAGATCTGGAGAAGGAAATCTTGCATTCAAATTTAACCTCAGACATTTCCTAGCTGTGTGACCCGGTTCAAGTCACTTAACCCCAATTGCCTAACCCTTACCACTCTTCTATCTTGATTTTAAGGAGAGGATAAGGGTTTTTTTAAATTATACTCTCTATTCTAGTCATCATTTTGGCAAGAGGTTAAGGAAAAATTCAAAAAGGATGAATGTAAAATGATGTGTTTAGGTTCAAAAATCTATTGTTTTAGAAAGAGAAATTTTGATTTGAAAGCTGATATAAAAATTGATTTGGGGGTTTTCATAGACAAATAATAAATGTCAGCATTGTGTTGTAGCTAATTCAATCTTAAGTTGTATCAGTGGAGATATCGCGTCCAGGGTGATGGAGAGGACAGTCTTTACTGAACATATTTCTGATAAAACCATCCTTGGAATATTATTTTTTCCAGATTACATGTTGAAACAATTTTTAAAAATAGTTTTTCTGACATTTAGTGATTCATGTTCTTTCCCTCCCTTCTACCCTTCCTCAAGAAGGAGCAGGTAATATGATACAGGATGTATTGTATTATCATACAATATGTATTCCAGGCTCATCATGTTGTGAAAGAAGACATATATCACACCAGAGAAAAATCTATGGAGGAAATAAAGTGAAGAATGATATGTTTCAATCTGTATTCAGAATCTACCAGTTCCTTCTATGGCAGTGGGTAGCCTTTTTCATCATGGGTTCCTTGGAGTAGTCTTGGATCCTTGCATTGCTGATAATAATTAAGTCATTTACAGCTGATTGTCATACATTACTGTTTCTGTGTACAATGTTCTCTTGGTTCTGCTCACTTCACTTTGCATCAGTTCATATTAGGTTTTCTAGGTTTTTTTGGGGGGGATCTTATTCAACATTTCTTATGGCACAATAGTATTCCATTACAATTATATATCACAACTTGTTCAGCTATTCTCCAATCACACTTACTTGGAGTATTATGTCCAGTTCTGTATGTCATCTGTGAAACAATGGATAGAATTCTGGACTTGGAATCAGACTGACCTGAGATCAAATGCTGCCTCGACTTATAACTCTTGGAAAGTCTTTATGTGTTAGTATCCTCAATTATAAAATGAATGGGCTATACTTGATAGTTTCCAAAAACTCTTCAGAATACATATCTTTGATATTGTGCTCCTGTAAGAGAGATTACTAAGTGTAGACATGTCCAGAAGGTAATGATTAGGATAGTGAGGACACCAGAAAGCATGCTATATGAAGATGAATTGAAGAAATTGAGGGAAAGTAGCATGGAAAAGAGAAGATGGAGGTAAATGAGATGTTTTAAAGAATATGTGCAAGGATTAGAAATTTTCTGTTTAGCTCAAATAGGCAGAACTGCAAACAATGGGTCAAATTCTTGCTCATCTATAGAGAAAACTTTCGTTTGAGGGCTAACCAAAATTGGAATGGGTTGTATCCAGAGATTATGAATATTCTTTCACAACAGATATTCAAGCAGAAATTAAATGTCCACTTGGTAATATTGCTCATAGGAATGTTGAGTTCTATGAACTTTGATGTGCTTTCCAACTATAAGATGTTATGATTAAATATACTTTTTAAAAGTTTTATCAATGCCCATTATTTTTATGATGCCAGGAAAATACCAAAGTAAAACAACAAAGTAATGCATCATATAGCATTTAACATAGTCTATATCCTTAGGTCCTCATCTGTCTATGGATAGAGAAGTATGTTTCATCATAAATTCTCTGTGATAGAAAATAGTCATTAAGGTTAACCAGTGTTCAAACTTCCATCCAGGATTATTTTCACTTATATTGTTGAAATTATTTTGGATATTATTTTCCTACAACTCTTTATTTTACTCTGTATCAGTTCCTGTGAATCTTCCAATGATTCTTAAGATTTGCCCTATTCTTATGTTCAGTTATTCTCACATTAATATATTTTTTTCTTTTCTTTGTTTTTTTTAACCTGGTCTCCAGGTGATGGGCACCTAGTTTGCTTCAATACTCATACTACTATAAGTGTTTTGATATGCACATTTCTTGACTTCTTTGTGGTATGTACCCAGTTGCAGAATCACTGGGTCAAAGGGAATGATAGGTTGGTAATTTTTCTCACTTAATTTCATATTGTTTTTAGGATGGTTGGGGCCATATCACAGCTCTCCTCACAGCACATTATTGTTCCTAATTTGCCAAAGTCCTTCTAACTGACTTTTTTCCATCTTTCTTTGGCATTTTGAGTGGCATGAGATAAAATCTCAGAATTAATATAATTTACATTTGACTTTTTATTAATGACCTGGAACAATCTTTAACATAGCTTTGATAATTTCTGATTCTTTGGTTGGAAACTTTTTATCTTTTGTCTGCTTAAGTATCCAGGAATAACTTGATCTTATTATATATTTTGTCAATTTTTATTTCTGTGTCAGTCTTTTAGAAGATATATTCAATGCAAACATATTTTCCCTCCTAGCAATTTCTCTTCTTTTTCTACTTGCTTTGATTTTGTCCATGCAAAAGCTTTTAAAATTATGCAATACAAATCATCCACTTTATCTTTTATGATCCCTTTAGTCCTTTGTTTGATTTAGAACTTCCCCTCCAGCTATAGTTATAAAAGGCACTTCTCTCCATTCTCTAGATCACTTATAAATTATTGTGAGGAAGTTTTTCAAGTTACCTCTTACATAATAGATAGCACATTGTTTTGGAGCTAATTGTGTTATGTAGTGTAAGACTATGCTCTAAATATAATTTCTGACAAATTGTTTTTGAGTTTTCCCAACATTTCTTGTTGAATTGATACTCCTTCCCTAAGTACTCTTGGGTTTATTAAAATCTGAACTATGATATTAATTTTTCTTGCTTATCTCATGTGTTCCATGTAGTACTGATTTATTTCTTAAAAATAAATCTTTTTCTTGCTTGTTTTATATTCCTCCTTTTATGTCCCTCCTTTTTTTAAAGAGTTTAATTGCATATGACAAATCATTTCTTAAAGAAAAAAGAAAACATAAAAAGAGGAAAAAGGAGATTAATACATCAGAAAAACCCTAAAAATGCACATGACATTCCACATCTGTGGACCTCCCACCTTGTAAAGGAGTAGGATGGAGATATCTTCTCATATCTCTTCTTTAAAGCCATGCTTGTTCTTGGCAATTTCACAATATTTACTTGATTGTTCTAAGGTTGTTCTTTTTATTTACATGATTATAGTCCTGTCTATATTATTTTCTTGGCTCTGCTTACTTCACTTTGCATCTATACATATATCTTACCCTTTCCCCTCTCCCCCACTTAAACCCTTACTCTGCATTAGTTCTAAGGCAGAAGAGCAGTAAGGCCTAAGCAATTGGATTTAAGTGACTTGCCCAGGGTCACACAGCTAGGAAGTTTCTGAGGCCAGATTTGTGCTCTGGACCTCCTATCTCTAGGCCTGGTTCTCCATCCACTGAGCCACCTAGCTATTCCCTATCTATGTCTTTTCATGATTATATGTATTATCTTTGTTTTGATTACAGAACTAGGAGGGTAGCTACAAACTGTGATTATTCTCCTCCCACAATTGCTATCCTTGAGTACCAGTAGCATTTTTTTTTGAGAAATCCATGTTGCCAATTTGAACTGCAAATAACTTATCTTCTGATACCCTGAAAATAATGGCAGAGAGAGAGAGAGAGAGAGAGAGAGAGAGAGAGAGAGAGAGAGAGAGAGAGAGAAAGTCAGAGAGACAGACAGACAGACAGACAGAGAGTCAGAGAGAGAGAGAGAGAGAGAGAGAAGACAGAGGGAGGTGGAAGAGGGACAAAGAAAGCTCGAGAGAGAGGAAGGGAAGGAAAGCAACAGAATGGGAGAGAATGGCTGAGTTAGGAAAGTCATGTGAATTTTTCATTAGAAGGTAGGAATTTGAGGAAGGGGGAACCTTCCAGACATAAGGAACTTCTGAGTCTACATTGTAAAAATAAATTATTTATTCATGCAGTCTGTGGTTAGGCTCTGTCTTGAACACAGAGCTCTAGGCTCATCTGGACCAGATGTGACCTCTGGAGCTGACTCCAACTGGTTATATTCTTTTCCTAACTGTCCAGATTAATAAAGCTATTTAGATAAAGAGATTTCCAGAGTGAGGAGTCCTAATCATTTTTTTTAATCCTGATGTGAGGAGCACTCCTCCCACAAATTTTGTCCATGATCAGTATTCGCTAGGTCATACAATGGAAATGAATTTGGGGGTGGCCTCAGACACTTCTTAACTGGGTGACCATGGGCAGGTCACTTAACCCCCATTGCCTAGCCCTTATCTTTCTTCTTCTTGGAACTAGTACTTAGTATAGATTCTAGAATAGAAGTTAAGGGTTTAATAAAAAGAAAGAAATGAAAAAGCCTCAACCCAACAAGAGGTTGTGTGTGAATGATTTAATAGCAGATTTCCTGTGTACATGGTAGCATCACCTATTTTATTAGCTCTCTGGCTCTCAAGATAGATGGTTCTTCCTAATGGATATTATTTCATTAGTCTAGAACTTACCAGTCTGAGTTGGGGCTATTTCCAACTGTTGCATAAGATTAAATATGTTTATTCAAAAGCCTTTTCATTTGGTGATTGCTTCATGAAAAAAGTAATTTTGTTTTTGAGGTTATTGTTACAGAGACTTTAGCACATACAGAATGAGGAGGAGACATGATTCTTGTCCTCAGGGAGTTTTTAAACATAAGATTATAGATTTTTTTTTTTAGCTAAAGAGTATCTTAAACATCATTCAGGCTCACTCCCCCCATTTTACAGATAAGGAAACTGAAGCCTAGGGTATTTATAGGACTGCAGAAGTGAAATTTAAACCCAGTTTGCAATTTCAAATGGAATTTTTGTCTACTTAAGAGGTCAAAGAAATAAATACCCAATGAGGGGATAATTACAAAGCTTTATTCAACAATGGGCATGACAATATTGTATGAATTGTAAATGGAGGTATTGGGCAAGCACATAATAAAAGGATGATTGAAGGGAAAAAAGAGTTAGACTGAGAGAAATTCCTGGAAATAGGAAAAGGTTGAATCGATTCTCCAAATGATGGTCATTGATTAATGAAGGGAAGTAGAGAGAACTTTTTGGACTATATGGGTGTCATAAAAACTTCTCCAGCTCAGGGCTTGATCCACTTTGGTCTTTGATTACCCAAGTCATAGCATAATATCTGACACACAATAAGCCTTTAATAAATGCTTGGTTGGTTGATTGATTGGTAATGATTCCATAAAACTTGTATTTCTCCTGAAAGAGTGCTGAGTTTATTGAAGGTAAGGAAAATTTCCCCCCTCTCCTCTATCAACTATCACATGGCGAGGCCAATAGTATGAATACAGTTAACATATTTGGTAATGAACAAATATGACTTGAATTCGTTTTTTAAGCTAATCTCCCCTGTTTAAAATATAACTCCCCTCCCCTCATTGAGATCATCTTTTCAAATGGCAGTTAAAGGTTTTTTTCTTTTTCTTTTTTAACTGTTGCAGCATAACTAAAAACAAATCTGTTCCTTTGGATAAATGTTCAGTCCATATGCCATCCTGGAGATCTTTCTTGGTAGCTGAAGGGAGTGCTACGAATCTGTCATTCAATTCCCACCCCGGAGATTCAGCAAAGACTGCCCCCCCCACCTCCACCCGGACACCATATGCAATACATCGTGGGTGGGAAGGAATAATGTCCTTATAATTTGATTTTGTTTTGCATCTTTTCTGGCAGAATCAGGATTTTTAAAGAGAAGAAGCGCTGGGGGGAGGGGGTCTATGGAGAGTGCAGGGAAGAGTGATGTGGAAAGAACAACTGAGCTTTTTTGCTCAGTGATGATCCAAGGGATGTTGAACTCTACAAAATGTAAGCTGGTTTAACCAATGGCAAGACAAGCCATTTTTCACTGATACTTCAGTGTATCTAGGATATCAAGGATTTGGGTATCCTTCCACTTCTGTATATATAAAGAGGAATGAATGGAAAGACATTTATTAAGTTCTTATTATGTGCCAAATCCATACTTATTGGGGGAAATAATACGTAGAAGAAGTTTCAGCAGCAAGTCATAAGGGTATTGCAGTGAGGAAAAAAGACAAAGCCCAGTTATCATTGATTCATAAGTTCAGAGCTTGAGAGCTGGAAAGGATTTAGAGAGCCTCATCTTTACCAATGAAGAAAATGAAACCTGAGTAGCTAGGTTGTAAAATGGTTAGAGAACTGGGTTTGGAATCAGATAGACTCCTCTTCCTGAGTTCAAATCATCTCTCAGACACTTATTAGCTGTGGGATCCTGGGAAAGTCCCTTAATTTTTCTTGTCTCAGTTTCCTCATCTGTAAAATGAGATAGAGAAGGAAATGGTAAGCCACTCCAATATTTTTTGCCAAGAAAACTCCAAATGGTGGGGTCACAAAGAATTGGATATGACTGAAAAATGACTCAACAATAACAACAAAAACTGAGCCCTAGTGTGGTTAGGAGATTAAGCCAGTGCCATATTATTAGTATCTGACTCAAGATTTTAATCCCAGATCATCATGGTTTGAAGCACAATGTTTCATATGCTATATTTTTCTGTGTGAGCAGGTCAGACTCTGGCATCCAGGGGTCTAAAGGGCACAGCAGAACATCAGGACAGATGGCAACCCAAATGCAATGGTAAGACATTCAGTAAAACCTTCTGGTCCTTCCTCTGAACAGAAGGATTGTGAGATTATAATCTAATTCCCTCATTTTACACTTAAAATCTAGACTAGAAGAGACTAAATGATTGGCCTACAAGTAGGTTTTGAATACAGGTTTTATGATTTTAAGGAGAATTTTAATGCTTGATCAAAAGGAATCCCCTTTTGGAATTTGCACAGGTCACAATGTTATGTTCAAAGAGAAATGTGTGTGGTGGAAACTCTCAGGATTAAAATGTCAATTTTTTAAAAAATCAAAGCAAGATTTCTTGAATCTCAGTGCATGAGTCTCTTGTGAACAGAGAACACAGAATCTCACAAGGCTCTAATTGAAATACAATAACTCTTTACAGATTTTTCCCAGCACAATCATTGAAGAGTGATTGTTCTCCTTGCACCACCCCAAACCAAATGGGTGATGAAGTCAATGTTCCTAGAAGGCTTTAGGAGTTCAATGGAATAGTTCTAAAAATATTATTATTGATAGTTCATTTCCTGTCTATACTGGATCTCTGCAATGTAAAAGCATGACTAGGTCCTGGGTATCAGATGAAGCCTGGATTGCATTTACCCCCAGCTTGTGCATATTAAGAAACACAACAGTACTGGCCAAGAAAGCAGTATTAAACCTTATTTATTGTCAGTCATTTGAATTCTCCAAGGCTAGCAGAGCTCTTAACTCAGATGTGTTTTTTAATTCTTTTTCTAGCAGCACAAATACATCACTGAATCTGCCCAAAGGAGGAAGGGTAAATACAGGGAGAGATGGGATAGTTGGAATTCATCAAAAGAGTCATCAAAAACCTTTTCTGATGAAATGGGGACTAGAACAGTTCCAAACAATAGCAAATGTACTTACAAAACCAAACTAAAGTGAAGTAAAACAAAATCACTTTGGGAGAAAGTAGTTGAGAAATACTTTCTGAAACAAAGGCTCCAAAGCTCTCTGAATCCACAGTCAATAAACATTTATTAAATGCTTACTACATGTCAGCAACTACCAAGGAATTGTCCCTGTCATATTTCTAATGGTGGAGACAGAATGTATACAAATAGGAATAGTCTGTATGTTTACGTGTGTGTGTATACATCCTATTCATTTTGGTTTTGTTCAGTCATGTCTGACTCTTCCTGACTCCATTTAGGGTTTTCTTTGCAGAAATTAAAGCTGTTTGTCATTTCCTACTCCAGTTTGTCCCCATTTTACAGATGAGGAACAGATAAGTTGCCCAAGATCACATTTTTAATAAGTGTCTGCTGCTTTATCTGCTGTATTTAAACTCAGATTATTCTGAGTCCAAGCCTGGTATTCTATCCACTGTCCCTTCTGATTTATATACATTTAGATGTCAATAATCTATCTGTCGACGATAAATATTATATGTAAAGTCTGTTAGTTGAAAACATTTATTCAGGGCTTAACACCAGTCAGTTTCTATATTTAGTGCTAGCGATAGAAAGAAAGGGAAAAGTTCCTGGTAAAACTTAAAACAATTTTAACAACCAACAATAACATAATTACATAGCACTTTAAGATTGCAAAGTATTTTACTAATATTATTTCATTTGATCCTCACAACAATCCTGAGATGAAACTGCTATCATTATTATCATCTTATAGATGAGGAAACTGAGGCAGAAAGAAAGAAGTTAGGTAATAAGTGTCTGAGTCTGGATTTAAACTCAATTATTCCTAACTCTCTATCTATTGTTCTTATCATCTATGTGCCTAGCTGTCTACATAGCTAGCTGTATTATATAAAAGTGCATTATTATTATTATTATCATTATTATTGTTGTTAATTTTATCCCTGTCATTATCATATTGATACATAAAAATTATCAGATAAATTTTCATTTACATCTTTATCACCTATATAAATGTGATTAGAAAGTAAGAATCATAGAGATATAAATTTGGACCTGGAAGGGGTCCTTGAAATCACTTAGTAAAATCCCCTCATTTCATTGATGAGATCTAGAAAAGTTAAGCAATTTGCCTAAGGTTTCATAGGTCAGATGCAGTAGAGCAAAGATTTTTTTTTTTTAATATGGTTCCAATGGGACCAAATTCAAGTCTTTCCTTTGTACCACAACTCAAAATCACATTAAGCAATCCATGATTTCTGGGCACTTTACCAATTATGGCAAAGCTAGCAAGAAGTCTTACAAGACTCAGTTCTTAACTTTTAAATTTGAACATGGGATGATTATGTCCTTTGCCCTGACCTCCTTAAATTGTTATTAGTGACTTGGATGCAGGTGTAGATGGGTCGTTTGTCATTCTTGTTGGTGACATGAAGGATGATTAGAAAACACATTGGATGATGGAATGAAGATTCACAAAAAAGCGTGGCAAATTAAAGCAACTGTCTGATTCTCTAAGGGAATAAAAGAAAAATATAGACCGCAGTTTAAGAAATCATATTCACCAGAACAAGACAATGGAGTCTGGGCTTAAATAAAAAGATTCTTAAGTAAAAAGTGGGAAGGGACTAGGTTCTGCAGAGCTTTGAAAGTCAAATAGAATTTCTTTATATTAAACATTGGAGGTGATAGGGAGCCATTGGACTTTATTGAAGGAAGGAGAGAGGGACATGGTCAGACCTGCTCCCTAGGAAGATGACTTTGGCAGATGAGTGGAGGACTGGTAAGAGATATGAGGCATCAGGACTAACTAGCAGGCTATTGGAATAGTCCAGAGGTGAGATGATGAGGACTTATGCCTGGGAGATTTTTAACTTTTTCAGTGTATTTACCAGGTAAATATACCTACATTCTCTACATTCATGTCTTATCTGTCTTACAGACTCCATCAAAGGCAGGAACTATATATCATATAAATTGTGTTTATCTGCATAGTACCTACCATGATCTTCTGTAATAACAATAATAATAATAATAATAATAATAATAATAATAACTAACATTTATATAGTGACATTACATGCCAGACATGGTACTAAACACTTTACAATTATTATTATCTCATTTGATCCTCATAACAACCATGGGAGATAGGTGCTATTATTATCCCCACTTTCCAAATGAGGAAACTGAGGCAAATAGAGATTAAATGCCTTGTCTCTCATCACACAAGCACTACATACCTGAGACAAGATTTAAAGTCATATCTTCCTAACTCTTGGTCAGGTACTCTAGTCACTATGCCACTTAGCTATCCTATAATCAACAAAGATTTGTTGAAAGAATATATAAATAAATGAATTAACGAATGAGAAAATTTAGTGAATAAGTGAATGAATGGATGAATGAATGAAAGAAAGGTACAGGAAGAACTTGTGGTATAATTGGAAGAATGCTGGATTTAAGGTCAGCACACCTATGCCATTGAATAAATCACTTACCATTCCTGAACCACTGTCACCTCTAAAATGCTTTTCAGCTCTACTATGATTTTCTCATTTATTCAGCTTTGGTTTTTTTGTGGCTCAGAAGACTTTTTGAATTTTACTATGGTTTCTCTCTCTCTCTCCTATAATTTTCTAACTTTCCTTTGAATTATTCAGACTCTCTAAAAGCACTTTTCCTTCTCTGTGTCATGAAAATAATCACATTAGCTTTTCTCACTGGGCTAATGTGTAGAATCAGTAACTAAAATGATTTTCTAAAACTTCACAAAACTCAGGGTTCCAAGATATCTGCAAGAGAGAGACAGAAGTCATCTTATTCCTAGTATCATAGATTTAAAGTTCAAAGGGACCTCAGATATCATGTGGTCCAACCCCTTAATTTACTGAGAAGGGAACTGAGAATCAGAGAAAGAAATATTTGCCCAGGAACACATTGGTGTTTAGAGGCCAGGCGAATGATTTAAAAATATGGACAGTAATTCCAGAACTTTGTTCTTTCCACAATTACTTGAGTCCTATTACTGTTTTTTTTTTCAGAAACAATGAGAAAAATCGAGATGCATGGGACCAGTCATGGTCAACATATTCTTTCATCATTATCACCATCATCATCATCAATATATTTTCTTATATATTTCATCACTAATATCTGCCAAATACATTAACCTCAGAGTTTCTGATAATCCCATTGATAACTGCAGTAAAGGCGTTCTCTTTGTGCGTATGGAGAGGGGAGGGTAATGGAAGGGGCTAAAGAGAAGTTATGACTCTACATCATTTTAAAAAGTACTGTTGTTCAAACTTTCCTTGAATGCTGACCTTTTATTGAATGGAAAAATCAATCTCGACTGAGAATGTATATATTACTAGTGGCACATTCTAGACCTCAACATTAACCATTCTGACATTAACCAAGAATTGTTAAAAGAGGTGTCTTTTTCTTTGCTATGCTATATATTACTGGGCAGGAGCCTGGGAACCTTTTTCTTTATTCCAACTGATGTCTCATGTAGTAAGAAACCAGAAAATGTTGATCTTTAAAAAAACCCTCTTTTATAAAACCTTTATATGAAAAAAAGAAGAGCATAATCTCTGCTTGAAAAGAAATGAAAGTAGGCATGGTAACATTTCTCAGACTGTAAAATGATGGGATTTTTTTTTCTCCTTTGGCTACAGTGCAGGCAATAACCTTTTCCCATAATCTAAATATAGTTAGATATTTGCTTTCAAAATAGTTTGACTAGAGATTTTTAACACTGCATAATCTGTAAGTTATGTATTCTGTCTCCCTAGCATATCTGCTGCTTAAAAGAAAGATGGATAGCTTCATTCAAATTCAAATCTTCTAGGGGAAGGTTAGCCATTTGAGAGAATCAAATAATTTTTTTAATTGTCTGCACTATTTCTGCTGGTTTCTTTTAGATGAATAATAGCTGGCATTTATTTAATACTTTTGTACCATTTGTTCCTTTCTGAGTGTGAAGTTTAATGTGAATTCAGAAGGGGAAAAATACTCCCTTCTGTGGCCCCCACCTTTGGAATGTGTATTACCAACTAGGACCAACCACACCTTTTATCTTCTCCAGGGCAGGGTCTACCCCCTAGATATTATTTTTGACTATACCCCTCCAGAAGACATTCTCTGCACATATGTGGGCAGAGGGAAGAAGGATAAATGAGTGAGGCCACATGTTCAAATAATCTCATCTTGCAGGCAGAAAAATGGAACTCGGACTTGTTTTAGCCTTAGGGGTAGAAGGAAATCTCTAATTCTAGCTTAGTTCTGCCTTTTAAGAGGTTTATTCAAATATCAATGTCAAAACCATAAGGATCTCTTTGGATTTGCCTTTGTCCCAGTCAAGAAAAAGCCTGGGACTTTTGGACAAACACTTCAATCTTAGAAACATCTCTCTATATTAAAAAACAAATGCTATCCCCCCTAGAATCTCTGTTTGCAATTATGACATAAAGGAACTCAAAGTAGTTAGAATGCATTAGATTTTATCTATTGTGAGCTGACTTTTAAAAGTCTAGTTAAAATAGCAAATAAACAGTATTAAAGAATTTTTTAAGAAAAACCTTCTGGATTGTGCATCTCTCCTTTGGAAGAGAAAAGGAAGGGGTAGTGGACAGAAATTTGACCAGCTGCCTGGATTGTCAGCCAAGGGTCAGTTCACCACCGATCAGACACTCCCAATACTCTGGTTATTCTTCACATTTGCCCTTGTGAACAAAGGCACCAGCTAACCCTTGGTCCTCTTTCCTGAAGTCCCCTTCTCTGTCCTCTGTTGTGCAAGCATTGATTCTGCTATTGCAATAATTTCCACAACCAGCCACCGCTTTGGACCCCTTTACCTCTCCCTTCAGCATATGACCCAAGGCTCAATTTGAAAATCTTCACCTTGTCTCTTAGTACCATTCTCAACATTTTTCAAACTATGCCTCCCAGGGAGAAGGGAGGAAGAAAAAGCATTTATATTGTGCCCTACTATGTGCCGGGCACTGTTCTAAGTGCTTAACAAATATTATCTCATTTTTTTTACACAACTATCCTGGGAGATAAGGACTATTATTATCCCCATTTTGCAACTGAGGAAACTAAGGAGGCAGAGGCTAAGTGATTTATCCAAGGTCACACCACTAGTCTCTGAGGAGGGATTTAAATTCAGGTCTTCCCGACTATACATTTAGCTCTCTGCCACCTAGCTGCCTTTAGTGAACTGCTTAGGGAAAAGATAATACTCTTTTTCCATTGTATTCCTAAAGCTTAGCATAGTTCCTGGCACATGGTAGTCAGTTAACAACACCTGCTGAATGATTAATAGAGTAATGATTGCACCCATTGTCCATATGACTAAAGTGAGTTCTAGAGAAGTCAAAGGATTTATCCATCACCCCCACAGTCCAGAAGTGTTGGAAATTGAAACTATCTCCCAGTTTCCTCACTCTCAGGATATGTTCTTGCTACTATGTGATGCTAATAATATATATCTGTGACCCAAAAGGAGAGATTAAAACAAATTTATTGGCTTATTTCCCATTATATTTTCTCATTGTGATGCAAAAGCCTTAACTAGGAAGGATTTGGCTGGCCATCTCTCTTGTGAGCTCAGAAGCTTTTTAAACTAGAAAACCAGTTTGGTTTGATAACACAAATCAAACACAACCAGATGCATTTTTTTATGCTGCCCCATAAAGGAATACTATTGTTCCTTTAAGGATCCAGAAGTCTTGCCTTCCCATCCCAACTTTCTGTCTGGTGATCACTTCCCCCTCAGATAAGTTCTCTCTGCCCATCTCCTCAGAGTGTCGAAACCTTACCCATAACAACACACCTTGGATAGGACTGGGAATAAAAATAATCATGAAGTGCTTTGCTAAAGTACTCCGAGTTATATAAACCATTTTCTGTGATTACACTGAATATTTTCTATTTACCAAACTCCCATTTATTAAATTACTGTCCTGAAAGGGCCATGTTCTAATTGAGTCACTAGAGAAGCATAATCATTAGCTGTATTATAGCTAAAATGTTTCAAGGTCTAAAAAATTAAGGTTATAAAGGAGAGAGAGAGAATACTCTTTTTTTCCCTGTGGAAGCAAATGACCCAAGTTAGCATCCTTCCTCCAGGCCTCGTATTCCAGTTGTGGGAGTCTGCTCAAATCATTTAATCTCCTGAATCTTTAGTTTTCTCATTTGTAAAATTGTTACGACAACGGGTATACCATGTATCTCACAGGGCTTTGTGAGAAAAGAATTAGGTATACTGTAGCATCGTTTAAGTGTGAGTTATTGTTATTGCAAAGGTTAGGCTCAGCTCTCATCCTAATTCTTTTTTTTAGTATTTTTTTTACCACATGGTCAGTTTTAATGGACATTTTTATTCAAAGGGGATGCTATTGTCTTATGAAAGGTAAGCAATAGGCTTCAAAACCTTTGGTAAGTTGCTGGTTGGGGCGGTACCTAAAGGCTTCCCCCTTTCAGAATGGGTGGATGAAAGCAATTTGTTCCAACAGCTACGAAGGTGCTTGAAGAGTACTTAGAGCTTGGTCAGACATTGCAGCTGCCAAAGCATCCCAAGCCACCTCTAGGCATCTCTACTTTTGTCTTGCCATTGGACTTCAGCATTCAATGACTCTGGAAGAGAGAGTGAGGCTGATGACTTTATCCAACTGTGTCTCACTTAGATCCCATTTATGTGAAAGTCAAGACATCATCCCAGGTCAAACAGGGAGTAAGTGTCCGAGGTAAGTGTCGATTTGTTCTCTGCCTCTAGAGTCCATGCACTGCACAATCCTGACTCCCAGTTCATAGTCGCAGGGGTTTTTTTCCCCATTCCCCAAACAATCAATCAACAAACATCCAGTAAGCATTTATTATGTTACATCGGTAGTCGCCACGCTAAGCATTGGAGATACAGAGAAAGGCAAAAGCAGTGCCTACCTTCAAGAAGCTTCCACAATGTGAGTGAAACAACATCAGATTACTAGATACATGCAGACGAGGGAGTAGAAAAGTTGTCTTAGAGGGGAGGGCAGATCAGATGTCGTTTTGTCAATCCAAACTCTCCTGGTGAGGCTTTTTCTTTACTAAGAGAGAGGAGTAGCTGCTCTGTTCTTAGTAAGTTGCTGGGGACATGGAGAGGTTCCATGAATTATCCAGGACTGAATAGCCAGATGGGAAAATGGCAAGACTTCAATGTTTTGTATTAGGGCTTTTCTTTTTTGACTACAAGGCGATTTCTCTGTCTTCTGTGCCATATTGCCTCTGTAGACTTCCAGCTAATGGTAATTAATGTAGATCTCTTTCCCAGGAACATATATTTCCAGTCTTCTTTTTCCCCCCTCTCTCTTACATAGGGAGCCTTCTCGAGACATGATATCTGCTTTGCCTGTGGGCCTGGCCAGCCTGAATGCCAAATACTTGTAGTGACAGGCACTTAGCCAACTTGTCCCACTCTAATACAAAAGCGGCATTCATTGCAAGTGAATGGCATGTTTGCGAAACTAATCCTGACTTCAAAACAGGACAAAGTTAGTTTTGCTAAAAACATAGTTAAAGCTGGTCAAATTCTTGGGGACTGAAAAAACAACATCCATACAAAAACTTTCATTCTTGTGGCCCAGTGCAACTTTCATGTTTCCAGAGGGGGTCGGAACCCACGCTTGGAGTTCTTATGGAGAACCCGTGTTTATCTGCTCATGTAAAATGCAAGACCTTTTGAGTCATTACAATGACTGCTCTCCTAAATACCCTGCTACATTGAATTTTCCAAATTTACAAATCCATCTTGTACCGTGAGGGGGATGAGAACACGGAGATAGATGAAAGGAGGGAGGGAGAGAAAACTGTATTTGATGCCATTGTCATCTCTCTGTGGGACTAATTAGGGCTGGGCATTCTATTGAAAACATGTTTTCTGTTCTGTATGCTGCTGTTAATTAATTCCACTAAAAACTCTTTGAGTATTTTTTTCCCTTAAAAGTGTGGAGTTATTCTTTCATATTAAGTGGAGAGTTAGACATGCAGAGAATTCTGTCCACATTTTTTTCATTTGCAGGGGGGAAAAGCCACCTACATTTTTTTAGGGCTGAGCTTTGCTGACTTCGTTAATGTATGTAGGAAGCGAGTTTGAGAAGGTTCAACTCTTAAAAGAATTGAGCCTGGAGACCTTATTCAGAACCTGGGTCCTTGTACATATATGTGTCTGCGTATTGTGTACTCTCAGACCTGTCGCTTCATTGATATGACTAATATACTAACCAGATGTGCTCTCTGTTCATTCACGCCAATTATCGATTCTTTTCTAATTTAGGACTTGAGGGAATTGATTGGAGGAATTAAAGATGTTCACCTCCAAAGTCACAAAGCTCTACATACGAGGGGTAAAACTTGAGCTCAGGTATTTATTCCTAAACCCAAGGCTGAATCTAGTCAATATTCTCTTCAGTTACTCCCTGATATCACTTTAAGTTTGATTTCATCCACATAATATTTTCTTTAGGGAGCTTCATCATTTATATATTTTGAATCCTTGCCAAAATCAAATATATTAACTGTGTTTCTATTATTTTTACTTATAAAGTTTGACAACTTGGCATGATGTTAGATAAATCTTTGGAAATTGCTACTAAGCTAAGCATTTAAAAGTTCAATTTGACAGCACCCAAGCTGGAACTATAATGAGTAGCTTTGCCTGTACTGTAGATTTCAGTCCTGTACTCTCACGGAGAGAGTATAGAGTGATGTCACTTTTAACCAAACTTCACCCAAATTAAAGCTTCCACTGTTGCTCAGGTGAGGTTTAGAGACAAACTACAAAACCGCTTTAATGCTCTGAATAGAGTTTGTTACCCCACAGTTATTTATGTCTTCATTGCACCACGTCTCCTGGAGACTTTTATACATTTTAGTAACACAAGCAAGCGAATCTGCTCTCTAATTCATGGTCATATTTAGCCTACAATTAGAAAATGTAATTAGGCTTTCCAGCCTCAACTCCTGCCTTGGAGCAAAGGCTACCGTGCCTCTGTCTTCCTATGGCCTATTATTCCCTTAGAAGCACTTAGTACCAAACCACTATTAAAGAGATCATTCATTTAGTGTGTCAGGCCTGTCTTTATCTTATGCCTTTCTTCTCTTGAACATACAGTGCTTTGCACACATGATTCATCTTCGGTGCACCCGGAGGATGAAAGCAATAAATATTATCTTTCCTTTTCAGGTGGAGAAACTAAGCTGTAGAGAGAATAGCACAGAGAAGTCGACTACAAGGCTGGGCATGTAAACCTTTGAGTCAATTCTCTGCCTAATAACACTTCCATTTTAAATTTATTTTAATACTTTTAAAAATATTTTTTCTCAATTACATGTAGACAAACATTTTTAATATTTATTTTAAAAGAATTTTGAGTTCTATATTTTTCTCCCTCCTTCCCCTCCTCTCTCCTTGAGAAGGCAAGCAATTTGATATAAATTATACATGTGCAGTCATGTAAAACAATCCCATATTAGCCATGCTGCAAAAGAAACACACACACACACACACACACACACATACACACACACAAGAGTAAGAAGGAAAGTAAAGAAAAAGCTTTAATCTACATTTAAATTCTATCAGTTCTTTCCCTGGAGGAAGACAGCATTTTTTTTTTGTCATAAATCCTTCTGAATTGTCTTGGATTATTATGTTACTGACAATAGGGCAGCTTGGTGGCACAGTAGATAGAGTAACAGACTTGAGTCAGGAAGACTGTTCTTCCTGAATTCAAATCTGATCTCAGACACTAACTAGCTGTGTGACCCTGGGCATGTCACTTAGCCCTGTTTGTCTCAGTTTTCTTATCTGTAAAATGAGCTGGAGAAGGAAAAAGCAAAACACTCCAAGTATATTCTGCCAAGTATACCCTGTCTGTATATCTGCCAAGAAGACCCCAAATGGAGCCATGAAGATTCAACCACTCTTGAAAGCTCAACAACAAAATTGCTGAGAATAACCAAGTCATTTGCAGTTGAACATCATACAATATTGCAGTTACTGTGTATAATATAATATATATATAGATAGATATAGATATAGATATATAGATATATATAGCTGTCTCTGCTCATTTAACTTTTCATCAGTTCCTTTTTTAAATCTAAAGAAAAAAGGGTTGGGGTCTACAGACTAATAAGAGTGAGTATTTGGACAGAGCTTTTTATTAGTTTCTAAATATTTGCTTCAAATACCTGTCACTGTATTAAGAAAAACACCAGCCAATTGTAATCAAATATTAAATCAATAAGAATTTATTAAATGACTACAATGTGTCAAATGGGACAATTAGAAATTCTGGGGAAAAATATCAATTTATTGATTTGGTTAACATTAGCCAATAAAGTAATGGTCAGTGATCTCTCTTGGTAACCAAAGACCCCAATTCCCTTCATGCAAGTCCATAAATAGTGTTTGGGAGCTCATTATTCAGCCAAGACATCTCTAATTGGTGAATAACCAATGAGAAGTGACACCTTCTTAAATCCTCCCCACACCCTGGTGATGATGCTCAGACATATAGACTGAATTTCATTATCTCCTTTATCTGTTAACCAGGCTTTATGAAGAAGGGGAAAGAACATAACTTGGAATTCCTAAGAAAAAAAGGAAATATGTACAAAGATCAAAGAACTGATTAGAGTCCCTAATTTAAATTCAGATATAAAAATAATTCAGTATACATTCAAAAAGATACATCCTCTCATAAGTATTCTGGTATCAAAGAGTCAAAGACAAAATCAAAGCCGTTCCTGCCCCAGAAGCTAACATTGTAATGAGGCAGATGACATGGATTCAGAGAGGTGTATATAAGTCACACACAATTCAGAAGTAAGGCATACTGGGAAAGGAAAACACTTACAAAATGGTGGATCCAGAAAAGACTTCCTTCATATTTCAATGATATGGGGGGAGGAGTTAGGTAGTTCAGTGGACAGAGAGCCAAGCCTAGATATGGGAAGTCCTGGGTTCAAATTTGGTCCCAGACATTTCCTAGTTGCATGACCATGGGCAAGTCACTTAACCCCCATTGACTACCACTTACCACTCTTCTGCCTTGGAGCCAATACAAAGTATTGATTCTAAGACAGAAGGTAAGGGTTAAAAAATTCAATGGATCAATGGAGTTTTGAAGGAAACTGGGGATTTGAAGAGGTAAAGGTGACTATGGAGAACATCACAGGCATGGGATTCAGATTGTACACTGGTATAGAGGTGGGAGAAAAAACAGAGAATGTGATTCTACAGTAATAATAGAAGTGGCTCTGTATTCTCAAAGGCTAGATTAGCAGAGCACCCATCTGGACACTCCTTCCAAGATGAAAAGGCTTTGAGTATGAGCCTAAGATGAATGTCGTGCAAGGATGATGGGTCAAGCCAAGTTTGGAGGATTTTATAACTAATGTGTTAGCCATATGATAAAGATTATGGATTTCCTTTCTCCTCTTCCTCCTCCTCCTCCTCCTTCTCCTCCTTTTGTCCCTAGTTGGAAAAAAAATTGCATCCATACATACAATAGCTTTTATTCTTCTGGCCATTTGCAAGTTGCATATTTTCAGAGGAAGTTAGAACCCATACCTAGAGTTCCAATAGAGAGCAGGTATTCATCTGACCATATAAAATTCAAGCTCTATTGAGTTATTACAATGACTGATATTCTAAATGCCAACTGATTAAATCATGGAAGGGTTGCAATTTGTATCAAAGGAAAACATACTCAAATTAAATAATAGATCCTTGAAGAACTTAAGCAAGATGGTGATGTTTTATACATGAATCCAATGCATATTTCACCAAGGGAACTACCTCCCTCCCTCCTTTACATTAGGGTAGAGGCTATTATTAGCTATCAAACACATGAAATATATTTAGATCTTCGATTAAATGTGGAAGATGATAGAACAAAAGGTTCCTAGATCTGAGAGGGATCTTGTAGGCTACCTAGACCCTCTCCTTCATTATACAGTTGAGGAAACTGAATCTTAGGGTGGTTAAGAGACTTGTCTAAAGTCATACTGGTTGTCTTAGAAGCAGGACTTGAACACAGATTCCAAAACCAGCAGTCTTTCCATGATCCCATGCTCCCTTCTAACCAAGAACATCATGAGAATTCATGTCTAAGAGTACCCTCAGCCTCCACTGGCTTCACCATCCTCTTGGATATAGGGTAAGAATGAGTGTTTAAATGTTACAAGTTTATTTTTAAACTATTGTGATCTAAACTTAGTTGGGCTCTCCCTTTAGTCTCTTCACCCCTCACCTCTTCACTTTGGAAATTTATTTGAACTCTGGTTTCTTTTCTCTTATTAGGGCGATGTGTTTTCGCCAATCCCTAAGACTGGAGTGGCTCATTTTAGCAGAATACTAGCAAAGTTCATGAAACATTTTGTTTATTGCATTCAGCCCTTTGAATCAGGAAGAGAATCAGATATGACTTTACATGGTATCACATCAGCCCTGAAGATTATTCCTTCCTTTCTCACTCACAAGGACACAGATACATCACACCGGGTGGATCTCTGAAAACCCAATTTGGAAATAATGAGAAAAATACAAGACACAACATGCTTCCAGCTGAGGCCCTTGATTCCAGGCAGAACAATATTCAGCTAAAGACTAGCTTATCATCCCTTTGGACTCCGGTTTTAATGGGCTCTGCTATAACATCCTGCAGGGACCAAACCATGGGCCGAAATTTCCTGGAATTATTTATGATGAGTGGCTCTTCAGGTAAACCAAGCAGAGCACAGCCCCAGGTGATAGATTTGACAAGTGTTTATTGGATCATAGGATCAAAATCGGGGAGCTGGAAGGGACACCAGTCATCATCTCAACCAGTGTATTCATTTTACAGATAAGGAAAACTGAGGCGGAGAGAGGTTATGATTTTCCCAAAGTCAAACAGCCAATAAGTGTCCTAGGAAAGATATGAACTCAAGTCTTCCTTACTCCAGTTTCAGTATTCTTACCACAATATCACCCCATCATTAAACATTGAGTATTGGCTGAATTTTCTATAATGACTGCCAGGAAAGGGGATGATAATGTTTCAGAAAATGCCTTGCTTTTTTTTTTTTTGCATTTTTAGATTAGCTAAGAAATGCAAATATCTCTGAAATTGATCTAGATATTCATAAATTAACATTCCACTCTTTTAACTTGCTATTTTATTTTCTGTCTTAGTAACAACTCTAAGACAGAAGGACCAATGAGGACAGCTAGGTGGCTTAGCAGATTAAGAACCAGGTCCAGAGAGAGGAGATTCTGGGTTCAAATATGACCTCAGATACTAGTTTTGTGACCTTGGGCAAGTCACTTAATCCCTATTACCTAGCCTTTATTGTTCTTCTTCCTTGGATCCATCACACACTATTGATTTTAAGATGAGGATAAGGATTTAAAAAAAAAAAAAAGGTAGAAGGGTAAAGGGCTAGGCAAACACTGTTAAGTGACTTGGCCAGGGTCACATAGTTAGAAAGTATCTGAGGCCAGATTTGAACCCAGGTCCTCCTAAATCTAGGCCTGGCTCTCTAGCCACTGAATCATCTAGCTGCCCCTCCACTTGCCATTTTTAAGTAAGGAATTAGAAAGGCAATATGATATAAATTTCCTTGTAAATTTTCTTTCCTGATACCTCCAGCTATTAGTGCCTTTCCCTCAAATTATGGCATATATATTTATTTTATGTTGTACATTATATATACATGTTATGTTATACATATATAACATATTCATAAAATATTTTGCATATGATTGTTTCCATGCAGATCCCCACCACCACAACCACCAATATACATAATGTCCACTCTCAGAAGGCAGGGAAACTTTCTTTTTTGCCTCTGTATCCATAAAACCTAGTACAGGTTTTACGTGCCTGGGACACAGTGGACACTAACAGCTTGTTGACTGATTGATTATTGATTGATGGAGGGATACAGTGGAGAAAGTGCTGGATTTGGAACCAGAAGGGCCCATGTTTGAATTTCTGCTTTTTAAATTTTCCTTAGCTCCCATTCCTGCAACTCTCCTCAGCAACCAGCAGCTGGTCCTTTCATTCACTGTCCTATGCTGAGACGAGTTACTGGAATTATCGAGGACAGTTTCCAGAAACATAGTGCCAAGAGATGAAGTTCATTTCCTCTGAGTGCCATCCATGTGCCAGGAGGAGAGATAGAGACCCAGCGAAACACAGGCAGATAGACAGAAGTATACAGAGACAGAGAGACAAAGGCTGGTAAGCAGACAGACGAATAAAGATGGAGGCAGAGACAGTGACAGAGACAAAGAAAAAGAAAGACAAAGCCAGGCAAGCGGAGAGCTAGAGACAGAAAGACAGAGACCGACAGAGACAAGGAGAGAGATGAAGTTTCAAATGAATTTCCAAAGGGAAATGGGAGGTGAGGTGACTAAAGAGAGACAGTCCTCCTAAATTCATTTCACCATAGTCGAAAAATATACCTGTAATATCGAAGTACTCATCCTTATCCTTTATCCAGGAGAATGATGGGGCCAACAAACCTGAAAGAACTAATAATAATGACGCACTTGGTTACAAGTTAGCATGGGGTTGTAGAGAATAATCATTCTATAATCAATGTTCAAATTCTTCCTCTGTGGCTACCTGTATGACTTTGCTACACATAACTAAAATGTTATTCTTGCTTGCCTACAAAATCCTTGTACTTTCACAAAGTAGCAGAAAGAACATGGAACTAGAATCAGGGAACATAGAACCTCCAACTAGATCTGTCGCAAACTAGCTTTGTGTGCTCATCTCCAAGAGATAAGAAGGTTGACCAAACAATCTTTAAGCTAAAACTTACTTTAATGTTATATATTATGATTCTGTAATTGGGTTCTTCCACCAAAGATTAATGCTTGTTTAATTATAGACAATGGACGTCGACTAGGAAGGAAACGTTTTTCCCCCAAGTCAATTGGTCAATAAATAGATGCTAATAATCTACTATTTGCCAGACGCTGTGCTAATGATAAGTGTTCATAGAGCATGAGGGCAGCACATCCTTAGAGATCATTATGATTGGCCCTTCCTCTTTCCCTCAGAGCCAATGGTAATGCTCCTCTCAGGGATTAGACCATCTGCTATATATCTCCAGGAATCTTTCCCAAACATTACATTTTTTCTATTTACATTATATTAATTGTCAAAGCCAGCACAACAGTAAACGTAGGACATCTATGTCCTGAGGAAAATTGTGAAGCTCCCACGTGTCCACAAGTAATCTCAAAAGCAAGAGAAGCTAATAGCAAGTCATAAAAAAAAAGATTGCATTCTCTCTGAAAAAGGCAACTCTCTCCCTGCCAAAGCACAGAAAAGTAATTTTTTTTTAAAATGACAACTAGAATTTCACCTTCTTTAATGTTAAAGCACATTTCTTACATGTTCTTTCAGGCATTCAGTTCTGGCTTCTAGTACTTATGAAATGGATTAAGACGTGTACATAGAGAGATGCATGTGTGTTAGCCTTTAAAATGAAGATATTAAGTGTGCTTTTTTAGTTCTATAGAAGGAAATGTGCAAAAGTGTCTTGGCAGGTTTCGGAGATGCTCATTTTGGCAAGGCAACTTGTAGATTCAACAAACTGAGAAGTTCCAGATTTTCATAGACAATTACTAACGCCTTTCAGTAGTCATGCTTCATAGAGAGATTGGCATTTGAAAGTGTCAAGAATCTGGATATTTTTTGAGTTTGACTTCAGCTTTTCATTTGAGCCCTACCTAGTTCCCCCGGGGTTGAGAAGAGGAACAACATTGGTAGAAAGAGCAACCAATTATGCAATGTTGGAACTCAGAGAAAATATTCCTCAGCTCTGTCAATTATCTAGGTCTAGGGGACCTACCTATGTAGGGGAAGACTCAGGTTCAAATCCAGACTATGTTTCTTATTAATTGTGTGACTGTAGGCAAGGTACTTTAAATGCTCCAGGCCTCAGATTCTTTCTCTACAAAATGAGGGGGTTGGATTAGATAGGCATAATTGATAACTCTTAATGGATGGAATATGAATGAGCATAAGTCTGAAAATTGGCCACTTCTGTTAATAATAGGGATGCTGTTTCTAGAGTTATTTGAAATGTTCTCTGTATTTTTTCCATCTCTATCTCCCTCTGTCTATTTCTGTCTCTGTCTCTTCCTATGAGGGGTGAGGGGACTTAGGTAGCATGGTTGCACATGGGAGCTAGAACAGAGAATTAGCTAGGCAGATCTGAACCTGAACTTCTGCTCACATCTTCTGCTTTGTATTATTTTTCCCTGACCACAGATGATCAACCAATGATCCTGAGGTGATATTTCCAGGTTTTGGAGGCAACTTTGCTGGTGCAAGAGGTCAGACCTTCCAGAATCCCTCATTTGATGCCAGTTTCAGTATAGAAGTGCCCATCAGAGCTACTGCAGTAATGAACACACACAAAAGGAGGATCCCATTCCCTGGATTGGCCCACCAGAATTTATAATTTTTTTAAATTTAGATTTTTATTATATTTTTCCAGAAAACATGTCAATATAGTTTTCAACGATGGTTTTTTGACATTTTTGTGACCCATGTTCTGTCTCTCTCCCTTTCTTTCCCCCTTTCCAAGATGGCAGGTAATATGATATAGGTTATACGTGTATAATACATATTTCCATGTTTATCATATTAGAAAAGAAGCCACGAATTGCTCACTGTAGAGATAAATTCATGAAGGAAATAAAGTGAAGAATGGTATGCTTCGATCGGCATTCAAACGCCATGAATTCCTTCTTTGGTGCTGAACAGTCTTTTTCATGTTGAGTACCTTGGAGTTGTTCTAGATCCATGCCTTGTTGATAGTAATTTAAATCATCCATAGCTGATCATTATTTTTATTGCTGTTACTGCACACAGTGTTCTTCTGGTTCTGCTCACTTCACTTTGCATCACTTCATCTAAGTTTTTCCAGGTTTTTTTCATGATCATCTTGTTAGTTATTTCTTATGGCACAATAGTATTCCATTACAAATACGTGCCACAACTTGTTCAACTATTCTCTAACTGAAGGACATCCCCTCAGTTTCTAGTTCTTTGCCACTAAGACAGTGTGGAAGAGACAAAAAGAGACAAAAGTCTTTTCTACAAAAAAGAGGTACTAGAAATATTTTTGTATAAGCAGGTCCTTTTCCCCTAGGAGGTATGGACCTTGGGGAAGAGAGTGCAGAGCAAAACTGAAGGGGAAATGCTACTTCAACAGTCCCACAAAAGATTTCATGTTTTGATGCTTAAAGTATCAACCTCCTAAAAGGCTATAATAGTACTTACTGTTTTATGTTTAAGTTTTTGGTAATGAGCACTTGTGAATTTTTGGTATTATTTTTAACATTTCTTTTGCAAGGAAGAATTAAATAAGTGTCATGTCTATTTCTATGGTATACAATAAGTATGTTTCAATCCATTTTTTGAGAAGACCCCAAACAACCTTTATTGATTATTTCCAGGGCTACATGGATGAGGAAAGGGGAGTAAGAAAGGGGCATCAGGAAGGATAAAGAGTCAGAGAATATGAGAAATAAGAGCCTGACTCCTCTCTTCAGGGATTAGGCTGCCTCAAGACTGAAGCATATCCTCCTGCATAAGTATAGGGTTTGTGTTATTGCATCTGTATAACTCTTTACATTTCTATCAGGTAGTTGTTTTCACAAGGCTACATAATTTCATTTCTAACAATAGCTCACATTTATACAGCACTTAGAGGTTTGCAAAGTTCTTTAAATGCATTATCTCATATGGTCCTGATAACAAATCAATCAACAAGCATTTATTAGATTGCTACCCTCTAAGGTAGGTAGTATTGCTATTCTCTTCATTAAATGGATGAAGAAACTGAGGCTCAAAGTCAATAGATTTGTCCAGGGTGTCACAGCTTTTTAGTGGCAGAAGCAAGATTTAAACTTTCAAGCATGCTATCTCATAATTCATTCTTTTAAAAAAATTTCCATTTATTTTTTTTATTAAATCCTTATCTCCTGTCTTAGAATTGGTACTAAATATCCATCCCAAGTCAGAAGAGCAGTAAAGGCTAGACAAAGAAGGTTAAGTGACTTGCCCAGGGTCATGTAGCTATAAATCATTCTTTAGACATATCTTTAAAGGTCCCAGTCAGCTCAAAATCTTAAAATTCTTTCTCAGCCTCCTTGGCTCCTAATTTTTTAAGCTATAATTCAAAGTCAAGTAACAACATTCTAGGATAAAGACAATAACAACTTAGAGAGGGAGTTATAGAAATCTATTCCATGTTTCTTCTCTTTTTCAATATAAGCTTTTAGAAAGCAGGATTTGTCTTTGTATCTCCAATGCTTAGCACAGCTCCTGGAACATAGAAGGTACTTAATCAATCTCTGTTGGTTGGGATCAAACTATTCCACCATTGGCATTTTACCAAAACAGTAACTGAGATAAAGTTACTATAGTGCTTATTAGATAGGGAGGGAGAAAGGCCAGCTGTTAAAGGAGATGAACAATGACAACCCATGTCCTTCCCAAATCATTATTTTTACAGCTTACCTAGAGCAAACAAGAGTGCTTGTTTGTATGGAGAGTCTGACTGGAACAGCTTTGGCCAGAGTGCTAAGAATTGTTCTTGAAATGTAAATGTGATGGCTCATGATATTTATATAACATCTCCCATTTTTGTTTATAGATCAAAATAAATTCTTTTCTTGAATAATATGAATGGGTAGCTCAGGTCTTTTTTAAAACATGAGTGAGGGAAGGGAAGGCAAGAGGCAAAGCAAGGGAGTTTTCCCCCCTCCCTTCCAATATTGGAGAAAACACAAAGTCCAAGAAATGAGGGCTCTAGAAGTGAGAAAATAGCAACCATGGAGTTCCAATACTTTATTTGTAGTTGTGTCTAACATTTTCCTGTCCATCTTCGATAATTGGAATAGTGAAATCAGGCTTTAAATAAGAGGAGACCCTAGCCAACATAGATGCTCTTTTTGCTTAGTAAGATGTATACTCTGTGAAACAATACAGACAGAAAACAGCTTCACCAAATTGATAAAAATGACCTTGCTGTTTTTTCTTCTTCCCCCTAACACAAACATTATACTTTTCAGCAGATAATCACGAGGCATAATTTAAAATCTGGATGAAGATTAGGAAAAACAAATCCCGGGGGTCTAGGATGATCTAAAGAAGTAGAGGAGAAGGCTATTCATTCTAGCAGAGAAATTTGGTGAATGCAGATAGATCAATCATCCCCTGTGGCTCTCCCCATTTATTTCCTCATTGGAGAGCAGACATTGTTTGTTAAGTAGGGACCTAATCTTGGAATCAGGAAGATCTAAGTTTAAATCTCACTACTACTGTGTCCCTGTTGGGGCCACGTTATGTCTCCAGTACCCCTCTCTTTGCCCTCATACAAATTACTGTCTGTGATATCCTAGGTAAGTCGCTAGACTTCTCAGGAGCGTTGTCCATATAGTATTGCTAAGCTGCCTAGGGAGAGGTGATTTTTAGTTTTAATTAAATCAGAGGTACCAAACCAAAGTTTATCTTAAAATGAGATAAGAATAGTAGTAGTGATAATATCAATAAATTACAATTCCTTAATATTATGGTTTACAATGCATTTTTCCTATAGCAATGATTTTCCTCATATTTACAGATGAGCAAACTGAGGCTCAGAGTAGGGTGTCCACATTCCAAATTCAGTAAGAGAGATGAGAGGTACATTTTCTTCAAGAACAATTCATTCCAATAGCCATGAAGGCAGCTGAACTGTGGATTGCTTAGAGTTGGGCCAGAGACTGATGATCTGGAGCTATTCCACTGCAACTTGGGCTATTGCCAGCCACCTTGACTTTTGCCTTGCCTCTACACTTGGACGATTCTGGAAGAGAGAGTGAGGCTGCTCAATTTGTGCAGCTCTGCCTCACTTAAATCCAATTCATGCATAAGTCAAGATATCACCCTATGATGTCATTGGTCCTCTTCAAAATGAAGGACATACAACAACAACAATATGAGGAACTCTCAGGTGAGAAAACTGTCTCTGCCACTGCAAGTCAACACCTTCTCTGCAATTTATAATCTTAGAGGACTGACTAAAGTCACTGAGAGGCTAAATCAAAATTTAGAAAAAAGAGGGAAGGTCACCAGCATGATGGATAGATCTTTGATATCAATGGTTCCAAAACTTTTTGAATATGAAAACACTTTTAAAATGTAAAACAATTTCATAGACTCCCCTGCCTCCTGTAATGCTTATAGAATTTACTTCAATTCTTCTATTATTTCTCCAAGAAGGCTCTAACTAGTCTGTTGGAGGCTTCCTTCTAACATTTTCTGTGTATTGTCATTACTGGTTTATCTCTTGTTAATGTACAATTGTTACTAACCTTCACCAAATCTTTTGCTCATAATCTATTTACTGAATTTTCTTTTTCTTTTTTGATTTGTTAGTTCAATATTGGAAATAGTGGTCCCAAAAGTGCATTTCTAAGTCATCAGAGCTTAAATTACACTAAGACTTTTGGAATTCCTATTATGTTATCCTGTACTTTCTAATCTGTCACCACTGACTTTTGGGTCCCCTTTGATTTTGATTCTTTCAAGAAAGCATGCTTTGAGATTCATAACTTGATTGCATAAACAGTCACAATAACTTTGGTTTCAGAAAGCTGAGCGTTTATTTTGGGAGATCCTAATATAATCAGTCTAGAGATAAAAGGGACCTATTAGACTATGTAATGTAAATAATGACCAACTCCCACATTTTACAAAGAGAAAACTGAGGTCTGGAGAGGCAATGAAACTCACCCGAGGTCTCCAAGATAGCACATTTCAGAAATGGGAGCATCTCAGGATCTTTAGAGGTACTACAAAATTTCCTAAATGAAACCCAGTCTTCCATACTCTTCCATTTATTGAATTCTGGTTTCCAAATTTTTAATGATTTCTTTTTGTAAATATATATATATATATATATATATACATGCATCCATATACATGCAAATACACATACACATGTATATATAGGTATATGCATGTGTACATATGTGCATTTATACACACATATATTCTTTCTATGCAAAGAAAACCAAAATGATATCACAAGTGATTTCTTTTTATTCACACATAAATAGGATTTAAGTGAATCAGAGTGGCACAAATTCATCAGTCTCAATCTTTCTCCCAGAATCATTGAAGCCTAGTGGCAAGACAAAGGTCAAGATGGCTGATGATGGCTCAGGATGATCTTGGTATCTAATGTCTGACCACCCTCTAAACACTCATAGTGTCCACTTCCCCTGATTTCATGGCAATGGAACGAATTGTTCTACCAGGAGAAATCTTCACATGCCTGTAGTAGACATCCTCCCCCCAACCTGGTTTAGTCAACCTGCTGAGATGGTTTACCACATCCATGTGTGTATGTGTATATACATATGCATATATGTATAAGCAAACACACACTTATGTGTGTATCTTGGGGGGGGGAATTCTACTCATTTTATAGTAAATGACATCACAGTCATTATTAATGAAGGTGCAAAATGTCTGGAAGAGAGTAATTCCCTGGGGGAACAGTTTTTAAATTCTATACACTAGCACCATTTTTGCTCTCAATCACAATTAGAGCTTTTCCCCCCTCATTCTTTTACAAATATTTATTAAGTATCTTCAGTGTACCAGGCAATGGGGAAGATACAGAATTTGGATTTCTGTCAATAAATATTAAGCAACTACTTGTGTCAAGCATTATGCTAGGCGTTAGAGATATAAAGAAAGGATTGTGACTTTTTCTGTTGAATTGTTGTTTTTATTCTAAACTTAGTAGAAATAAAATGAAAATTTGTACACACATAAAAGAATAGGTTTACACATGAAGCTGACATCTATTATGTACATTTTGCTTCTCTTCAGAAGTATATGATCAATTCGACATCCTACTTTCAAAGTGGTCCAACCACACATTTTTTTTAGTGTTGGAAGAGATGATGACCTACCGTACTTTAAAGTTTGCAAAATGGTTTGTTTTTTTAAACATTTTTTTAATGGCCCAAGAGTACATGTGTGTGTGCATGTTCCCACATACTATCAATGCCCCAATGGGGGCCCCAGTCTTGCGGGTGGGAGCAAGGCTCCAAACCTGGGTCTCCTCTCCAAGCCAGATCAGAGAACCCAGGTATCTTCCCCTACCCCCACAGGGGCCCCTGGCTCCAGAGACTGTGCCTCAAGATGGCAGGATCAGTGGTGGAGAGAGAGGCACTGGAGAAACTAGAAGAAGGGCATTTAAACAACTCCTTGGGGATCTCCTGTCCAAGTGCAAGTGTACTTTCCAAAACTGATATTAGCATTCTGTGGGCATATTAAAGATGGAACATGGCCAGGCAAGAAGATCTTAGTGATGGGGATTGTAGACTTCAACTTTGAGTTTCAAAATCAGTCAGACAGGTGGGGACTCCCTTGGTGACACTCTTGCAGATGTGGTCCTTGAACTGAAAGCTGTATTCACAGATAAGCAACTGATCATAATTCTTGTGTTTCTGGAGAAAGAGGTGAAGAACAATCAGCAATTCCTCATTTCCCTTTCATCCCAAGTCAGCCATTTAGGGTGGAAATTCTTTGTGAACATCCACGACTTAGAGCTGGATGGACACCAGCTTTTTGATTTTTTACCATTGAATTGAAACACTGTCTGCAGTTGACATAATAAAGATCAATGGAGACCTCCAAATCACTAAACTTGGCTGATCTTGGTGCCCAGACCATCACCCCTATTCCAAAATAGGAGCAGATGCGACCCTCACTTGTCTAGAAGATCATCTAGAATATCTAGAAGATATCTAGAAGATATCTTAGCAGGATATAGAGACTTAACAAAACAACAAACAAACGAACAAAAAGATGAGCTTCCCAGTCTCTGTGTGCAGTTTAAATCCAAAATGAAGACTTGAATCGTGGTTTACCCTGACAAAGAAAGCTTTTGGGTAACAGACACTGAGCCATTGTACCTGGAGCAAAGTAATACATTTACTGGGTTTTGTTCCTATAAAACTAGGATGGGTTTGGGGCTTAATTGGCAGCAGTGCATTTATCTTTCTTTCGCAGAAGGAGGTCTGCAAACACAAAGTGCTAAAAAAATTATAATAATTTTAAACATGGCATACAGAAAAGTTTTCATTTGGCAGCTATTGTTTCTGCACTGATGCAGATTCATGTAGCACAACCAATAATATTTTAGTCAGGGTATTTATGCAGAATAGTAATACAATTTTTAAGCTTTAAAAAAATGCCCCAGTGAAAATTCTGCAAGTACATCATGAAAGCATTGTATTCTCTTTTTACAGATGAGGAAACAAGATGTATGTATCACTTAATCTCTATGTGCCTCAGTTTTCTGAATTATAAAATGGGAACCCATCTCACAGGGTTGTTGTGAAGATCAAATGAAATAATATTTGCAAGGTGCTTAAAGATAATGACACATAGTAGGAGCATTTTTAAAAAAAGTTTAAAGCATTTTTTCCTACTTTCTTTGTCATTCCTTCATCTTTTCCATAAGGACAGCAACTTCACCAGATGTTTTGTGGAAATTCAGTTGTACCTTAGTGAAGCCATTACTACTGAATTCAATTCAAGTAATCACGTATTCATTCAGTTCCTATTAAGTACAATGTATCACACCCGAAACCGGGGGAGACATTAAACTGACTAAAATTTTTTCTCTGACTTCACAGTCATGTAGAATGGGAGTAAAGGGAGAGAAAAAAGAGTAAGTCTTTATTAAGTGCCTACTATATGTTAGGCACCATGCTAAGTAATTTTACAAATAATATCTTATTCATCCTCACAAGAACCTTGAGAGGTAAATGCTATTATTATCCTCATTTTACAGATAAGGAAACTGAGGCAGACAAAAGTGAAGCAATTTGCCCAGGATCACAACTTCTAGTGTCTAAGGATTAAAACTCAAGCCTTTCTCACTTCAGGCCCAGAACACTATTGGCTATCCACTGTCATCTTGCTCTTTCTTCGTAAAACAGATGTAATAAAAATATAAAACAATGTTGAGTATGAAATTCATGAGATAGACATAGGAAAGAAAGCTTTAGGGTTCAAAGATAGGAGATGTTTGCTCAGTTCTGACTATGTGGAAAAATTGCATTTTGGCTTCTACCTTGAAGACTGAAAAGTATTTCAGTTAATGTAGATATTCAGATCTTAGAGCTAGTCTTAGAAAAGACTTCAGAAACCATCTAGTACATTCCCTTCATTTTACCAATGAAGAAACCAAGGCCAAGAGAAGCAATGTGAAGCCCGAGACCATAAACATAGTAAATGATTGAGGTTGCCTAGGCAGAAAGGAAATGGGAAGCAGAAGGGGGAATGGAAAGAAGGAAGGAAATAAATTAAGTATTACATCCCAGGTATTGTGCTAAGTACTGGGGATATGAAAACAAAAAGAAAGATGGTCCTGCCTTCAAAGAAGACAATGCACAACATGAATCTTAAAGTGGGTGATGAGTGGGTGTTAGAATGATTTTTAAACCCAGAAAGGCAGGAACAGTTTAGGAGGGGAATGGAAGTAGCCTTCCTGGGTCAATTCACAAAATGGAAGATTCAGAAATAATTCACCAATGGGAGAAGAGGAATGAGCTTTGTGGAGGGATATTACATGGTCAACAGCCCATAGGGATAGCAACAATTTCCAGAGTAAAGACTTCAGCTACTGAGGGAAGTTATAGGATGAAGCACTAATAGAGGCATGATTTTGAAGTTTAGAATGTCAGAAACAGGGTCAGGAGGGAAATGAATTCAGGTCCTTTGACTATAGAGACAGTGTTCTTCTACTGGCCCAAGCTACTGGTGCTTCCAGTCTTGATGGAGGAGAAGACATTTTTCAAATAGGACATACAATCAGCAAGGGCTCAGATGAAGATAAGTATGGCGTGTGTTTGAGGGAACATGAGGCTGAAATATAGGAACCACATTTTTGGAGGGCTTTAAATGCAATCCAAATAGTTGGTACTTTGTTGCTGTTGTTCAGTCATTTCATTCATTTCTGATTCTTCTTAACCTCATTTGTGGCAATATTGTAGTGCTTTGCCATTTCCTTCTGTAGGTCATTTTACAGATAAGGAAACTGAGGCAAAAAGGATTCAGTGACTTGCCCAGGGTCATATAGCTAACCAAATTTAACCTCAGAAAGAGGAATTTTCCTGAATCCAAGTCTGGCACTCTAATCACTGTACCACCCAGCTGCCCTAGTTTTGAATTTTAGTTGGTAAAAATAACTGGTACTGATACTGTCCTTTAAGGTTGGCAAAACAATTTATTTGCAACATTCAATTTGATCTTTGCAACCCTCCTGTATGATAAATGCTTTGGATATTATGACCCTTGTTTATAAATGAGAATATAAGTAGAATGTGATTACGGGTCTTTTTTTCAACATTCTCAGCTAGTTTCTAAGGTTACATTTGAACCTGGGTCTTTTTCACTCTCATCTTTACATTTTCAGTTCTTGACACATTGTAAGAAATTAATAAATACTTTTCTTTCATTCTTTTATTTTTTCCGCTTATACCATGGAGTAGACAGAGAGAAGCCAATGAAAGTGGTAGAGAAAGAATGACAAGATTGAAGCTTTGAATTAGAAAGATTAATCTGGCACTGGTTTAAAATATTTAGCATTCTTCCCCAGGGAAATCATCCAAAGTTGTTGAATGGCCCAGATTCTTCTATTCATTATTTATTTCTGAACATTCCCACCAAATGTTTGCATTTAGCAGACTATGTTGCCATAACACCCTTATTTACTTGCTGACAATATTGCTGCACACCCACAGTGGGTGGGACTGAGTACACCCCACCTTTAGCATTAAGGGATTGTTATTGTACCTAAGATTCATTATGATATGAAATCATTTCTATTGGCCCGTTATCTTTAATGGGAGAGACCATTAAATATGGATTATGTATCTCATTGCCAAGCACACTGTGCCTGTTGGAGGTAATTCTCCCCATCTGTGACCCTTTACAATACATTAAACACACCTTTTCAGCAGTGGTCCTATTACAGTTAATCACATCGTGGAAGAGATTACACTAAATGGATTATCAAGACCCGACATTAACCAAATGCCAGTCAGATGTGTCAAGGAACAAAGGATTTCATGTATTCAACACACTTGGAGCTTTTAAGTAAATATTATGGAAGTTATCTCCATCCAACCATAAAGGGGACCACTCTATGCGTCTGTTTCAAAGGAAATCTTACCATTTGGCATTTTTTTATAACCAGAATTATGAGAGCTGAGTTGACTTTACTCATGAAAAGTAGGTCTTAAAAATCCACTAATTCTATTGACTGTAGAGATGATTTTACCATAAAATGACTTGCACAGGAAGCCCTAATAACCCATTATCCCATCGTGGTTGAGAAGAAGAAGGACCTGGGTTCAATTCCCAGCTTTAACACTTATTTTATGATCTTGGGAAAACCACTTAACCACTGTGGGCCTCAGTTTCCTAGTCTATAAAATAAGATTAGCTTGTATGGTTTCTGAAGTCTATTCCCCTTTGAAATCTATTATTCTGCTTTAGAGCAAGCAGACCAAAATTGGAATCCCAGATCTTCAATTCACTGGCCCGAGTTGGTTATTGAACCATTCTGAACCTTAGTTTCCTTATTTGTAAAATGAGCCATTTGGACTAATTGTATCTAATATTCCTTCCATTTCTGAATCTTTGATTCTCTCATTCCACATGTTAACCTCATTAAAATAATGTATATTATGTTGCCCTTCAGTTAAAAAGACAGATCAATTATAGCAATATGTTTTGCCACGAGAACCTTCACTTTTCAAGAAAGAAGGGCTTTGAACACCAAACAAGGATTTTATTTTTAATCCTGAAGGTGATAGGGAACCACTAGAGTATGTTAAATGGGGGCAGAGGTGGGGTATTTATGTGCTATAGCTGGGTCTGCTCTAGGGAAATCACTTAGCTAAATAGAGAATGGATCAGAATGGGAGAGATTAGAGGCAGGCAAACCCACTAGCAACTACTGCCACTGTCCAAGTAGAAAGTAATTGAGTTCTGGCCCAGAGTGTTGGCAGGATCAGAGGAGAAAAGTGGGCATATTTGGGAAGTACCGCAAAGGTGATTTTGAAAGGCGACGGGCACTGGAAAGAGATTAGATATGAAAGGTAAAAGATCGAGAGGAGTTAAGGATGACACAGTTTGTGATACCGTGGAGAGAAGATGGAATTGTCTTCGACAGTAATAAGAAATTGGGCAGGAAGGAAGATTTGAATTCAGTTTTGGACATGTTAGGTGAATAATGTCTATTGGAATCCAGTTCTAATAAAGAGTCCAATAGGGAATAAAAGAGATGCTTGACTGGAAGTCAGGCATAGACATTAAGTCTAGATGAGTAGATTTGAGAATCAGCATTACAAAGAGGATGATTAAATCCATGGGAGTTGATTAGGTTATAAAGTGAAGCACTACAGAGGGTAGGACAGAATGCTAAAGGATATCCAACATTGGTAGGCATGACCTTTATGAAAATCCAGTGATGGAGAGTGAGCAGTAGACAAATAAATAAGAGGAAAATCAGGAGACAGAAGTTCCTCAAAAACCTAGAACTAAGGTGGCAGCTAGGTAGCTCAGTGGATTGAGAGCCAGGCCCAGAGAGGGGAGGTCCTGGGTTCAAATTTGATCTCAGACATTTCCTAGCTGTGTGCTCCTGGGCAAGTCACTTGACCCCCATTGCCTAACAGTGATGGGCAAGCTATTCCCTCAGGTCAGATCCAGGCCTTAGTTTGCCCATCACTGCCTTAAGCAATCCCCTAATCACTATATCTGGATGTAGGGAATTGCTTAAGGCAGTCATGGGCAAACTATAGCCTGGATCTGACCTGAGGGGAGTAGTTAACACATCACTGGCCTAGCCCATAGTGCTCTTCTGCCTTGGAACCAGAACCCAGGATTGATTCCAAGATGGAAGGTAAGGGTTTAAAAATGCTATAACAACAATTTAGAAAGAGAATATCAAAGAGCAAAGGCTAAGTGATAGCTTCTAGGAGGAGGATTATAAAAAGGCCATTAAATTTAACAATGTAGAAGTCATTGGTAACTTAGGAGAGAGTGGCTTCAGCCAGAGAGAGTTAAGAAGTTAGTGACAAGAGAAAGAGGAAGCAGCTATTGTAGATGGCCCTCTCAAAGAGTTTGGCCACAAAGGGCAGAGAAAATAAGGGGTGGGGATGGAAGGATTGAGTAAAGTTTTTTGAAGATGGGGGAGACATGATTATATCTGTAAGTGTTAGAAAAGCACCTGTAGACTGAGAAAGATTGAAGTTAAATGAGAGTGAAGATGATAGAGGGGACAATGAATAGGAGAAATTAGGCTTGCGCACATGTAAAAGGAGTTTCTTCAACAAGAAACAGGGCCATCTCTTTGTGGGAGAGAGGAATGAAAGGAGGTAGTTAGTAAATGGGATTTGAGTGATATGAAATAAGTAGGAGAGAAGAAGAAACTCAACAAATGCACAAAATTATTTCAGTCAAATATGAGGCTAGTTCTCAGTTAAGAGGGTGATGGTGGGGAGCTTTAGGAGGTTTGAAGAGGGAAGAAAAGAACCACTGTGAGAATGAGGTAATGAGCTGACAAAGAAAATATAGAAGGATTGCCCAACAGCAGCTCAGTTAAATATATGTAACCTAAATTTTAGTGGACCCAGGCAGAACAGTTTTGCATTTTCTCCACCTTCCTTCAGAAATACATATGTAGGAAGAAAGGCAGTGGACAGTGGGATCCATTGGTGTGATTGGCATCCAACACAATTAATGGTATCCAATGCTTTGATAAAAGAAAGGTAGGTTCTAGAGTGAATGAAAAGTTCATTCTTTTATACTCTGCCCTGGATGGACTAACACTGAAACACTCAATTCCACCACAGGCACATTTTAGAAAGGATGTTCCTGAGATGAAACACTTTCAGAGATGTGGCTGGGATAATAAAGGGATTAGAAACAAAAAAAATTTTTTTGAGAATAATTGGAAATGGCTAGTTTAGAGAAGATAAGCCTTAGGGGGATGTGACAACTGTCTTCAAATATTTGAAAGTGTCTCCAGGGGGAGGGAAGGGGAAAGATATGTTTGTCTCAGCTGCAGAGAACAAAACTCATGGGTAGGACAAAACTAATGGGTCGAAATTTCTAAGAGCTAGATTGTATCTCAGTCTATGGAAAATCTAACAATTAGAGAGCATCAGAATTGTGCAGTGCATGGTGGTGTATAGAGAGCTGATCTTGAATCCAGGAAGACGTGGGTTCACGTCTTGCTTCTTTTATGTATTGGCAGTGTGACCTTGGGCATATCCCAATCTTTCAGGGCCCTAGGCAATTCTCTAAGACTAGAAGTTTCAGAATAGGTGATGACTTTTGGACTTATAAAGGAAGTTTCCTCACTTAAAACATTCTCTTTACTAATGAAATAACAGGTTTAATACTTACTCTTATCATTCATAACATCAGAGCTGGCCAAAAGTACAACACAAGGCTTAAGCATCAGGGGGTTTCCAGTCAGTGGAGGTCCCTAAGTGGAGGCTGGAGAGAGGATTTCTAACTTGGTGGCATCAGAAGTGACACTTTCAGCTTAGAGATTCTATGATTCTTTAAAACAGGAAATGAGCTACACTCAAATTATTCTTCATATATTCAGTTTTAATCATAATGGAAATGTAATGGAAGCTAACAGATCCATTGCTTGTCAGTGGGCAGCAATTTCTCCATTGCATAGTCACACAAGTGCCTCTTCCTGACAGTTCCATCAGACAAGTTGAGCACTAACTTGTCAGAATCAACCCATCTGGATTGCTTTTTCCCTAGGCAAAATGAGTCCCTGAGAGATCAGCCTGGAAAGAATATCGAGAATAATGGTCCTGTTATCACCTCTGCTGTGCCTGAAGATATCATAGAGGGACATAGGAAAGGCTTGTCTGCCTGACACTCTTCATGAGAACATTGATCTTGTCCTGTTAGCAATTAGGAAAAGAGAGTTCATTTTGAATGGAGTTTTCTTTGGATACTTTTCACCCTCAAAACATCATCTCCTTTTAGCAAGAGACAAGCAGACAGAAAGTAAGATGGATGGATAGGTTGAAGAACAAACATATAGGGTAGGTAGAGATAGAATAGATGGACCGATAGAGAAATAAGCCAGACACAAATGAATGGGCAGATGGACAAGCAGAGATACATAGATTAGAGATGGATAGAGCAATTATTAGGTACTTACTACCAAACAAGCATTGTACTAAGCAATGGGGACACCGACACAAAAAAACAAGACAACCTCTAATTTCTGGGACATTCCATTTTAATAAGGAAAGATACAAAATAAAGGGGAACTGGAAAACTGAAGGAGGAAGGAGCTGGAAAGATGGCTTGTGATTAGAAATAATAATCTGAAATTTAGTAATATACTCTAATTGAATCCAATCGGACAAATTATCTCTATCTCTATCTCTATCTCTATCTCTATCTATCTATCTATCTATCTATCTATCTATCTATCTATCTAATTATAAATACAATCTGACAAACATCCAGAATGTACAAAGATACAAAGACTGAATGGGCACGTGGCATAGAGCACCAGACATCTGACTTTGGCTCCAGGAATGCATGAGTTTCAGTCCTGCCTCTGACACATGCTGTCTGAGAGACCTTAAAAAGTCACTGATCCTTTGAGGGCCTGGGTCAGATCTTCAAGGCTACAAACTACAGAATAGATACTTATCTGCTTTGACAAATTTCCTGACCAGGAGTTCCCCATACCAATGAAATCACAGATCCAGATCTCTTCCCTACCCAAAACTGTGTAAGACCAGATACTTAAATGCAGAGGATACAAAAACAAAAATAGTACAGTCTCTATCATCAAAGAGCTTATAGTCAATGGGGGAAAATATTTGTATACTTGTTATATAATTATAAGAACCAGACTGGAGATTTCACCAGTAAAAAGAACTCCTTCAATCAATGAAGACCAAACCTTTGTTTGCAACTTATAGTCTAATAGAGAACCTAGGGATACGAAGCCAATATGGACCAGAGGCAGACCTTTAGGCAGGTCTTCCTACCAGGTTAGTTTTCTACAGCAACCAGTACAAAGATTCTTCTCCCTCTATCCTTTCTTCCTTAGTGATCTCATCAGTTCCAATGGGTTCAATTTTCATCACTATCTGTACTCAGAGCTATACAACGATCTCTATTTATGAATGAATAAATGCCTTTTAAACATGTGGGCATGGACATCCTGTAGATGTCTCAAACTCAACACCTCCAAAGCAGAACCCATTATCCACACCCCCCCTCAAAAAAAATCTCCATATCCTAACTTTAAAAAAAAAATCAGTATTAAGGGCACCACTGTCTTCCCTGTCATCCTCAAAATATCAGTATCATTTTAGATTCCTCCCTTACAATCTGTTACCAAGTCTTGTCATTTCTACCATCAAAATCATATATATATATATATATATATCCTCCTCTCCACTCCTATAGACACAAGCCTAGTTCAGGTCCTCATCACCTCCTTTCTGGACTATTACAATGAACTTTTAATAAATTGTTCTTCCTGATTCAAGTATCTTCCTTCTCCAATCCATCCTCCACTCAAGCTGTCAAAGTAATTTTCTAAAACACAGGAATGACTAAGTCAACCCCTTGCTTAACAAAATCCTTGTTCTAGTTTATTTTTTGGTCATGTTCAACTATTCATGTCCCCATTTGATTTGTTCATCTGTTTTTTTTTTTTTTTTTTTTTTTTGCAAAATTACTGGGAATGATTTGCCATTTCCTTCTCCAGCTTATTTTACAGTTGAGGAGACTAAGGCCAACAGAGTTAAATGACTTGCTCAGAGTCACATGGTTAGTTTTTGAGGCTGGATGTGAACTTGTGTCTTCCTGACTCCAGGGCCAACACTTTCTTTACCGCACCACATGATTCCTTAGTGGCATCAGAATAAAATATAAACTCCTCTGTTTTTTTTTTTTAATTCTTCATAACCTGCCTCTTTCTTGCCTTTTGTTGTGTGCAGATGCAAAGCATGGAATCCCTGCAAAGGTACAGGGAGAGCCTCACCCAGAATTCCAGGGGACCCCCCGGGAGAACTTTGGGTGAGGGGCAGTTGAGAAGGGTTGGAGACAGTTAATTTGTGGGATTGGATGTGAGCAGACACTCTGCTTGATTCTCCTGACTTGGGATTTCTCCTGATTGTAACATAAGCTAGTGATTTCTACTCATAGGGTTAGCCTATTTGTTATTACTATTCTTCATTAATATAATTATATAATTACTTAGTGATTAGAGAGTAAGATATTTATCAATAGCAAGAGAGCCAGTTTTAGTTAAATGCTTCATCCCCTCCAGTGAGGAGGGGGAAGGTGGCATCAATTTAACAGTTCAGGGTCACCTTTCCTTTATCCTAAAACCTTCATTAACTTCTCTAATTTTCCTTGTTAATTCCTAATATAACTTTTTACCTTCAAATCTGTGCCTGATAATTATTTGGGAAGATACTTACAATTCAGTCTGTACATTTGGGTTGAATCCTGTTGGCTGCCAGTTTAAGATCTCCTCTGTCCTCAACAGTTAGATAAATAATTTCTATATACTCATCATACTGACCTGGGAGGAATATAAATTTAAGAAAGGAACATCAGTTGGGGTTTCAGCCATAACTAAAACTTACCAGAGGAATCCTATTGCTGTCTTCATTACCAACTGAAGCAGAAGCAGTTAGAGGTGGAGGGGTTTGAGAGCCAGGAGTGTTTTGCCCCCTCCTTTCCTCACTGTAGCCTGTCAATCTCTGGCTCTTAACTTAAAGCTCTATTTGGCCCTGACACATTTATCTGTCCACCAGCTGTCAGAGCTTCCCCACCACCACCCTCACCCCAGATATTTACCTGAAGGTAGTTATATCTATCCTGTCTGTATCTTGCAGTTATTTATATGTTATCTCCCCAATAGAATGTAAGCTCCTGGAGGACAACGAAAGTATTTTTGCCTTTTCTTTATCCCCAGGGCTCAAGACAGTATCTAGGTCACAAAGGTACATAATAAATACTTGTTTACTTTACAGAGGCTAGAAATGGGATTCTGTGTTCAGAAATAGAACATCCTGCTGGCTTTGTTTCTGAAAGTATTGGGAGCATCTCAGGGTCTTTAGAGGTACTACAAAATTTCCTAAATGAAACTCAGTCTTCCATACTCTTGGCAATGACCCATGCTATGCTGTATATTGATTATCCAAGAATCCCTCTCTCCCTTGTACCACCACCCTTGGCTCATTTGTGCATGGGGAATATACCATTGCTAATGTTTCATAAACAAACCCAAGATGACTTCCCTCAGTGGTACTGAAATGAATGAGGTGTAGGAAAATGTATCCTTGTAAAAAGCATCCTTGGTGGGAAACTTCAGTGACATTAGAAACAGGAAGTGATCCCTCCAGTTAAATCTTGATTATGGAAATAGCACCAAGTCTTTCATTTTGGTAATTACTGACTCTCTAAAAATGTGTGTGTGTGTGTGTGTGTGTGTGTGTGTGTGTGTGTGTGTGTGTGTGTACATTTTACCTATTTATCACTCCTGGCACCCATCTTCTATGTACAAATCCCAGTAATATGCTCTGAAGAAGCCTCAGTGTTTTCCCCTCCTTTTGAAGTCCTCAGAGGGATCTTTCATCTTGTGCTATTATCCAAAGGCTGAAACACACTGGAGTAACTACTATTTCCATCATCAAGCCTCCCTTCCCAGCTCCCTTTGGGATTGCATCTTTCCCCCCAAAGAGAACAGCTTTTCTAGGAATTAGAGAAACCTTCTAAGTTGTAGCCCTCCTCTCAAACTCGAGATGAACTCCAACCTTTAATAACGATTAAGAAGTCTCAGCGTAGCTCCCCCCTTCCAAATTGTATTCCTTACAAAATAGGCTCTTTCCTCATCTTTTGTGGATTCTGGGACTGAAGTTCATGTTTTTTTCCTCACTGCCCCAACCCTCCCCGCCTGCCTTAGAATACTTGCTCTCATTTCCCAATGCCCTGAACCCAAATCCACTCTGCCATTAAAGCTTTTCACAGTCTGATAGACAGTCTGGGAAATACTAAGAGGCCTCCCTGTGAACAGCACTGGCCCAAGGGATTTTCCCTGTGAACCAAGTGTGAAAGTCTTTCTAATTCCATTTTAAATAATTTAACAAACTTCTACCACCACCAAAGGAGGCAAGCCAGAAACCAAAGACCACAACATTAAATAATAATATCTCAAGATACCAAAACCATTTTAAGGGCTTAGTGAATCTGCTGTTTCTTTATGGAAAAAAATGCTAGACTTGGAATGAGGAAAGATCTGGGTTCAAATATGGACCTCTGACAATTGCTAATGGTATGAGTTCAAATCTGTCCTCAGATACTTAATAAGTTATGTGACCCTGGACAAGTCACTTAACCCTGTTTGCCTCAATTTCCTTATCTGTAAAGTGAGCTGGAGAAGGAAATAGCAAATGATTCCAATATCTCTGCTAAGAAAACCCCAAATGGGGTCATGAAGAGTGATGTAGGATTGAATAACAACTACCACCAAATGGTATGATTTGAAATTCTGAACCAGTTTCTTTATCCATAAAATAAAAATTATAATAGCAGCCATCCTAGAGAGTCCTTGTGAACACAATGAGGTGACATACATATTTGCATATAACTATAATATATATATAGTGATATATATAATTTAAGGTTTACAAATATCCTGTCTATAGATCTATTTATATATACTTTTTACTAATCTTCCCATCTATAAATAGGATATTTGCAAATCTTAAACTTTATACACATATTATAGTCATATATATTTATCTAATTAATACACATTATATGTGTGTGTGAATTTATATACAGAGAGAGATATTAAGGTTTGAAAATACCTATTTATAGATCTATCAACTGATTAATTAAAAGAGATAGATCTATAGACAGTGGATAGGGTATTTGCAAAACATAAAGAACTATTTGTTTTCCAGGTAGGAAAAGTTTATTTATTTATTAGTTATCAATAATCAATAACATTAATTTGTCCATGATCTCTTTCAGTGATCAAAGACAATTCATCCCTTCTTGAGTCATTTAAATACAATTCTGAATGTTCATTATTTAATTCTCACTAGACAGCCTTAAAGTATTAGTTAAATGTCAATTATTATGACTAAATGTTGTCATCTGTCATTAGAATGGAAGGTCCTCCATGGCAAGGAATTCTCAAGATGGCATTTGTATCTTTAGAGAAGAGCAAAGTGCCTAGAACATAAGTTGAGATTTCACTAGCCTAGAGAAAGCCCAGAGGAGGAAACTCTTTCTTACTTCAGGTTGTCATCTTCTCAGCATCTTTAATCTTATAGAATTGTCTAGAGCACTAAGCAATCAAATGTGTTGTCTAGGATGTGCCAGAGTAAGGATGTGAATGTAGATTTTCCTTTCAGGAGGCCAGTTCTCTAATTATTACATCAATACCTCTTACAACATAAGTGCTTAATAAATGCTTATTTTTTCACTCATTCATTAAAAAAAAACCCTTGCCTTTCATCTTTGAATCAATACTGAGTATTGATTCAGAAGCAGAAAAGAGGTAAGGACTAGGCAATGGAGGCTAAGTGATTTATTCAGGATCATGCATCTAGGAAATGTTTGAAGCCAGATTTGAACCTTGGACCTACTGAATCCAGGCTTGGTGCTCTATCCAATGTGTTACCTAGCTGTCCCCAAGTTTGGGATATTTTCTAAATATATTTGAATGCATGAATGCTTTTAATTTTTGGACCTCAGAGCAATTATGTGATGCCTAATGAGACAATGAGCTACAAATTCAAATTGCAAGCATTTGCTGCATCCCTTCAACCTGCTAGATCTGCAATGGAGTGAGATAGGATAAAGAAGGTATTGATGGTATAGGTCCAAGCCCCAACAATTTTCTGTTGTTGCATTTCAATAAAGTAAGTGTTACAGAGGCTAAACATTAAAAAAAAAATACAGGGTTTTTTTATAGTGTGTTTGGCGAATCCTCCAGGATTATCACTCCAGAATTCCACTGTTCAATTTTGATCCTTACTGGTGACTTGTCAGTAATTTCCCACTGTATTTCCTGATTCTTTGTTTCCCTCCCTCCAGTTCAATCTCTCAGTGACAAGTTGGTCACTTCATAAGAGAGTCAATTTCTTTATTGAAAATTGGATTGTTTGTAGATGAACTTGCTGCTGAATCAAGTTTGAATGGTCAAAGTTATAAGGCATAGTGAGTGGAATGCTGGACTTGGATTCAAGAAGTCTTGGGTTTTAACCCTGTTTCAGACATTACTAACTATGTAGTGTTGGGAAAGGCACTTAACCTCTGTTTCCTTATTTGTAAAATGGGGATAGAAATAACTGTGGCATCTTCCTCATAACATTGTTATTAGAATAAAGCACATCAGGGAGTTTTCAAAACCCAAAGCACTGTATCAAGCAGTTCTTATTATCAAGGGAACATAGATATAAAATGGGATTTTGTTGGTGTTGCTTTGGTTCAGTGGTATCTGACTCATTGATGACTCTTTGGGGTTTTCTTGGCCAAGACATTGGAGTGGCTTGCCATTTATATCTCCATCATATTTTAAAGATGAGGAAATGGAGGCAAACAGGGTTAAGTGACTTGCCCAGAGTCACACAGCAAGTAAATATCTGAGGCCAGATTTAAACTTGGGCTCAAAATGGCCCCAACCTGGCCCACACCAGTGGTAACAAACTTAAATAGAAATGGGGCCACTAAACCATATATAAGGATCTCTATAGGTTGGATATTGACTTAAGATAATGACATGTGGTTACAGATTCCATTTTCTTATAAATATAACAAAACTTTAAAACTGGAGAGAAATTACATTTTAATTTCATTTGGGCCATTCTTGGGAGTATTGAGGGTTGTGAGTTTGACATTTCTTTTCTATATGTTGAAATCACAGGGACAGTCCAAAACAAAATAATGATAATAATAACAACCCTCTTAGGAACATCAAAGAAGGTTTGCAAGTCACCTGAATCACTGGAACAGAAAGAAAGCAAATGTCTATGATGCTTTTAAACCAAAGTAGTCCACTAACAATTTTACCTAAATGCAGGGAACATAAGTGAGAGGCCCATTGATAGCTCCATCTCATGCAGTCTTTTAGGCAAGAATGTTTGAGTGACTTAGGAAAGTTGGATTAATATGATGTAAATCAAAGAAGGGTTCAAAAATTTTCCAGTTACCTTACATTACCTTTCTTTCTTTCTCTCTTTCTTTCTTAACAACGACAACAAACCCTCTGCTGTATAAACACCTAAAAGATTCAATTCTGTATCAAGCTAAAGGTTCAGGGATTTATAATTGCTCAGGCAAGAGACAACTATGTTCAAACTATAAATGAACTGGACATAATTCAGATTGTGCCATTCTCCAGAGCTTTTCACTGAATGAGAAAATAAATGAGAAGAAAGCATATGTGAAAAGGTTTGGCCTTCATCCGGGATGCAACATCGGTAATTGAAAATTCAAGCGGGCACCAACCCATTGGAGTGAGAAATTCAGAGATGGGAAACTAGGAAGGGTCAACAAATGAGTCAGTAATGCATGGGAAAGAGAGGCTCGCAAGGCAGATGCGAGATGCTGCTGCTTTTAAATTTACACATTTAATGGGTTATTCACTTCAAAAATGTCTTCACTACTTCATATTAATCCAGTGAATTAATATCGCAGACAGGTATTCATTTAATACATGCTTCTAATCAATAGACATGATGAAAGCTTTGGTGCTTTAATGGAATTCCAAATCTAGTCAGAGTTTGTAGGAAGACAAGGTTTTTTCTACTCCTACCCATGCTCTCACTCCTACCTAATTTTTCAGAGGCAGAATGGTGGTGATTATTCCCTTTTATCCATTCTTTAAATAAAATTTCAGACACTGAATTAGGCAGATCTAAGGTTTAGTACTGACAGTCTCTTAAAGTTCTAGATTACTCTTTAAAACTACGAGTTGCCAACTTACATCAATGGAAGGAGATTTTACTCTTGGAGTTACTACATTAATCAAATTCAGGGACTCCTCTAGTCTACACATGAAGACTTCATATCCTCATTTCTTGAAATGTTTCATAATATTTTCATTATTGTACTGGATAGTTAATGGGGAAAGTACTTTCTTAATCTTAAAATGCTATCAAAATATAATTTTATACAAATATTACTATTTGCAAAAGGTATGTAACCTACATAAGCCAGGGGAGATGAGTTCTATGAATTGGTTCCCAGAAAGTCTACATAGAATAATCATGTTGTTGTTGCTGTTCAATTGTGTTTGACTCTTTATGACACCAAAGATTCTACTCTCCAGGGGATTTTCTTGACAAAGAGTAGTTTGCCATTTCTTTCTCTAGTGGGTTAAAGCAAACATAAGTTAAGTGACTTTTCCAGGGTCACACAGCTAGTAGTTATCTGAGGCTGGGTTTGAACTCAGGTCTTCCTGATTCCAGGCATAGTGCTTTATGCACAGAGCCACCTAGTTGTCTCCTAGAATAATCATAGCCACCAATAAACAAGTAATGTGCTTAGTGGGAGAGATGCAACTCTCTCTCTCTCTCTTTCTCTCTTCTCCCTCTCTCTGTGTCTCCCTCTCTGTTTCTGTCTTTTCCTCTCTTTCTCTCTCTGTTTCTGTCTCTCTTTCCCTCTCTCTCTCTTTGTCCATAGCTCCCAACATTCAACTGGAAACCAACCAATAGGGCATTCAAAGGGCATGAAAGAGTATTCCATAATACAAGCATACTCACTATGTTGGTCATGTAATAACATGCATGCCCATATGGAAGGATGGTTAACTAAGATCCAAGAAAATAAGTGGTACCCATGTCAAGCTGTTGTACTTCACAAATCCCAACCATACTGCTGTCAGAGGCAACAGAATATGCCGAGGAAGGGTTTATCTTACGTAAAAGAGATTGGTGAAGATGTTGCTACCATCATTTATCTATTGATGTTGCTTTATGGTGGCAAATCAAGGAACAACAGTGCCTTGGAGACATTAATCAACATTCATAGGGCAATGGAAAAGTAATTATAATCATTAGTGCTACTACAACTAATAATATAATAATGATGATATCTAGTATTTATGAATCAGTTTAAGGTGTGCTGTGAATGGTTTACAAATGATTTGTGAGCTCTTTGCAAATATTATTACATGAGATTCTCATAATAACCCTGGGAGGCAGGTGTTATCATTATCCCCATTTTACAACTGAAGAAACTGAGACAGTCTTACAAATATCTCATTTAATCCTCATAATACCAGAAAGTAGGCAGTATTATTATCCTCATTTTACAAATGAAGAAAGAGAGATAGACCTTCCATCTTAGAGTCAATACTAACTATTGATTCCAAAGCAGATGAGCAGGAAGGGTTAAATAATAAGGATTAAGTGACTTGCCCAAGGTCACACAGGTAGGAAGTATATGAGACCAGATTTGAACCCAGGACCTCCCCCATCTCTAGGCCTAGCTCTCAGTCCACTGAGCTACTTAGCTGCCCCCTAAATGACTCTTTGATAACCATTCCTTCTGTGGGAGTATGCCACTTGTATATTCCTACTTTCACCAATTTGGATTCTTAGATACTGTGGAAGATGATATGATGTTTATGAAAAAGATTGGGCTCCCAGATTTCTTTCCCTTTGTCAGAATACTATTAGGTAACAGATGGTATGGCCATGTCAATTTTGTACTCCAACTCATAGCCTGGCAGGGGAGGAAACACTACTAGCTATTTCCAAGTATTTATATCTAGGTATCCAGTTTTCCTTTGTGAGGCTACTTCTTTAGCCCTTGCGGGGCTCCAGATAGTAATCCCTACGGACTCATAATTCCATGACACTTACTTAAAAATATGAGTCAGACTCTCAATGTCCCTAAGCTCTTATATGCTTTATTTTATCTCAGATCCTGATGAAATGTGTTTCAAAAAAGGAATTCAAATTAGTTAAATGGCATAAGGTAAATGTCTGTCTCTCTCTGCCTCTTCTCCTAGTCTCTTTCTATGTTTGTCTATCTGTCTGCACATCTCTCTCTCTCTCTCTCTCTCTCTCTCTCTGCCTCCCTCTGTCTCTCTGTCTGTCTGTCTTCCTCTGTCTCTCTGTTTGTCTCCCCCTGTCTTTTCCTCTCCTTCGCTTGTCTAGATTTGTAATATTGATTCTATATATATATAAAAAAAAAAACAACTCCTTGTGTGGAAATCCTCTGTACTGATACTGGCAGACAACTCGTCCTTAACCCTAACATATAGTCTTAGAAAGTTTCTGAGGGAATGGAGAGGCTAAATTCCTTGTCCTTGAACTCATGAGTTAGTATATTTAAGACATGACTTGAACCTTCCATGTAAGAGTAACTATGCTAAAAGTAGGGAATATAAGGACAAAAATTAAATAGTCCTGTCCAGGCATTCTCTAGTTCCATCCATCCAATTTACCCAGCTGCCTCACTATAAATACACCCATTTGTATTAACTGCCTGTTGTGCTAACATTGTTTCAGAATTTTTTTCCTATCAGAAGTCCTTTTGATGGAATTAGAAGTGAATCTCAGTGAATCTTTTCTATTCTTCATCGTTTGTTTAGAGAAATACCAAAGATTTTCTTTTCTTGCTCATATATTCCATCAGTTCACTCAATTTTGACTTTTTTTAAAAAAAGTAACACACTTGGGACTAGATCCATATCTTGCCTCTTAAAGTCTTCCAGCACTTAATGAGCCTGTCTTTGTTACAGGAATGTACTTTCCATCCATGAACCTTCTCAGTGAGTACCTTCTCAGCATCCTTCTCTCTTCCATAAGCAATATCAAAGGGTTAAAAATAACAACTCGTAGTAAAAGTACAAACATATGGAGGATGGGGTAGGCTTGTTTGTTTTGTTTTCTTAAATTACAGTTTGCAAGTTTTTCAGATTCACTACACATACACACACATTTGTTAGCTGTTATTATGCTCACTATTATGCTGATGGAGAAACAGATGGGAACATAACATAGGGTTTTCGAAAACCTGCTTCTCCGTCCTGATCCTTCTGTAGATTTCCCTGTGCTCAATTTAAGCCGTCAGGTTTTCAGGCAACCAAATGCTGTGGCATGCTCTGATCACACATGGATCATTCCAGACTTGTCAGTTTTAGTACCTCCAACTGACATGTTGTCAACAGAGCCATGACCAAGCACATGTGTGCCCTAGACGTGCCTTGAAAAATTGAGCCTCTCTCATATGGGGTTATAGTTTTAGAGCCTCTGTCATAATATGTAAAGTACAATTTATCTCAGAATAAGAAACTTTTTGCTGTTATTAATATCTGTAGGTTCATGTGCCCCTCATCTTGCCACACTGCATTTTGTATTATAGACAGACATTAAACTTGCCTCGCCTTACCCTTGGCCAGTTTGCCATTTCTCAGTTACTTACCAAAAGTAGCCCAGTTCCTTAAGAATTTAAATAGAGACTATTCTTGGGGCATTTAAATGGAGAACTGTTCTTTATACATCTCCAAAGTAAGTAATGGTGGAAATGAATGTAAACATATCTATTGGCATCCCCTTTTCAAAAAAGGAAAGAGATCCATTGCTTCTGGGCAGGTAGGTGTGCAGGTGATAGAGTACCAGGAATAGAGTCAGGAAGATCTGAATTAAAAAAATGATTTTAGACACATACTCACTCTGTGACCCTGGGAAAGTCATTTAACTTTGCCTCAGTTTCCTCATCTGTAAAATGATCTGGAGAAGAAAATAGCAAATCATTCAAGTATCTTCGCCAAGAAAACCCCAAATGGGGTCAGGAATAATTGGGCACAACTGAACAACCACCTCCATTGGTTCTAATATTTAGGAATACAGCAGGAACTCTTTATGTTGGCAAAATTTCTGTGCTCTAGATTTCTGGATAGATGACAATCTAGTGTGTTTTCAAATGGTTACTGCTAGGTGCTCCTGAAGGGTATGCCTTTCAGGGATGGAAAGAGTGGAATCCATCAGCATGTTCAGACATGTAGCTTAAAGCTAAATCTAGACAAAGGTCCATCATTTGATGAGTCCTAATAGTAAGATACGTGTCTGAACTCTGAAAGGAACACAACAGCTCAGTCACAGGCAACTTAAGAGACAGAGACATCATCCCTGTCTCAAGTTCTATTCCTATGACTTCCAATACAACTTCAAAGCCATAGAACTAGTAACTTACAAAGACCAGGAGTCGAATTCAGGTCTTTCTGGTGCCAAACCCAGAATTTTCCACATAACTACATTGTCTCTAATGCATCATCCTGTTTCAGATATCGGCTCTCTCTCTCATTGTCTTGTCATCCTTCCTCAGATTTGCTACCAGCACAATTTAGTAGCAGCTAGGTGGTTCAGAGGCTAAAGCACTGAGCTTGGAGGAAAAATTGAGTTCAAATCCAGCCTTAGACATTTACTAGCAAACCACTAACCCTCTGTCTGCCTTAGTTTCCTTAGACTGTAAATTGGAGCTCATAATAGTACCTCTCCCATAGGGTTATTATGAGTCTTAAATAAGACAGTGTTTGTAAAACAATTAGCATAGTGTCCAATACACAGTTAGGGCTTAACAAGTACATGTTTCAACCCCCTCGTTTGTTTTGGTGAGGATACAAGTAGTTTTAGGCACCGGGTTCTAGATGTTGTGAGTGTTTTTCATGCCTATTGCAGCTTCATCCAATCAACATTTTTTAACCACCTACTACATGCCAGGCACCATGCTAAGGGCTAGAGATACAATAAAAAGTAAAAGACAATTCCTGTCCTCAAGGAGTTCACAATCTAATGAGGAAGACAACAAATAAATATATACAAACTATATGCAAGATAACAGAAATATTTGACAGAAGGTAGGCACTAAGAAAAGTTGAAAAGGCTTTTTTTATAGAAGATGGGATTTTAGTTAAGACCTAGAGGAAGTCAATGGGCAGAGCAAAGAAGGGAGAGTGTTTCAGGCATGAGGAACAAGCGTAAAGAGTGCCTGGAGTCAAGAGATAGAGTGTCTGTCTTGTTCTTGGAATAGCCATCGAAGAAGATGTTGGAGAGTAAGCTATAAGAAGACCTTCAAGATAGAAGTGGGCTATGTTATGAAGGGCTTTAAATGCTAAACAAAGCATTTAAATTTTTTTTTCTGGAGGTGATAGGGAACCACTGACAGTTACTGAGTAGTGGGGGGAACATGATCAGACCTAGTCTTTAAGAAAATCACTTTGGTGGTTGAATGGAGGATGGTTTGGAATGGTGGGGAGAGACTTGAGAAAGACAGAGCCACCATTAGGCTATTGCAGTAGTCTAGGTGGGAGGAGTTAAGCAACTGCACAGGAGTTGGGATATGAGGTTTGGAGGTGGGGCGACAGTGTCAGAGGAGAGAAGGAAGTATATTTGAGAGCTACTGTAAAGATGAAATCAATAGACCTCAGCATATAAAAAATAGGGAGGAAATGAGTATGACACCTAGATTATAAACTTGAGAGACTGGGAGGATGGTGTTGTTCTGTAGTATAATAGAAAGAGTAGGAGGTGGGGAGGGTTTGGGGGAAACATAATGATTTCTGAGTTTAAAATGTCTATTGGACAACTGATCTGAGATGTCTGAAAGGCAGTTGCTGTTGTGAGAGTAGAATTTAGTAGACAGTTTGGGGCAGAAGTAGATATGAGAACTGTCAGCCTAAAGATGGTCATAAAATACATGACCACCACAGATGAGATCACCTAGGGAAGTAGTAGAGAGGGAGAAGAGAAGAAATCCCAGGACAGAACCCTTTCTGAGCCTCATTCAGGGAATTGGGTTATGTGGGGATAAGACTGTGTTCCTTATAACATGATCTCCCTTAAAAGAATGTTGTTGGTGGTCCCTGGAATAGTCTCTTCCTCATAGAGGCTTTGTAATTGGTTAGAAAGCATTGCTTCAGGATCTGATAGACATTTACCTAATAGAACACGCATTTTGTGTTTTTCTTTTCAGATATTCTCTCTGCCCTGCACCTGGGTTGTCTTCCTTTCCTCCCTCACCTCTTCCCAATTTCTCCTTCCTCATCTCTGGATTCTCAGTTTTTTAAAACTCTGCATTTTCTGAATTTGGACCCCATTTTCAGACCAATCAGTCAAATAGCATTTATTAAGGCCTTATAATTCCCTAAATTAGCCAATGCATTAGTCTTCTCTGAAAATGTATGCCTCATTCATCATACATAGTCTACAACCTTACTGCTGAAAAGTAGCTTACCTCTTTGAGATATATGCCTAGCAGGGGGATCTCTGAATAAAAAGGTATAGACATTAGGATCTTGGCAACCCTTTTAATCTTATTATGGTATCATGCTCATCCCGCCTTTTTTACTGATCAGCATTTTTTTTTAACACATTTTGAGTAATGTTCCTTACTGGGTGACCATTCTGATCTTTTTCTTCAATCATGAATTATAAACAAAACAACATATTATCATGAAAAAGGGTCTCTAGAGTTCACCAGACTATCACAGGAGTCTGTAACACAGAAAAAGGTGAGAAGTTTTAGACCAGGTGGTTTTTGGGGGTCTTTTCAATTCTCAAACTGTGATTCTATGATGCCATAATCAATTAAGCAACTGATGTGTGTTTTAGAACCAATTAGCCAAAAAGCAAAGAAGCAAAAGAAAAACCATGATTATTTTCACTGCTTTTTTTCTTTGTTAAATAGAAAACGTGTCATTTTCTATGGTGAAATCTCATCTTAATCACTTTTAAAAAATTCAACTCCACAAAAACAAAAGTACAAACCTAATAATTGAACAGGTTTTTTCACCCTTACTCTTCCATGATAATCATTTCAAAAGCCCCCCAAAAAGTGTAAACAACTCACAGTATTGACTGTCAGTGCATTTTTGAGGATGAACAGGGAAGCAGTTCAGTGATTCTGAATTTGCCATTCTATTCAGATAAGGCTCAAACTTGCATTTGAAAGGTAGATGACAACTAACAAAAAGGCAGAGATACAGAAATAAATGCTAGAAAGTGATAAAGGAAGGGCTCTGGAGTCAAAATCAATGTCTCAATACACAATGAATAAGATATGACTAGACAAAAAGTCATCTAAAAAAGGATCATTTTTTTTTTTTTTTTTTTTTTTTTTTTTTTTTTTTATGGATTGTAAACCCAAGATGAGCCAACAGTGTGAAGGAAATCCAGAAAACAGATGCCATCCCAGGCTGCTTTCACAGGTATAGTGACCATCATTAGAGCAATCAAAGTTTCTTGGTACTTCATCCTAGTCAATCCACATCTTGTGTACATTTCTGGGCTTGATATTTTAAGAAGGAGACTGATAAACTAGAGAGTCCAAAGGAAGACAATCGTCTTCCTAGGACACTATGCTTCTTTCTTTTAAAAATTTTTAAAAAATTTATTTTTAAAAATTTTATATTATCATTTATATGAAATGATATTAAACTACATTTTCTGGAGTTATAAAATCCAAATTGTCTCTCCCCACCACTCCCTTCCCCATCCCCAAGATGGCAAACAATTTGATCTGGATTATATGTGCATGGACATGTAAAACTTATTTCCATGTTCGTCCTTCTAAAAGAATAATCATATAAACCAATACCCCAAAATAAAAACACAAATAAACTAAAGTGAAAAATAGTATGCCTTGGTCTACATTCTAGACTATATTCTACATAACTCTACCAGTTCTTGCTGTGGAGAGAGACAGCACTCTTTGTAATAAGTCTTTCAGAATTGTCCTGGATCGCTACATTGCTGAGAGGAGCTAAGTTTCTTACAGTTGATCAGGATACAATATTGCTATTACTGTGTACAATGTTCTCCTGTTTCTGCTTAGTTCACTCTGCATCAGTTCATATAGGTCTTTCCATTTTTTTTTCTGAATTAACCTTGCTCATCATTTCTTATAAAGCAATAGTATTCCATCACAATCATATAGTACAACTTGCTCAGTCATTCCCCAGTTGATGGACATATCCACAACTTCAAATTCTTTGCCACACAAAAAAGAGCAGCAATAAATATTTTTTTTGTACAAATAGGTCTTTTCCCTTCTTTTCTTTTGATCCAGGACAATTCTGATAAAGACATAATACTAGATTTCTTTCTTAATACAAATCTAGCTTTGTATTGGAAATTGGCTAGGTGGAGCAGTGAATGAAGTGCCAGGCATAGTCAGGAAAATTCATCTTCCAGAGTTCAGACTTCAGACACTTACTAGCTGTGTAATTCTGGGAAAGTCTTTCTAATCCAATTTGACTCAGTTTCCTCATCCATAAAATGAGCTAGAGAAGGAAATGGCAAACCACTACAGTATTTCTGCCCAGAAAATCTCAAATTGGATCATAGAGTCAGACATGATTGAAAAACAACTGAACAACAACCACCTTGTGTTAACTTCCTAAATTACTTCTTCACTACCTGAGAATGACTATGCAAGCCTTCATTCCCTAACACTAATGGCATAAATAGAAGAGAGGAAAATAATTTACAAAAGGTGAAAAGTTAGAGTTTAGCACTAGAAGAAATTCATTCAAGTATATGGCTAAAGTTATCGCTAGGGAAGTGAAAATCTATTTGTCATCTGCTCCTATCAGACTCACTGTCAAAAATCAAACCAATCAGGCATAAACTATCCTCATGTTCTATGACTCACCTTCTCTTTCTTTGTCCTTTATCCTCATTTGCTGCCACCAGACCATCAGACTTCAGACCACTAGAGAACTGTATCCATATCTGGGCTCAACATTTTAGGAAAGGAGTCCAAAGGAGAACAAATGGGCTGATAAAGGGTATTAAGTTCATATCACGTAAAGATCAGTGTGAATGGTCTGCAGATCTGCAGATGTATATATCCTGAAGAGAGAGAGAGAGAGAGAGCGCTCATGAGAGTAAGGATGCCTATTTTCAAGAAGTAAAAGAGTCTTCAAATGAAATAGAAATTAGAGTTGTGCTGTTTGTCCCCTGAGGGCAAAATAAGGAAAAGGAAGTGAAAGTCCCACCTTCTCCAATATCAGATTCCTTCTCAGTTAAGTGGAGAAAATTGTAGTGCTTAACTCTGTTCAGGTAGGTGGTACATTGGTTGTAGTGCTGAACTTGGAGTTCAGTTCTCTCTTTGGATGAGTCCTTTGGGACTGTCTTAGATCATTGTATTGCTTAGAATGGTGTTAAATTATTAAAGTTTTAAACTACACTAAAACTTTTGGGACACTGTAGAAATGCTACTTAATATTGCAACTAGTCATATCTCATTTATATTGTACTGAGACATTGATTTTGACTCAAAAGTCCTTCCTTTGTCATTTTCCAGCATTTATTTCTCTAGATGTGACTTTTTGGTGGTTGTTCTCTTCTGCCTTTCAAATGCAAGTTTGGATGGAGGCAAGTAGTTTGCACATTGAATCAATAGGTAAGCCTAGAGATGGGAGGTCCTCATTCAAATCTGGCCTCAGATACTTCCTGGCTGTGTGACTGGAAAAGTCACTTAATCCCAATCGCCTATCCCTTACCACTTTTCTACCTTGGAACCAACACAGAGTATTGACTTTAAGATGGAAAGGAAGAATGCAAGTTTGGACCTTATCTGAATAGGATGGTAAATAATATAAAATGTTAATGAGGATTAAATGATATATGTGAATACTTTTGCAAAATCCAAACTGCTATATAAAATTTAACTATCACTTTTTAGAAGGAAATGCATTTTCTTAGATTTCTTAATTCAGAAATGGATGAAAATATTTTTCTATTTCCTTTAAAAACAATCCTTCCAGTTAATGAAAGAAATGACTAATTTCATATGGCTATGAAATAGAACTAGACTCAGAAAGATACATCAGTCAACCTGATGAAGCTGCATTAATTATTCATTGTTGAGAACATGATGAGGGAATGGCCCACTGTTAGGCAGTACTTGAGGTCAGAGGAGTAAGTGCCTTCTTATAAAGGGAAAATCAAACCAATCAGGCATAAACTGCCCTCATGTTCCATGAGTCACCCTTATTTCTCTCTGTCCTTTATCCTCATTTGTTTTTCAGTGATTTCATCTAGAAGCAGTGAAGGTAGTACCTTCTTCTCTCACACCATGTCTTTCCTTGTTCTAAGATGACCAGCTACCATATTTAAACTGCCCTTAACATCTTTCACCTAGAATAATGCATTAGCCTCCCAAATGGTCTCTCTGCCTTCCCTTTTAAAACCATCCTACTCACACCTCTTAAATTAATCTTTCCAAAGCAAAAATCCAGACAAGCCCCCTAAAAAACCTTCAGTGGTTCCCTGGTACTTTTTTTGATATGTATATATATATATGTATATATATACATATATGTATTCATATTATATTATATATTTAATTATAAAGTATATATTTTATATATAACATTATTACATTTATATAATACACACATACATATGTAATATCTATATATACATATATATTCCACCACCCTTATCCCTCCAGGTTTTCCTTAAGTTGATTCTAACTTACTTTTCCATTAATCTCATTTAATATATTTGAGCCAAACTGAATCAAAGGATCCTAGACTGAGAGCTGAAAAGGACCTTAGCCATTGAATTTAACCCTCCATTTTACAGATGAAGATCTCAAGATCCACATAAGTTAAGTCATTTGTCCAGGGTCACAAAGTTAGTATCTATAACAGGATTGAAAATCAAGGGCTCCTGACTCCCCTATGCCTCCTATCTGCTGAACTTGATCTGCCATCCCTTTTTTCTGTGCTTTCACATAACCAGAAATGCTTTACCTCCTTGTCTCTAGTTTTTGTTTTTGTTTTTTTGTTTTTATGTTTTTCTTTAAAGCTTAGCTCAGCTGCCACCTTCTCTATGAAGTCTACCCTGATCTACCCCCCCCAACACCCCATTTCCCTCTCCATTATTGTTAGTTGTTTTTATGTCTGTCTCTCTTTTTTTTCCTCTGTCCTTTTCCACCCCCTCTTCTGTTTATCTTTTCTCTCTTTTCTTCTCCTCTCCTTTCTCTCTTTTCTCTCTCCTCAAATTAACTTTTATTTATTTATCTATTTTCACTTATTTATCATGAAGTAGAATCTCTAGTGCCTTGGATTATGTCTTAGACTAGCTAGGTGTCCCAAGCAAACAAACAAAAAATTTGTTGAGCCGAATTGAATCCATACCTTTGAGCATCCTTTCTATTGTTGAATTCCTAATGCTTTTTTAAAAATTATGTTCTTATATATTATTTCATTGCTTTACTTAAGCAGCTACTCTTTGGGAGCAAGGGTTTACATATACATTCTTAGGGAATCAAGAAGTAGAGTAGGAAGCTAATATAAAGTTAAGCTATGATAAAAGAGGTATGGTATCTGGGACTAGGAAGATGATGACCTGCCTGGACTCTGTCCTAAAGGACTGCTTTCTATCCTAAAAGAGAAAGAAGAGAGAGAAGATGCAGAGGAGGATGACCAGTATGATGAAGAACTTCTAGGTCATTCTATAGGAGAGTTGGGCAAAGAATTGTACCATAGATTTAAAGCTAGAAAGAATCTCCAAGTCCATCTTGTCTAACCCTACTCAGTTTTATAGCTAAGGATACTGAGGCTTAACTTATCTTCTAACTCCAGAACCATAGCAACTCTTGAGACCATTTAAAGTCATCTAACTTTCAATTATACAATGAATGAATGTTTTTTTTCCCCTTTCTCTATTGTGCAACCATAGGTTTGTTGTTTTTTTTTTTTTTTTCCTTTTCCACCTAATCCTCACATCTGTTGAGGCACTTCCTTCCTTCCTTTGAAATTTCTCCTAATTTTCAGCTACTCTCATAAAGTTTTCTTCATGAAAAGAAACTTTCATGAGTTTCTAATAATTTCTAAGCCTGAAAGACATTGCTCACCTTCTCCAGAGACCAAACTTATACAAAGTGATGATCCAAATTGATTTGCTGGGAAGCCAGTAGATCCTATTTTCTTGATAGAAAAAAAAAAGGCTATTTACCATCTTCTGTCCAATACTTAATCCAATACTTAATGTATATCCACTTTGATGTACTTATGAAAGGAAGCACTAAGGAGATAAATGGGGAGGTATGTATGTCTATAGATAAGCAAACAGAAGTTGATTTTTTTAATTGCAAATTTCATCAAGTTCCTAAACTTTGAGTCTCTACAGTCTAAAGGATTGGTCTAAAGATCCCAGGGGAGTATACTCTTTCATAATAATTCTCACAAATCTTACTTCCTGCCAAGCCAGTAGGATTATGGGCCAATTCTTGTCCAACTTTGCAGAGCCATGGAGGCGAGCCAAGTGTCTCAAGGCCTTTGAAGTCAATAGAAGTTCAGTGCATAGATTATTTCCCTTGGGTGTGTAGACAAAGATGATTCTCAAAGAGGAGACATTGAGTGATGTCACTTCTTTCTTTTTTTGGCTTTCTAAAACCCACAAAAACTTAGAGTCCATATAACAATGGGGAAAGAAGTAAAAGGCCAGTGGAAAAATATGAACCAAACTTTTGTCAAAATTCCCAAGAGGTTTTCCTGGTCCATTTCAATATGCAGATTCTCATTTTATCTGAATTATGCTTATCGTCAGTTTAAGCTTTCAGGCTCTATATTTTTATTGGTCACTGGCCATGTATTAGCTTAGCAGGAAACGCTATGTCCTATAACATTGTTGAAGTCAAACAGAAATGGCATTCATCACAATCTATGCAAACAATATTCCCATCTGAAATGTAAGCATTGTGGGAACCAGCAGTAACCTCTCTGCTTGTATAGCTTGTCTCAGATCTTGGAACAGAGTTTGGGATGGTGTCTGTGGGAATTTTGAAACATCAGCTTTCAGTGTCTCCTTTTGAAGACCAGCAAAGAAAATGGTGATTGTAATGTTCATCATTGTTCCAGGCTAATGAAAAGGGAGCATCTACATAAGAGAATAGGACAGATGATGTGATATGGATCGGTTGGGCATCTTTCTTCAGGTCCTCTTTTGCCTCAATCTTCCATTTATCTCAGGAATTGTGTGGAATTTTTCTCTATAAATTCGAGCATAAATTAATTCTGTAGAAATTTAAATATACATTTCCTAGACTATATAACCCAGTCTAAAACATACATTTTATTGAAAAGAGTTTCACAGAACACAATTTTTTCAGGCTTAATAAAGCAAATGCCACACATGATCCCAATATTCTAGAGACATGAAAATACAAATGTGGGCTTCTCATTATCTACTATGGAATACATTTGAATTTCATTTCACTTCAATTGAGCAAAAAAATAATGATAACCACTGGTAATAATGGATTCAGAAGATCATCATGGAGTCATAGATATAAATCAGGGATAATTTCTTTTGATTCCCTTTCAGTAGGAAGAAACTTAGACCAAGGCTCTCTAACTAATCAATTAAAAAGCTACATTTCCAATCTAAGTTTCCTGTTGAGTTCTTTTAGACTCTTCATAAACCTATTTAGGATTTTCTTGGCAGAGATATTGGAGTGGGTTGCCATTTCCTTCTCCAGCTTAGTTAGCAGATAAAGGATTGAGGCAAAAAGAGTTAAGTGACTTGCCCAGGGTCACAAAATTAATTGTGTCTGAGGCTAGATCAAATTCATTTTAAGCCCAGCACTCTATCCACTTGTACCACATAGTTGTACTAATTTTATCAGTAATACTCCACTGTTCTGTGGGTATCCTAAAACTCTGATCCTTTGGAGATTGTGGTATTCCAAGATTCATAATGATAATTGAAAATTGATAGTTACATGTTGTTTTTAAGTTTATAAAGCATTTTCCATATATACCTCAGTTGATCTTTAAAACAAGCCTATGGTCATTATTTCCAGTTTGACGAAGAAGAGAATGTGGGTCAGAGAGGTTGGATATCACTACTCAATTCTGATGGCTGGAATCAAAATCAATTGTTTCTAGTCTCCTCATTACTATACCCTATTATTCAGCATCACAATATTACAAGGCATTCATTCACTTTTATTTTTGTGCTCAGGATTAAAAGAGATGTGCCTTTCTAGATAATATAAGCCAAACTGCTCTCTGTCTCCTATTTTCAATTTTAGTTAAAATGAATCATAATTGTGCTTTTACCAGAAAGAAATGTTGTTGCTTTCATCCAATATATTGGCAGTCCAATTGGATGTCAGAGTTTGAAAATTAAACATTTTTTCATCAATTTCATTTTTGCAGTGTGGATTACTTGACCAAATTCTATTCTGTAATAACAGATCTCATGGAGGAATTCTCGTGATGTTATGAAATGATATCTTGTGCCAACAGAAGCATCTATATGACCCTAAAATCAATCAACCAATTAATCAACAAATGTTGACAAGCATTATGCAAAACACTGGAAATTTAATTTTAAATAATTAAATTTCTACTCTCAAGGAGGTTAGAATCTCTTCTAAAACCTTAGGGAATTCAAGAGGTCCAAAGAAGGTAATAGAGATATTAGAAAGTGCATTAGCTCTGGAGTTAGAAGACCTGGGTTCAAATCCCACCTCTGACAATTGCTATCTCTCCTACATGTTTCAACTTGCTTGAGCCTCAGTTTCCACATCAGTCCAATGAAGAGCTTGGGCTAGATGGCTGCTAAAGACTCTTGACTAGTTCTTTGAGCCTTCTGCCATATGGACTTTGTGGAGAGAATTCTCCACATGTGGCTAGCTCACATCTATTTTATAGTATCATCTCTGTGCCTCTATTTATCAAGGACCTATCTTAGTGTATGCATGGCAGTATTGAAAAAAAAAGTCTTTAAAATAATGCTTTTCCTCTATTTAGGCATTTTTCAAAAATGAAATCTGTGGGGATCTAGGTGGTTTAGGGGATAGAGAGACAAGCCTAGAGATGGAAAGTCCTTTGTTCAAATCTGGCCTCAGATACTTCCTAGTTATGTGACCCTAGGCAAGTCACTCAATCCCAATTGTCTAGACTTACAGCTCTTCTGCCCTGGAATAGATACTTAGTTTTGATTCTAAGAGGGAAGGGAAGGGTTTTATTTTAAAAATGTGAGATCGTGTAATTTTCCATGAATTATGTGAATTGAAATGATTTGGTCAGCTGTAAATAATTTCTTTTGAAGTTCCCTTCTTATTTCGCTTATCACTAACTCCCTAGATTCATTGGTAGAACAATCTCATATTTTTTTCGATCATAAATTACACGGTTAGAATATTAGTTGATATTTTGAGGCAACATTTTAATATATGATTTTTCTCTCTGTCTTTTTGCTTTTTTCCTCTCATAGAAATAATATGTAAAATGATGCTTTGTTGTTTTCAAGCATATCACTTTTTTTTTAAGCCCTTACCTTCCATCTTAGAATCAATACTGGGTATTGCTTCTAAGGCAGAAGAACAGTAAAAGCTGGTAAGCAGTAAGTAAGGAATGATTTGCCCAACACACAGCTAGGAAGTGTCTGGAAGGCCACATTTGAACCCAGGATCTCCCTTCTCCAGACCTGGCTCTCTACCCACTGAGTCACCTAGCTGCCCATAAGCATATCACTTCTAACACAAATTCCATATAAAATATGATATGGTACTTTATATTGGTTAAGGTTTTATGGAAGTAGTGAGAGTTGGAGCAGGTCTCTAGACCTACAAATAGGTAAATTCATGTTCTTTTTGCTCTTTTTTTTTTCCATTTTCCCATTCAGAGCAGTTTGAATCTCTCTGGATAAAGTCATTCTGTTTTGTTTTTTTAAATGAAGCTTAAACTTTTTTTCCCCTTTTTTCTTCATTTCTTTTTCTAATTCATGTGGGTTTTAAGCTTTACTCTAATTAGCTGATGATCTGACAACACACTATCTATCTACTCATCTATCCATCTATTTATCTATCTCTCCATCTCTTCATCTACTTACATTTCAATCTCTTTCTCTCTCTCTCTCTCTCTCTCTCTCTCTCTCTCTCTCTCTCTCTCTCTCTCTCTCTCTCTCTCTCTCTCTCTCTCTCTCTCTCTCTCTCTCT
>NC_058134.1:240172999-240215675 GCF_016433145.1 Gracilinanus agilis
ATATATATATATATATATATATATCACTATAAGGGGAAAAACTGCACTAATCAGAGCAAAATGATCACTCCTCTCCCACACCACCTTCCATGCCATAGTTAAAGCTAGGGTGAAGGCAATCTCTAAATTCCCAGGGGCTGGCTGAAAGTACAACAGACTTACCCCTGAGGGCAGTGCAATGCCTTGGCACTGAGACTAGAGGTTGAAGATAATGGAGATTGGGCAGCAGAGTATGGAGCTTAGACAAAAAAATGGCTGGCCATAGCTGAGGCAGTAGGGGTTGGAAAGATAGTGTCAGGGCAAGACTCTTTAAAGCATGCTACACAAAGAACATCACAGTTCTACCTGCCCTCACCCAGGCTTCTGACAAGGAAGGGAAGATAGTCCCAAGGCAAAATTTTATGAGAGAAGCTAAGAAAGCAATAACCACCAATATACAGGAACCCCAATCCACTAGTGGAAAAAGAAATAAGCAACAGCAAAAAAACACAAAACAAACAAACAAACAAAGAAAAGCAAAAAAAAAAAAACAAAAAACTTTTGACCTTGTATAATTTCTATGGAGAAAAAAAGCAAGATATAGAAGCAACAGCAGAGTAGAAAACAAGCAAAAACAACCAAACTTTCCAAACAAAATGGAAATTGGTCACAAGCTCTCAAGGAACTCAAAAAGGAGTTCAAGAATGAAGTAAGAAACATAAACTGACTATATACTTTCGGAGTAAAGTATGGACATTTAATAAAATGGAGTATTTCCAAGAATTTCTAGAGAAAAGACTAGAACTAAATGCAAATTTTGATGACCAAATACAAAATTCAAGAGAAATGTAAAAAGATAAAAAAGAAAGAGAGGGAGAGTCCTATGTGGAAAAATGATATCCGTAACTCTTAAAACATTGTTTTCATTATCATAGTAGATAGAAGAAATATTCATAGGCAGAGGTTGTGGTATTAAGCTGTTTAAGATAATATGTAAAAAAAATGGAGGGGGGAACAGAAAAGAGGATGGTACTAAGAGATACTCAAAGGAAGAAGCCAAATAGGATAAATTATACCACATAAAGAGGCACATGAGGGGGGAGTAGAATACTATCATAAGAAGGGGAGGAAGAGAATGGTAATAAGTAATACTTAAACTTTACTTTCAGTGGAATCCTTTCTGAGGGAAAGACAATCAGATCTATTGGGGTATAGAATTCTTTTACTCTACAGAGAAGTTTAAAGGGAATAAGGAAGGGGAGCAGGTAGGGAGCACTAAAAGGAAGTGAAAGTTTTTTGGGGGTATTATTAGACTTTAGAGAGAAATAGTAGGGGAATAAGAAGGGAGGGGTGGGAAGTAAAGTAAAATAAGAGTGGGGTAAAGGGGGACTGATTAAAAGCAAAACACTGGTGTAGAAAGAAATAGTGAAAGAAGAAAGGGCAGGACTAAAAGAGAAAATCAGAATGATGGGGAATGCACAGGTGGTAATCATAACTCTGAATGTGAATGGGATGAACTCACCCATAAAATAGAAGCAGAGAACAGAGCGGATTAAAAACCAAAATAAAATGAATTTATGCCAAGACTTTTCAACAACTTTTCAACAACCTTGGGTTCTTTGGTATCTCTAGCCTTACTGTATGTTCATTACATTGTAAGAAAAATTAGAAGAGGCTTTCACGTTTACAGATTTGTCTAGTATTTCTGATCTAGACAAAAGCAGTCACAGAAAAGATTAGTAGTTTAACAAAACTCCCTGGATGAAAACAAGACATGTCGGGTAAAGCAATAATTGTTGTTCATAATTACTAAACATCTTCTTAGCTGACTGCTATGTTTGCCATTACCAAGATTCCAAAGCCTCCTAGTTCAGAAGTTATGTCTCTTGTTTCCCATTTCTTTGGTAGCTTTTTTTAGTTCGAGAGAACATTCTCAGAGGATGGAGATGCCTGGTTTCCATCACAGGAGTAGGACAATGGCTCTAATCTTCCATTTTCTATTTTAGTCCTTTTCAAGGACCCATTTCAACTTAAACTTCTGTCTTCCTTCCCTGTGCAGAGTGACTGTGATTACTGAAGGGGGAAGTTCGAGGGGGGCAGTGGGTGGGGAGGGTGACAGGACTCTGAATGATGATGGTACATCGGCTCTATTTTTCTAATCAGCTTACAAAACCTAACAGATTTTAGAGCTGAAATTTGGCCAATGTTAATTGTACATGCAGCATTCATGCTGGGAAAATCTTTCTTTAAAAAAAAAAAGGGAGGGAAAATGTTCTAATACACAGCCGGCCTGTTATATAAGATGTTTATTTTCATCAAATCCAATCTACCATAGGCAATACAGAAAATAGGCCAATGTTTCTAGCAGTGGCATCATGTTATCATCAGAGAAAAGTGGGGGGTGGGGAGAGAGAAGAGGGCAAAGCTCATCATTGTATTGTTAGCAGCTGGAATAATTTTTTCCTCTCTCCATTTTTTGTCAATAAAACCTGAATTTCTAAAGAAACTGTCCATCCCCTCTTTGGATCTTTATTTCTTTCAATCCTTACAATAAAAGGAAAATTTGTCTAGATTTTAGATCTTGCAAAACTGTGCATAAACATTCATTTCAAGAAAGGTTCTCCAATCTTCAAGAATAAATATTTCGGAGAAACAGAATTCTTTCAACATCTCCTTTGATAGTGAAACAAACGAAAAATTGCCCCATTTAAAACACTTCTCTCAGTAAACAAAGGAGTTTGACACTCTTCAGGGGAAGCAATTGTGTGCACAGATGCTCAGACTTGTACTGTAATCTTTATTAAAGGGAAGACTCCAATCATAGTTTCTGAGTGTTTCTTTCTTTCTTCCCTTTTTCTTTTTCTTTGTATTTTAATAGTTCCATTGTTGGAGAAAGAAGGCACACTTAGTAGCCCACTAGACGCAGAAAGGAGATTGGTAGCCAAGGGATATTGCCATCATCATTTCCTTTTTTTAAACCTTTACCTTCTTCTACCTTAGAATCAATACTATGTACTGGTTCTAAGGCAGAAGAGTGATAAAGGTTAAACAATTGTCATTAAGTGACTTGTTCAGGTCACAAAACTAGGAAGTGTCTGAGACCACATCCCAGGATGTTCTCTTTCTTGGTCTGGCTTTCTATCCACTAAATCACCTAGTTGCCCCTACTATCATCATTTTCAATAACATTTCATATAGTTCCTATGTTTTAACCAATTACTCTTTCTTGTAATAGTTTACAAGTATAATAGACTGGCAAAGTGGGGAGTTGATTCTAAGCATGTTAGATTAATGCTATTATTTTTTAAGTTTTATAATACTGTTCTTCCTTTTAGGTGACCTGGTATATAAAGAATTTGATTCTGGATTCTAATAAATGAATTTTCAACTTATTTTAAAACCTGGTCTCTCTTTTTGGTCATTTCTAGACTAAGCTGGCAAGTGTTTTACTCAACACACATTGTTCTAATTCCCCCATTAGAATGTGAGTTCCCTGAGATTAGAACTTGCCATTCTTGCTTGTTTTGCTATCCCCAGAACTTCATCTGACACAAAGTAGTGCTTCCTTAAATAAGGGAGACAAATCTATAATATATTTAGGGAATTTCCAATATGGGAAATCTCAACATTAATGAAAACTGGCACGCTATTTTTTATTTTTAAATTTATTTACTTATTTATTTGTTACATTAAAATTCTCATGTATCTCCCTCTTTCTTCTCACTTCCCATACTAGAGAAGGCATTGTTTGACCAAAAAAATCAATATATAAAAATATGTCTTGCTTATTATCAGTTCTTTCTCGGGAGATAGACATACACAAATAATTCTTCAAATGGTATTTCTGCCATACATAATGTTTTTTCACAATTTCATTTAGGTCTTTCCATGTTTTGTTTTGTTTTAATTAATCCCAATGTTTCTTACAGCATAGTAGCATTTCATCACAATCATATGTCACAACTTGTTTAACCATTCCCCAATTGATGGGCATCCTCTCAATTTCCAGTTCTTTGCCAGCACAAAGACAATAGCTCTAATATGTTAGAGCATATAGATTATTTTCTTTTTTCCTGATAACCTTGGGAAACAAACTTAATAGTGGTATTGCTAGATCAGAGGGTATGCAGTTTTATAAGTCTTTGAGTGTAATTCCAAATTGCTTTCCAAAATGCTTGAATGTGTTCACAATTCCACCCACAGTGTATGTGTTCCCATTTTTCACATCCCTTCTAACATTTGTCATTTTACCCTTTTATCATTTTAAGTCAATCTGATAGGTGTGAGAAGATATCTTAGATTTGTTTTGATTTGCATTTCTCTAATCAACAATGATTTAGAGCATTTTTTCAACTACATAAATATATATTTGATTTCTTCATCCTAAAACTGTCTGTTTATATCCTTTAATCATTTGTCAATTGGGGAATGGTTCCTATTCTTATATATTTGACAAAGTTCTCTCCATATATATATTTTTTAAACCCTTAACTTCTGTGTATTGACTTATAGGTGGAAGAGTGGTAAGAGTAGGCAATGGGGGTCAAGTGACTTGCCCAGGTCACAGGGAAGTGTCTGAGGCCAGATTTGAACCTAGGACCTCCTGTCTCTAGACCTGGCTCTCAATCCACTGAGCTACCCAGCTGCCCCTTTCTCCATATATTTTTAATATGAGACCTCTATCCAAGAAACTGCTTTAAATTTTTCCCCCATTTCTCTGCTTTCCTTCTAATCATGGCTACTTTAGTTTTATTTATATTTTTTACAAAACCCTTTTAAATTAATCAAAATATCCACTTTATATCTTACAATGCTTTCTACTTTTTGTTTACTCATAAATTCTCCCATCCATAAATCTGAGAGGTAACTATGTTCCCCATTCTTCTAGTTTACTTATGACATCTCCCTTTATGTTTGGGTCATTTTTGCATTTTGAGCTTGTCTTGATAAACAGTGTAAGATAAAGGTTCATGTCTAGTTTGTATCAGATTGCTCTCTAGGTTTGCCAACAATTCTTACCAAATTATGAGTTTTTTTTTCTCAAAAGGTTTGGATCTTTCCTTTTGTCAAATGCAAAGTTACTATAATCTTTTAATACTTTCTGTTATATATCAGGTATCTATTCTCTTCCACTGATCTAGTCTTCTATTTCTTAGCTAGTACCATACAGTTTTGATAATTATTTCTTTGTATAGTCTAAAATCTGATACTGCTAGATCTCCTTCCTTCACAATTCTCATTAATTCTTTTAATATTCTTGATCTTTTGTTCTTCAAAATGAATTTTGTTATTTTTTCTAACTTAATAAAATAATTTTTTGAATAATTAAATTAGGTTCATACTGAATAAATAGATTAAGTAGGATTGTCATTTTAATTATATTGGCTCTGCCCATTCATCTATGATGAATATTTTTTCAATTACATTTGTATAAAAAATTTTTATGATTATGTTCATATAGTTCCTGAGTTTGTTCTGGCAAGAATACTCCCAAGTATTTTATTCCATCTAAATGTGTTATCTCTTGCTATCTCTCTTTTTTTTGTTGACATTATCAATGTTCTTTTTTATTTTTAGTTATTTTAAGTATTTCCCAATTATATTTTAATTTGGTTCAATTACCAGCCATTTAACACCTTTAGTTTATATCTGCCATAAAAAAATAACATATTCAGCATTTTCCTGATCTATCAGTTTAATAATTCAGCCAAGAAAAAAGAAAGAGGTTATTTGGACATGAGCTATTCTTTTCTTTTTTTTTTTAGCCTTTTAATAATTTTTATTTTTTAGAAAAGTTATCATGGTTACATGATTCATGTTCTTACTTTCCCCTTCACCCCTCTGACCTCATTCCCCCCCTTCCATACCCAATGTGCATTTCCCCTGTTTTTAACATGTGTCATTGATCAAGACCTATTTCCAAGTTGTTGATAGTTGCATTGGTGTGGTAATTTCGGGTCTACATCCCCAATCATGTCCTCCTCAACCCATGTGTACAACCAGTTGCTTTTCTTCTGTGTTTCCTCTCCTGTAGTTCTTCCTTTGAATGTGGGTAGCGTTCTTTTCCATCAGTCTCTCCAGATTGTCCTGGGTCATTGCATTGCTGCTAATACAGAAGTCCATTACATTCTATTTTACCACAGTCTCTGTGTACAGTGTTCTTTTGGCTCTGTTCCTTTCACTTAGCGTCAGTTCCTGGAGGTCTTTCCAGTTCACATGGAATTCCTCCAGTTTATTATTCCTTTTAGTGCAATAATATTCCATCACCAGCAGATACCACAGTTTGTTCAGCCATTCCCCAATAGAAGGGAATACCCTCATTTTCCAGTTTTTTACCACCACAAAAATGGAGGCTATAAATATTTTCATTCAAGTCTGTTTATGAACTCTTTGGGGTACAAACCCAACAATGGTATGGGTGGATCAAAGGGGAGGCATTCTTTTATAGCCCTTTGAGCGTAGTTCCAAATTGCCAATCCAGAATGGTTGGATCAGTTCACAACTCCACCAGCAATGCATTAATGTCCCAATTTGGCCACATCCCCTCCAACATTCATTACTTTCCCCTACTATCATTTTAGTCAATCTTCTAGGTGTGAGGTGATACCTAAGGGTTGTTTTCATTTGCATTTCTCTAATTATTAAAGATTTAGAGCACTTTCTCATGTGCTTATTAATACTTTTGATTTCTTTATCTGAAAATTGCCTATTCATGTGCCTTGCCTATTTATCGATTGGGGAATGGCTTGATTTTTTTATACAATTGATTCAACTCCTTGTATATTTGAGTAATTAGACCCCTGTCAAAGTTTTTTGTTATAAAGATTTTTTCCCAATTTGTTGTTTCCCTTCTGATTTTGGTTGCATTGTTTTTGTTTGTACAAAAGCTTTTTAATTTAGTATAATCAATCATCCCATTCACATTCAGAGTTATGATTATCAGTTGTGTATTCCCCAACATTTTGGTATTCTCTCTTAGTTTTACCCCTTCTTCTTAGGCTATTTCCTTTTAAACCAGTGATTTGTTTTAAACCAGTAACTCTTGTCCCCTCCCTTGATTTACTACCCTTTCTACCCCCTCCCTTGTTATTCCCCTCTTTTCATTTTTAAGGCCTAATTAATTCCCTCTCCCTTCTCCTCCCCTCCCTTTTTTGACCTCCTTACTCCTCTGCTCACCTTGGTCTATCCCTTCTGACTTTCTCAGTAGGGTTAGATGGAGTTCTATATCCCAATGGATATAGCTACTCTTCCCTCTCACAGTTAATTCCACTGAGAGTAAAGTTTAAATATTACCTCTTAATGTTCTCTTCCTCTCTTTCTTATAATAGTATTTATCCCCACCCCTTCCCATGCCCCCTTTGTGTGTAAGAGAATATCCTATTTTTCTTATTCATTCAAGTTTCACTTGGTGTCTTCTACTATTCATCCCCCTCTTTCCCACCCACCCCCTTATCATTTTAGATCATTTAGTACTCCAATGTCTCCTTGTGAATAATTCTTCTAATTACTATAATAGTGGATACTATAATAGTGAATAGAGTTCAATACAGAGAATTACACATAACATTTCTCCATATAGGAATACAAATAATTAGATCTTATTGAAGCCCTTAAAGAAACAAATTTAAAAATAAGAGTTTTCTTTCTTTCCCCTCTGTTTCTTATTTACCTTTTCATGTTTCTCTTGGTTTTTGTGGTTGGATATCGAACTTTCCATTTAGTCCTGGCCTTTTCTGTGCAAATACTTGGAAATCTTCTATCTTGTTGAATGCCCATACTTTCCCCTGGAAGTATAGAGTCAGTTTTGATGGGTAGGTGATCTTTGTTTGTAGACCCAGTTCTCTTGCCTTTCTGAATATCATATTCCAAGCTTTGCTGTCTTGTAGTGAGGAGGCTGCCAGATCCTATTTGATCCTGATTGGTGCTCCTTGATATCTGAATTGTCTCTTTCTGGCTTCTTGTAATTTTTTTTTACTTGGAAACTCTTGAATTTGGCTATTATATTCCTGGGGGTTGTCTTTTCAGGGTTAAGTGTAGAGGGCAATCTATGGATCCTTTCAATGTCTATATTGCCCTCTTTGTAGAACTTCAGGGCAGTTTTCATGAATAATTTCTTTTAGTATGGAGTCCATAATGTCTATTAATTTCTGCTTTTTCAGAGAGACCAATGATTCTCAGATTATCTCTTCTAGACCTGTTTTCTTGATCTGTCAATTTCTCAGTGAGATATTTCATGTTTCCTCCTTTTTTATCTGTCTTTTGACTTTGCTTTATTTGTTCTTGTTGTCTTGAAAGAACATTGGCTTCTAATTGCTCAATTCTTGTCTTTAGAGACTGGCTTTCTGTTATATTCTTTTGATTTTCCTTTTCAATTTGGTCTATCCTGTTTTCCAGCTGTTTGATTTTGGTCTCCAATTTGTTCATTAATTCTTTTAATTTGAGGCCATCTTTTTCTAATTGCCCAATTCTAGCCTTTAGAGACTGGTTTTCGGCTATAATCTTTTGGTTTTCTTTTGAATCTGGTCTGTTTGGTTCTTCAAGGCTTCCAGCCGGTCATTTCTGGTCTTCAATTTGCTTATCAATTCATTTGATTTCTCAGCCTCAGATTCTAATTGTGAAATTCTGCCTTTTAAGCTGTTATTTTCTTGCCAGTTCTCTACCATCTTTCTCATAATCTCAGATTTGAACTCTTCAATAGCTTATGACCAGTTTTCATTTTTTTGGGAAGGTTTGGATATGATTACTTGTTTGTTCTCCTCTGCTGTTTGCTCTGTTGTCTGGATTTTTTCTGTGTAAAAGTTGCCAAGTATTAAAGATTTCTTCTTGATCTTTCTCTTCTGGGGTTCTGTCTTGCCATTGTTAGCCCTGTGCCTTCTTAGCTTTATCCTCACACTCAGGGTCTGTCTGTGCTCTTTGGGCTCCTAAGGTCTTAGGTCTAGTTGTTCTCAGGGTCAAGCCTTCTGGTGGTCCCCTTGCTTGTTCCTCTGCCCGAAGCTCCTTTAACAGTCTCAGGGAGCTGCTTCCACAGTCATGCACCCCTCTGCACTGGGTCCCCACCCAAGCTCCGAGCCTGAGCTCAGAGTCTGCGTCCAGCTGTGACTGTGCTCGTGCTCAGGGTCTGTGTTCAAAATCCGCGAGTTCTTTAGCCTCTTGGGGTCTTAAGTCTTGCTGCTCTCAGGAGCAGGCCCTGGTGACCCCAGGTAGCTGACAAGGACTTAATGGGTGCCCCAAACTTGCTCTAAGTCTTTTGTGCTGGCTTTGGCACTGTAGGTGGTGTGTGGGGGGAGGGGGTTGTTCAGCTTGCATTTTAGTGAGAGCTGTTTCACCCCTTTATAGCTTGGAAATGCTCTGATTCCACGTACCTTCAATGCTGCACCCTGTTGTGGGGTCTCTTTGTTCATCCGGATTTGTTTTTATGTCTTCTTGAAGAGTCCTGTATGTGTGGGTTAGGAGATTTTAAGTAGCTGCTTTTTACTCTGCTGCCATCTTAACCCGGAACCTCTTGCTATTTCTTCTTGCAAGACTTTGTTGGAGATATTTAGAAATACTGCTGTTTTGCTAAAATTAATGATAGTTTCAACTATTTTTTTTGTTGAATCTCTAGGATTTTCCATAAATAAAATTATATCAATTGTGAAAATAGATAGTTTTATTATTACTTTGACCATCCTAATTCCTTTAATTTCTTTTTTCTTCCTATTGCTATTGCTAGCATTTATAATAAAATATTAAAAATATTGGCAATAATGGGCCTCTTTAATTCCCTCCTCATCTTACAGAGAAAACTTCTAATTTGTCCCTGTTAAAAATTATATTTACTGGGACAGCTAGATGGCTGTGCTTAGAGTGCCAAAACCTATAGTCAGGAAGTCCTAATTTCAAGTCTCATCTCAGACATCTCTTGGTCTTATGACCTTTGGCAAGCTATTTAACTTCAGTTACCTAGCCCTTACCACACTTCTTCCTTGGACCCAATACCTAGTATTAATTTTAAGAAAGTTGGTAAGGGTTTTAAAATATTAATAATAATAATAATACATGTTGATGGTTTAAGATATATATATACATATATATATATCTTATAATTCTGAGGAAAAACACATTTATAGTTATACTTGTGCTTTCAAGTGTTTTTTAATAGGAATGAGGATTATGTTTTGTCAAAAGCGTTTGTTGCTTCTATTGATATAATCATGATTTTTGTGACTTTTGTTGAAGTAATAAATTATATAAATAGATTTCCTTATATTAAACCATTCCTGTGTACCTGGTATAAGTCCTGTTTGGTTTTAATGTACAATCTATTGTTGTAGTTTCTTGGTTCATACTTTATTTAGGATTTTTGCATCTATATCATCAATGGAATTGGCCTACAATTTTTTTCTTGCTTTTGTGCTTCCTGGTTTGGGTCTCAGCACCATAATTGTTTCGTAAAAGGATTTTGGTAGGATTCCTTTGCCAATTATTCTAAAAAATTTAATTAATATTGAATTAGATGATATTTAAATGTTAGTTAGAATTCACTTGTAAGTCCATCTGGTATTGATGTTGGGGTTTTTTCCCCCCCTTAGGAAGTTCATCTATGGCGTGTTCAATTTCTTTTTCTAAAATAGGTTTATTTAGTTAGTTTATTTCTTCCTCTGTTAATCTAGACAGTTTATATTTTTATAAATAGTTTTTGTCTTCACTTAAATTATTAAATTTCTTAGCCTGTAACTGGGCAAAGCAACTCTGAATACTTGTTTTATTTCATCTTCATTAGTGGTAAATGCACCCTCACCTTCTTTCTCAGTATCAAATCCAAGACAGAAGAGCATCAAGGGTAGGCAATTGGGGTTAAGTGATTTGCCCAAGATCATATAGCTGGGAAGTGTTTGAGGTCAGACTTAAACCCAGGTAGTCCTAATTTCAGGTGTTTCATCTCCTGATTCTTGGGCTCAATGGACACTGCTACCTAGTTACAATACTCATTTAATTTTTGATGCTAGTGATTTGGTTTTCTTCTTTCACTTTTCAAAATCATATTAACTATTAGTTTATAAAATGGGTTATGATTTTTCCATAAAATTGAACTCTTTTACTTCCTAATTTGAGGTTTTTCTTACATTCAATTTTTGCTGATCTCACTTTTAATTTTTAGGATCTCCAACATGGTATTTAATTGGAGAATTTTAATTTGTTATTTTCCCAGTTTTTTTAATTGTATAACCAATTCATTGACCTATTCTTTCTCTATTTTATTGATATAAACATTTAGAGATATAATTTTTCCTCTAATTACTGCTTTTGTTTTATCCCATAAGTTTTGATTATCTCACTATTATCATTTTCTTTAATAAAATTGTGTTGTTTCTGACTTATTCTCTAACCCATGCATTCTTTAAGATTAAGTTATTTTTCAATTAATTTTTATTCTGTGTTTCCATGATCCCTTAATAAATATAATTTTATGGCATTATGATCTGAAAAGAATCCATTTAATATTTCTCCTTTCCTGCATTTAATTATAAAGTTTTTGTATCTTAAAATAATGTCTATTTTTGTAAAGATATCATGTACCACTTAGAAAAAGATATATGCCTTTCTATTCCCATTCAGTTTGCTCCAGATATCTACCATATCTACATTAGCTAAGATTTCATTTATCTCTTTGACTTCTTTCTTATTTAGATTTATTGAAATAGTTCTGAGGTCTGAGAAGAGAAGGCTTTTAAAGTCTTCCACTATTAAAGTTTTGTTATCTCATTTTCACTAGTCACGCTTTTAACTTTTCCTTTTTAAATTTTGGATGCTATAATATTTCATAGATATAGTTTTAGTATTGATGTTTCATTATCTTTGATATCTTTTAACATAATGTAGTTTCCTTGTTTCTCTTTTAATTGCAGCTATTTTAGCTTTAATTTTGTCTGAGATCATTATTTCTACCCCTGCTTTTTTTTTGTCAGCTGAAGCGTAATATATTCTACTCTGCTAATATATATGTATATTATACTAAATATTATAAACTAGAAAAAGAACAAATTAAAAATTCCCAATTAAATACCAAATTAGAAATCCTAAAAATTAAAGGTAATATTAACAAAACAATGTAAAACATTCATCAAATTAGTAAGTAAAATTAAAAGTTTATTTTATGAAAAAAAACCCAGTAGAACAGATGAATTATTAGTTAATATGATTTTTTAAATGAAAGAGAAAAAATGAATCACTAGCATCAAAAATTAAATGAGTAAAGGCAACTAAGGTAATATAATGGATAAAGCAGCAGAGTCAGGAGATAGAGCACCTGGTATCAGGAGGGTTTGGGTTCAATATATCATATATTATTATATTATATATTCTGTATTATATTATATATAATTATATTAAAATTAAAATATAAATATATAATTATATATTTATACTATACACACACACACACACACACACACACACACATATATATATGGCTATAAGTATAGATATATGCATACTATGTTCCCTTCTACATTGAAGGGGTTAGGGGAGAAGCACCTAAGATCTTAAAAATCCACGTAAAATGTTTTGGCTCTCTCTTTGTACCAGAGAAGTCTAAATCTTTTCTTTATCTTTTATGGGATGTTTACAATAAAAGAAATTGTGCTTATTTATGTGGTATTAAAAATAAAATATATTGATATTGTAAAAGACTATATATATATATATATATATATATATTATATGTATGTATCTGTTTATGTGTATGTAAACGCATTTCTGGGTTTCCAGACATTTACTGTGTCATCTAGCTGGCCTTCCCAAAAGAACTCTCAGTTAATTTCTTAGGCCAACCCGGAATGTATCCAAACCTCATTATGTGAAGTTGTTCCGTGGAAGTGAAGAAACCTGTGTTTCTTAACTTTAAATCTCCCTGATGAGGTGTGAGGAAGGGTCAAGGGACTGAAANGGAAGATGTGAGTTCAAATCCAGACTCATCTCAGACCCTTAGTAGCTATGTTACCTTGGAAAAGTCACTTAGTTCCTCATCTGTAAAATGAGTGGGGAAAGGAAATGGCAAACCATTCTAGTATCTTTGCCAAGAAAACCCCAAATGATCTCACAAAGAATTGAACCCAGATGAAAAACAACTGAACTCCAACTAGACACTTAATAGCTCTGTGATTCTGAGCAAGTCACTAAATCTTTCTCTGTTTCCTCACCGATAAAAAGGGAATAATTATACAACTACCTCACAGGGTTATCTTGGGAGCTCTCCCATAGTTTTATTTCCTTGATCTCAAAGATAACTATATTTGGGAATAACATTTGTTTCTCCAAAAATCACAGTACTCAGGTTCATCCACCTGCTCCACAGGATTAAATGTGATGACAATATGGAAAGTACTTGGCAAATAAATGCTAGTGTCCATTGGCACTGCCACTACCATCATCATTATCAGCAGCAACACCCAACATCATATAAGGAGTGTTTTGGGGGAGATTTAACCTTATGTGCTCTCGTTCCAGGACCAGCATTCTTTCCTCTGGTGGAAGGCAGCTTTGTCCTTAAATTTTCTTTCTCCTTTCTTGGTGGAATTCCCTTTAAGCATTCTTGGATGACTTAAAAACATAACAATAAAACCAGTTCATCCCCATCCTCTCCCCTCTGAACTTGGGTCCTTAGATATACTATATGGTAAGTTGACCTGTTTTCCTGAGATGGGGTCTATCAATACCAACTCAATCTAAAGGGCAGAGAAGTGTGTGTGTGTGTGTGTGTGTGTGTGTGTGTGTGTGTGTGTGTGTTTTAATATATCAAGGTGACTGACTTTTATCCAAAGCGTAAAACCAAACAGAATGGTATCTTATCATTAATTTCCTGAAAATGGAGCCCAGAAATTGAAAATAAAAGAATTAGTAAACTTTACTTGGCTTTATAAAATTCTCTATAGATTTAGCAATAGTTAGCCACTTTTGGATAGGAGAGTTCTAAATATTTCTCCTTTTTCCTCTTCATCTCTACTTGTTACATTGACTAATTTCCAATGAGATTCATGGTGACATTGACTTTCTAACCCTACAACCAAATAAAGGATAATTTTATTCTAAAGACGAATATTACATGAGTGTGGGAGATGATGGTGCCTAATGGAGAATCATCTTTAAAGTCGGGGAGAATTGGTTTTAAGTCCTATTTCTGACATATAATACTTGTGTGAACATGGGTAAATTACTTTGCTTTTCAATAGGATAGGAAACTGAGTCTATAAGAGTCTCAGATCTATATTGGTAGAGAGAAAATTTTCCATATCAATGAAATTATATGTTTAGTAACTATATGAATGTGTTTTGCTGTAGTAGTTAGAGAGGAAGCAGTTTTAGTTCCCACAAAAATCTGATTAAGGATCCTAATTGGTGACTTTGGGCAAGTCATAGAACCTTTCAGTGCCTCCAGGTTATCATTTAAGATTGTAAATTACAAATAAGTTACCTACCTACTTTGGTAGAAGGAGTTTCCACATCAGGAATTCTCTAAATCAAAGGCTCCTCATCAGGGGTGCATGAACTTGTTTTTGTTGTTTGTTTTTATATTTTATTAACTGAATTTCAGTATAATTGGTATCCTTTAGAATCTCCTGTATTTTATATTGTACATTTTAAAACATTATTCTTTTTTTTTTAACTCTTACCTTCCATCTTAGAATCAATACTGGGTATTGGTTCTAAGGCAGAAGAATGGTAAGGGCTAGGCAATGGGGGTTAAGTGACTTGTCCAGGGTCACACAGCTGGGAAGTGTCTGCGGTCAGATTTGAATCCAGAACCTCCCGTGTCTGGATCTGACTCTCAATCCACTGAGCCACCCAACTGCCCCCCATTATTCTTTTTTTAAAATAAACTTTTACCTTCTGTCTTAGAATCAATACTAAGTGTTGATAGAAGAGCAATAAGGGGTAAACAATTAGGATTTTTTGACTTGCCCAGGGTCACAAAGCTAGGAACTATCTGAGACCAGATTTGAATCCAAGACATCCCATTTCCTGGGTTAGTTTTCTCTCCTCCAAGTCATCTAGTTGTTCCTTTAAAACATTATTCTGAAAAGAGGATTATAGGTTTTGCTATATTGCCTAAAAGGTCCATGATACACACACAAAAAGTTAAGAACTCATGGTCTGAATGATGAAATCACATGTGTAGGTCCCCCTTTCCCCAACCTCCCCCTCTGCATACTATATTTATATATATAATGCAAATGCGTGTGTATTACCACTGAGCTTTGTAAAAGCCTCATTTTTCTAGCACTGACATTAAGGGCCTAGATGGAAATGCTGAGATCTATTCAAAATGGAAATTTTTTTCAAATGCAAGGGACACATTCAAATCCTCAGGCAATCACAGCATCACTAAATGACTTCTCTGGTAAAGTAGCAACTTGACTGGTCCCTCAGCTTCCCCCTCAAACTCCCCCTCAGGAATCATTAGCATTGTGGTCCAGATTTCATGTTTTTCTTTCTTTAAAAAATGCAGTTAAATTATATATTTTTTCATCTTGAGGCCCCTTCCTTTGCTTCTTTAGAGGTACTCACATAGTGCCTAGAGACTCATCACCATGAAGAAATTGGACTTTGGGTACATAGAGAGGAATAAATAAATGTCTTTTGATTCTGGGTGGTTTGGGCAACAGTCATGGGAAATAGACTGATTCTTATCAGAAGGCGAAAGGAGCAGGGCTGCCGGGTGAAATGAGACCTGCCTTCCCATCTTCTGCATTTTGAACTTTTCAAAAGATATTTGCTGCTCAATTCCTTCATTGAAAAGCAACCTAGTTAGACATGATCTTTGCTTTTTGGTGTTACTATGGTGATCTGGCTTGACTCTTGCTACTGACCAGAATGGAATAGTTTCTGTGAGCATCACAAACACATTTTTTTAAGGATCTCTAAGTAAAGCTGGCATGCTGCCTTGGTTTGTGTATGAGTGACAAGAAGATAAACAGAGTACCAAAAACTGTACATATATTTCTTACTGTTATTTGCTGTCCTCGCCATTGTTGATGACTCCTAGCACCTGTCCCAGCCCTCAGGATCAAGATCCGTATTTCAAGCTAGGTGGACACAGTTTGAGTATTCAGGAGAAAGCTACAGACCATATTTTCCCAAGTATTGATTGGTTATATAATTCCCTTTCTTTCTACCTTTTTCTGACTATGCTATAGCTGTCTGAACCCAAATATTCTGCTAGACTCAGATAACTGTGGACTCCCATTCTGCTTCCCTTCTAAGGTGGTACTGGTCCTACCCAGCACCTGTTCTTCATTTTGCAAGAGATAATTTCACCAGATAGACGAAAGAACCAGTTACACATTTTTCACTGCTATGGTTAAATGATCACTAAAAAAATGCATTTGCCAGGATTGGGAAGGGAGATGAGGGAAATGGGAGGAGGTGCAGAAGAGAGAGCTCTCATTTTTCTTAGCAAAGCTTTCAGGAAAAAAAAAGAAAAAGAGAGAGAAAGAAAGAATATCTCATTTTCTTCTTTCTCCATTTTGATGATTCCAGTTTTATAAACCTTGGGAAATGGCTATCAGCAAAATGCCAAGCACCAAACGAGACCTAATAGGGTTAGGATTTGAAATCAGGTGAAGGTTAGAAAGAAGGGCTGAATGAATAGAGAAACAAGAAGCTGGGGAGGGTGAGGGTAAAAGAAATGGAGGTAGAATAAGAATTGCCTAGGATGCATGAAATCATTTCAAATACAGATACTGGCAAGAGGGAAGCAGTGTGGTGAAAAAATCCTATAAGAGATTTTATGAACTTAGATTTGGGAGCCTCTGGTCTACACAACTGCAATTATCCAGATAATTTGAGGGGACTAGGCAGAGGTAGTCTTTTTTTAAGTGAGAGAAAAAAAATTCTCTGTACATATATTTTGTTGCCTTCAAGCTTGGAACAAATGAATGGTATTAGCCTTGGAGTCAGGGGAGCTTGGTTCAAATCTCAGACTTGCTTATTACCTGTGTATCTTTGGACAAATCCCATTCACTCCTCTCTTTCACTCGAGTTTCCCATTCTTAAAACAAAATATTGGACCAGATGTCCTAAGAGCTTCCTTTGATCATTAAATCTATCATTCTGTGAGCTACATATCATTTTAGCATCATTTTTAGGCTTTAATTACATTAAAGATGTTTTTGCCTATCTGCCTCAGTGGAAGATATTCCCACACAGGGAGTTCTTACTCTGATTTAATCACTGATCTGGACCAAAACAATCCACTAGCTAATTACAAACACTTCACTTCATTTTATTCTTGAGAAGAGATGTAATGTTCAAGCACAGGACTTGGAATCAGAAGAATCTGGTTTAAATCCCTGCTGAGATGTTTCCTAGACATATGTGTCCCAGGGGAAGGTATTTATCCTTTCTGAGCCTCATTCTGCTCATTTGTAAAATGGGGATAATAATAATACCTACCCTACAGGATAAAGATAAAGTAGAATAAGGCATATACAGTGTGTCTTGCAAAATTGAAAATACTACCTTTATACTCAAATCTAATGAAATCTTCATTTTATTTTACTTTTTTCAGTTCATAAACATTTATTTTCTTTTCTTCCCAAACATGCCTGCAGATTAAAAGAAAAAGAGAAGTTCATGACAGCTATGCATCATTGAGAAATTCCCACAAAATTCCCATGTCTAATAATGTTCATGTCTCCTACTGCATCTTGAGTTTATCACCTCTATTAGGGATGAGTAGCATGCTTTCCCATCAACCCTCTGATTGGGATGTTGTTTGGTCATCATTTAATGGTCATTATTGGTCTTTCTCTCTATCTCTTTCCATAGAAGGATGGCTCCTCATTCCCTCTTTTCTTCAATCCTCACAGAGAGAACACCTAGACCAAACCGATAATAGTTTGCCAATTCATAAACATGGTCATACAACTGGAGAAGATATGGTGGCACAAGGTGGCTGCCTGAATCTAAGAGGAACACTGGCTCATCTGTGGGACTCTTAGAAAATAGTTAAGTTTAAGGATGCTCAGTTTTCTGTCATTGAGATTTAATAGGAACCTACCATCTAGAATGGTTCTAATAGTCAAGTGGTTTATCTTGTTCAGTTGTGTCATCATCCAATCTGGGAGTTTCTTGGAAAAGATACCAGAGTGGTTTGCCATTTCCTTATCCAGCTCATTTTACAGATGAGGAAACTGAGGCAAAGAGGATCACGTCACTAATAAGTGTTCGAGGCCAGATTCGACGAGTCTTCCTGACTCCAAGTCCCACGCTCTATTTGCTGTGCCCACCCAGCACAGTCAAGAGCAGCCTCCAAGGACTGGGATGTGCTGGCATGAGGGAGCTGGGAGTGGGCACTGAATCTTGTGTCTGTTCAGTGGTATGCAAAGACAGACAAACACATACACACACAAGAAATAATACTTCCATCCAGAAATTTTCAATCTATCATATTCACTCACATGCCTTTCTACCCCCAAAGATAGTGTTTGTTTGTTGGTAGCAGGAGGTTACCTGATAGAGTTGGTGTGGAAAGAGGCCCACTGGCCCCCCCGCCCCAAACCTCTTATATTAAGCTATGTATGGTTGGTACCCCAGCCAGGGAACATCATGCCTAGATAGGAACTCTTTGAAGCTTTGTCCCATGGAACCTCATTTTGTCTTCAGGAACAGGCAGAACTGAACATGCCTAATCCCTCTTACATACAAGAGTCCTTCAATAGTTGAAGAAATATCATTCTCCCCAGCATGAATATCCTCAGTTCCTTTGACTGATTCCCTAATGATATGATCTGAGATCCTTCCACACTTCTGGCTAACATTCTCTAATGCTTTCTAGCTCATCTCTTTGTTTTGTTGTTAAACCCAGACTTGGGATTTCATCAATTTAGGAGAAAAGGCAGACTGGTGATTTACCTGTCAATTCTTACTATATGAATGTTTTATTATGGACACGTATATAAAATGCATGATATACTTAAACATATCACACACATATATATTCACACAAGTGTAGGCACATGTATATAATTAGGTCGATTTATGTATACACATGTGGCTGTACTTATACATGCATGTACATGCATGTACATAGTCATATAAATACAAACCCACACATATGCACTATGGATAACCGTATTTTATTTAGTATAATCCTTTTTTTTGGTAATCTTATGCTTTGTATTTTATGCATAAAAATTTATTCTAAGACAGGGTCCATTGGCTTCACCAGACTGTCTGTCAAAGGGAAACCTGGACACATGGGAGAAAATGCTCAAGAACTTTAAGAAAGTTGCCTGGAACAATGAGAAATGAAGAGATTTATTCAGGGACAAAGAGCCATATATTTCTGAGTCAAGACTTGGATTAATGTCTTCCTAACTCCAAAGTAAGCCACTGGTGCAGTCACTGGTTGACTATATCATTCTGCCTTGTTGAGTAATCAACATCCTTCCTGAAATGGAGGGCCCAGAATTGGGTGTAGTATTCCAGATAGGGTCTGATTAAGTGGGATACTCCCATCTTCTTCCTTCACCCAACACCTATCCCATTGTAGTCTAAAATTGTATTTCTTTACCTATTTATGCGTTTATCTTTCTACCTACCCATCTCCAGTCCATCTCTGAATGTATCTGTGTAGTTTTCTCTCTCTTTCTCCCTCTCTGCGTCTTATCTATCTATGTTGCTTTCTATGTATCTATCTGTCTGTCTGTCTATCTGCCTATCTACCAATCTCTTGTTTTTTGTCTCTTCCACTCTCCTTTTCTCTCTCCTTTCTTCCTTTCCTTCCTCCTTCCATCTTTCCTATCTCTTGTCTAACTCAGACTTTTAATGTTGATTTCTATCGAGCTTCTTTTTCCCCCCTAACAAATGGCTCTCTAGCTGTGTTCCCTTCCAATTCGTAGTGATGAAGTAGATTTGGGGGTTTTATATATTATATTGTTTTAAATTCAACCCAATATTTATAGTATGATAAATGAAGAATTATTGCTTTCTCTCAACTTTGCACCAAATGTAAATTCAATAGAGACATTTTGTATATGTATATATAGCTCAATGCTATGTATATATTTATGTATACACATACATGTATATGTACATATATACTTCTACATATATACATAAGCATATGTATATATACACATATAAATGAGAGAGGAGGAGGAGCAATAGTAGAAGAAGAAGTAGTAGTAGTAGTAGTAGTAGTAGTAGTAGTAGTAGTGGTAGTGGTAGTGGTAGTAGTAGTAGTAGTAGTAAAGAGCACCAAATTTGGAATTCAAAGAGTTCTTTTCGCCAGTCTAAACATTTCCAGATCCTTAAATTGATCTACATTCATGTTCCAATCATGGCTCAGCCACTCACGACATGTAAAAACTTAGCTGAATACATTACTTCTTTGGGTCTCCATTTCCTCATAAACATTGAGGGAGTTGGACAGAATCACTTATTAGTTCCTTTCTAGCTCTGAATACTATGAAACTCTTAGCTCCTTCCTCCTCGGGAGTTCCAAGGCATCAACATATTGCTCCTTTTGTTTCAAGAAGCAGAATAATGAGATCTCATATTTCTATAGCGCATTAGATTTTGCAACATCTTTGCCCTGCAACCTTTCAAGGAAAGTATTAAAGATGTCATTACTCTCATTTTAGATGAGAAAATGGAGCCTTAAATTGTGTTGGTATCTTGCTCAGGGTCTCTGAGATTGGCCAGGAGGCAGAATTCAAATCAAGTCTAGCACGGTATCTGTTGAGAATGAAGTACTGCTTAAAACTCTTCCACTGTTAAAATTACACTAAAGATCATTTTCTGTGGAGCTTGTCTGAATACTCTGTGACCAGGCTCTGGTGGGAAGTTTTCTCTCCATTTTGCTCTTAGACAATCTTGAGTGTATCACTAGTTGGAGATGGTGTCTGAAAAAGGACTCCTCTGAGTGTTTGCCAAGTCTTTGTCTAATACCATATCCTTTTTCTACGAATGCAAAGATTTCTCTCATGCATTGGATTATGAAAAAATAGCTGTAAAGTTTTTTCCCCCTTTTTCTTCCATTTGGCGGTTGAGTAGAGGAGTTGGTAATCTACAACCTGTAGTCAGAATGCAGTTTCCTTAGGGGGTCTAAATAGTTGAGGAGGGGCTGCCTCTGGTCCTCTGCCTTGGGGGCAGCTATTGTGTCATCCCTCCAGCTGGAGCATCAACAAGAACCTCAGAGCACAATAACTAAATGTTGGGACTTGGCCCAGGAGGAGATGGTTCCCGCCTAGCAATATGTTTGTAAATCTCTTGCTCCCTTGTGGTTGCCCTCTTCCTTCATATAATTCAGGATTGATGAAAAAAAATCAGGGTCTCAACAACATAGCAAATCAGAATTTCTGTTTCATGCAAGCAGAGTACTCCAAATACTTCCAGCTGTGGGGAATTGACTCTGTCCCCATTCATTCTGAAAACCAAAACTGTATTGAGTGGTGTTTGGGCAAGCTGCTAACAGAAGGACATTGATATAAGCTGGAGAGCAATTAGAAGGGGAGGGCAGGGATGATGATGAAGGAACATTAACTCCCATGCCACATATGGGTCAGTTTAGGGAGCTGCAAATGCTTAGGCTGGTGACGAGAAGACTCAAAGGCTTGGTTCATGATGGCTGTCTTCAAGAAGTTGAAAGGTTGTCACTGGAAGAGTGATTAGACTTGTTCCCCTTGACCTCAAAGTGTAGAACTGAGAGTAACACCTAGAAGTTTCAAAGAGGAATTCCTAAGGTTGGTACAAGTTAAATTTTACAAACAAGTGGAGCTTTTCCCCTCACTCGAGGTCTTCAATCAAATGCTGAGGCACTTGTGGGATATGTTGTAGAAGGGACCTTTGTTTAAGCACAGAATGAACCCAATAGCCAATTCTTAGAGTCTACAGTTCAATGTGGTAACAGAGTGGGACATCAGAGAGCTCTGATGAGCTCTCATTCATAGGACTAGAGATCCAGAACTGAAGGAGACCTCAGGGCCAAGTTGGTCTCCTTGTTTTATACCTAACATTTACATAGATTTTGAGGTTTTCACAGTGTTTTACAAATATTCTCTCATCTTTTTTTCCTCACAACACCCTAGGAGCTGGGTGCTATCATCATTTTTTACAGATGAGGAAACTGAGGCATCCAGAGTTTAAGAGACTTGCCCAAGGTTACCCATTTAGTATCTGAAACCACATTTAAACTCAGGTTTTCCTGACTCCAAGCCCAGTGCTCTATCCACTGCAGAGTACCTGACTCTTGTCATTGAGGTACCCAAGATTACACAGGTAGTAGTTCATGCATTTTGTTTTGAGGAGGACCGGTGAATCATGGAATGATGTCTTGACTTCAACTTGAATTTGGATTTAAGTGATACTGAGCTGCACAGTCAATAGTTTCACTCTCTCTTCTAGAGTTAATGAAGTCCAGTGGCAAGACAGAAGTCGAGATGACTGGCAATAGCCCAGGATGGAGTAGATGAACCTTGTCATCTTCCATGTGCCCAGTTCAGCCTCCTTCCACATCATTACCTTATACAGGTAAGCATCAAAGGGAGGATTTAAACGCAGGACATTTGACTCCAAAATCAATGCTCTTTCCTTGTCTCAAATTATTCACCTAATGGCAGAAAATGTTTTGCCTGATGGTCTATAGTTTGTTGCAAAAAATAATAGCTTTACAAGTATAAAATGTTAGATTATAATTCACTCAAAAAAAAAAAGTTGGAGGCTTTAGTGGACTGAAATTTCAAAGTGAATCAGCAGTGTGTTGTGATGCCCCCCCAGAAAAACTAATGTGATATTGGGCTACATTAAAAGAGGCATAGCTTTCAGGAATAGGGAGATGATAATCCAACTGTCCTCTGTCCTCATCAGACCCCACCTAGTGTACTGTGTTCAGTTCTGGCTGCCAATTTAAGGACATTGATAAGCTGGGGAAGGAAGCCAAGATGGAGAATGTCGTGGAGTCAAAGTCATTATGAGGAACACTTGAAGGAATCTGGTATGTTTAGCCTGAAGAAGAGAAGATTGGGCTGGGGGAAAGCAGGGATGGTGAGAGCATGATAATTGCTGTCTTTACATATTTCACAGGTTGTTACATAAAGGAAAGAGAAGACTTTCTTTGGCTTTGGCTTTTGGAAAGCAGAGTCAGGAGAAATGGGGACACAGTTTGAAGAGGAAAATTGAAGTTTGATTTCAAGAGAGAAACAAACAAACAAACGGCAACTTCCTAAAAACTAGAGCTGGTTCTAATTGGAATGGACAAACTCCCCATCCTTAGAGGTCTTCAAGTAGGCTCTGGATGAGCACGTTGGGATGTCATGCTGAGGATTTCTTTTGTTTATGGATTGAACTAGAAGGCCACTAAGGTCTGTTCTGGGATTCTGTAGTTGGTCCAAGAGCAAAAAAGAAGACAAGGAAAGCATAAAGTGTGTATTCATCCAGAGTCTATTTGAAGACCTCTAAGGAGAGAGAGTGTAGTGCCTCTATTAGAGGCAGGGATGGAAGCTTTATAAATGAAGAAATTGAGACCCAAGGAAGGTAAGTAACTTGCCCAAGATGACATAGGAAGATTAGGACTGAGGAGAATCACATTTTCACTGTTTAGGTATTTAGGACATTAAAAAAAGGGGGTAAAATTGAAATATGTTGAAAGATGACATGAAAAGAAGAGAAAATGTTGATATGTTTGCTTATCCTTTCTTCTTTTCTTTCTCTTCTCCATTTTCTTCCCTGCCTTTTTCCTTCTCTTCCCTTTCTTCTCCCTTCTTAATTTTTTAACACTTAATTTGGGCTATAATCTCCAACCAAGCACAAAGCCTTTTAAATTCTGGAATTAAGAAAGTAAAAGCTCTATCACAGGACAGCAAAGTCTTGCTTCATGGTGACAGCTGAGAAAGTAGGAACTTCAAAATAAAACAAAAACATTTCTCTTTGCCCGTCCCAGAGAAGAAATGCATAGGGAAATTTTAAATAGGAACAGCTGAAGACTCCCTTAGCCAGTCCCAGAGGGAACACATCCTTAGTTCCAAAAGACCTATTTTATTTCACAGATTAATATTTAAAATCTTTCCCCCTCCTCTCTGAAAGTTTAAAGTCTTTGGCTCACGTTCCAGTGTGTCCTTTTACCAAGCTCTGGGGGCTTGTGTTGGCCAGCCAACACATGCACAAGCTGAGTTTGCTAAGGCCCTCCTGTGCTTCCCTGTGTTGGGCTGACCTCCACTGGGCCTACCCACATTGGCTGATGAACATATATGGCCCAATGTTATTACTTCCATCCAGTATTTTGAGACCTGCCCTGGAGATCTTCCCTTTCACCTCCCTTTGGCTTGACACACACACACAACACTTTTTAGTCTCCAATATTTTCACCACCAATCTTTTTTTTTCTTCTTAATATTATAGCCATTTTCCCACTTTCCTTCCAGAAAAATACCATCTATTCAGCTTTTTATTAGGCCTGTCATGCCAAAGGATGTAGGACTGGAGCAATTAAGCGAAGCAAATGAAATATTTATTGACAATTATACATCGTGGGGTGGAGGGGAGTGGTGAGGAATCTAAATGGGGAAGACTTTTTTTTTTCTCTCATAAATAAACCTATTGCCATATGGTCTGCCCAGATCAGTGCATAGAGACATGATGGGAAAGGGGGAGGGTGTGAAAAACCCAGGTCAAAATTTACATTGGAAGCCAAGTCAGCTCACGCTTTGTCCCTTACCTGGGCCCAGCAGCCCCAGAGGGCTCCCAACAAACAATATTGGTCCAGACCCCTGCTAAGCAAGCTTGGGAAAGGCAGCCCACTGCCCGCCTCCCATGAAAACCAAGAGGAAAGCCAAATAGAAGGGAGTCAAAGGCCACCCTTTAAAATGGAGTGGGAGGTAAGGGCAATGGAGTGATTTCTGGATTGGGGTATTTCCCCTAGTTTTAAGAGTTCAAAAAGAAGTTTCCCTTAAACATTTACACACACACACACACACACACACACACACACACACACACACACACAGAGGCATCTCTCCACCCGTGCACAGAATCTCACTCTGTTTTTAGAAACAAAGGGCTATGAAGCCCCTTTTTGAGGTCAATATTTTTTAACTCTGGAGTCTGTCAACTAGCATTTATTTAATGCCTAAAGGGAGGTGAGTAGCTCAGGGGACAGAAAATCAAGCCTGGGGTTTTAGGAAGCCTTCTTTTTGAGAGTTTAATTCTGGCCTCTTATATTTTCTAGCTAAGTGGCCCTGGGCAAGTCATTTAATCCCGTTTGCCCTAGTTTCTACATCTATACAACCAGCAGGAGTAGGAATAACAAACTACTCCAGTAGCTTTGCCCAAGGAAACCTCCAAATGAGGTTACAGAGAGTCAGAGAGGACTGAAAAACTAGTGAACAATTCTGTCCTGGGCACTGAGATGAGGTCATGAGTGAGTCTTTCTTTTCTGTAGGTCTTCAAGCAATCAGTCAATTAACATTTATTAAGCACCTACTGCATGCCAGGCACAGTGCTAAGGGCTAGGGACACTCCCTGTTCTCCAGGACCCCACAGTCTAAGGAGGAGACAATATTCAAACAAGAATACTTAGAGATAATCAATAGAGGGAAAACACTGGAATTAAGGCTTCCCTCAAAGGTGGTATTTGAATTAAGGTCTTCTGACTCTAAAGCCAACATCCTTTCCAGTGAACCGTATAACTTCCCATCATTCTCTCTCTAAAGTTTCATTGAGTTAGTGATGGAGTTTGCAAAGAGTGACAGTGTGATATTTCCTAGCTGTGTGACCCTGGGCAAATCTGCTCCAGTTTCCTCAACTATAAAATAGGGATGAAAATAATAGTACCTAACATCTCAGGGTTTTTAGAAGGAACAAATGAGATGATATTTGTACAAATTAAACTCAGCACAGGACCTGGCACATAGCTGTTGTTCAGGTCTGACTCTTCATGACCCTATTTGGGAATTTCTTGATAAAGATACTGGAGTGGTTTACCATTTCCTTCTCTAGCTCATTTTATAGAAGAGGAAACTGAGGCTAATAGGGTTAAGTGACTTGCCCAGGGTCACACAGCTAGAAAGTGTCTAAAGCCATATTTGAACAGAAGAAGATAAGACTTGACTCCAGGTTCTCTATCCACTGACCCACCTAACTCCCCCTGGCACACAGTAGGAACTATATGATTGTTCATTCTCTTTATAGGGATAAGGATAAGATCTCTGATCCCACATCAACAAAGAAAATGAATTCCTATATAGGGAAATGATGGTCCCAGTGAATTGTGCCCTTATCAGAATTTTTGGAATACTGTGTTCAGATCCAAGTTCTTCAGTTTGAAAAGGACATAGATAACAGGTGATCCTACAATGAGTAAATTCAGTATCTTCTTTTCAATTTAATAGTCTCATGAAGTGGTGTATGGGTCAGAGAACCTAAAAAGAACTTACCATCTCACCTCAGACACTTCCTAGCTGTGTGACCCTGGGCAAGTCACTTAACCCCCATTGCCTAGCCCTTTCAGCTCTGCTACCTTGGAACCAATACACAGTACTGATTCTAAGATGAAAGGGAAGGGTTTAAGAAAAAAAAATTAAATAGAATTTACAAAGAATCTTGCCTAGGGCCATCCCACCAGGATTTGCCAAAATCAGAACCTGAACCTGAGTCTTTTCTGATGTGGAGGCCAGCTGTCTCTGGACTGTATCCCAATAACCCACCTTCTCTTCAAAAGTAACTTCCTGCCTTTCCCGGTGCCCCTGGCTTCTTCGTGGTGTTTCTCTTTGCTTTTTTCTCAAATGGGGTCATGGCCTGTGATGTGCTGCTTTCACATTAACTAGATTACTTTGGAGATCTCTGGTGGATGCCAGTTGCCAGTGTTCTGTGCTCCTCCCGAAAGCCAGGTAACTGACTTTTTAAATGCAGCCATTAGTATGCCACAGAGGCTGATTTGATCACATCAGCTCATAAATCACTTGGTTATCCTGTAAAGATTGGAGATCAAACCCGCAGCTGCAGCCTTTGCAAGGTTTCTAAGTCTTTAGAGATCTCTCTCACTTCAAAGTTTTGCCTAAAAACAAGGGAGATAATGGGATTAAGTGGCTGAGCCCCTTTAAGGTCCCTGAAAACTAGGTCATTATTGAGATTAACTGGGGGGATTAAAAGGATTTAGAATAGTGGTGAGACTGTGATTTGCATATTGCTCTGGAAGACCTCTGACTCATCTCTGGACTCCTCAAAGGGCAGCAGCCCAGCAATTTATTCCTTGGAAATTACTCTGGCCTGGTTTTTGACCTTGAACAGATAATCAGTATTTCTAGCTTAGATTTATTTTCCATAATCCATCAATCATGTTATTTTGGGAGTCCTGAAAATGATTGTTCACTTGCTGGAATAATGCTGAAATAATGAGACCATTCTAAACACATCTCAGTCGTGCCTCAGTTTGCCTGGAGAGCATTGGAGAAAGGATCTTAATCAACAATGAAATTAAACTCAGAATGACAAGTTCCTCGTTTCATGGGACTTCTGCCTTTAAACCTTAGGCCAGAGGAGCTCATAGGATGGTCAAGAGAGCAGAAAGGACCTTCAGAGAGCATTATTTCTTAACCCTTTTTTTTTTTTTAACAGATAAAGAAACTATGTCCCACAGAACAGTTATTTGCCTGTTTTAAACTCAGTTTTACAATACAAGGAATAAAAATAAGTATAGAGGCAGTGGCCCCTCAAAATGCAAACAAGCAGATTTTACTTCTGGAGCTTTCTCCTAATAGTTTGGGTGATTCTTCAGTTTTCTTTCTTACAACACTGGGGCTAGGGATGAAGATGAGGTGCTCAGGGGAGTTCAGTGTTCAAATTCTTAGGCTTACTTCTCTGGGTTACTGAGTAGCCTAACTAGGAAATGGGTACCAGAAATTAACTCCTGGCTGCTAGTGATTAATTGTGGCTACCTGGTGCTTTTCAGTGTTGAGTCATGGCATAGCCTGGCACCAAGACAGGCACAGTGACCACCCAGGAGTCTCTATATTGCCCAATATTGGTGAAAAGCTGAGATCTGAACTCATATCCTGCGAAAATTATCTTTCTGCCACTGTTCTAGTAAGTATTTGAGAACATTTATTCTAATCAGGTTTTCTATTTGATTCACTAGTGTTCTAACCCAATAAGCATTTATTAAACATTTACTATTTTCTAGGCACCATTCTATTGTATAAACTACTAGAGAATATCTAATAATTGATTTATCCAATAGAAGTGGTTAAAATGAAACCTAACTTGATATGACTCTTGCCCTCATGCCATCTATCATCTTTTTTTGTAGATTGGTCAAAAGTCATCTGTCCAAATTTTTGGGGTCCTTCTCTTTTTCTGGATATTTTGAATACCAATGGACCATACAGGAGACCCACTAGCTATCTCTAGCTCTTCCTATACAACTAGTCCAAAAGAATTTCCTTTAGGATATCTCTAATGAATACTGAAAAAACTGAACATGTTTATCTTGGAAAATAGAAAGCTCTGGGGTGCCTGAATAGGTGTCCTCAAGTATTAGAGGAAATGTCATGTGGAAAAAGGCCTTATATTTATTCCATATGGAGTGTGGCCTAGAGTGCCAGAATCAATGGGTGGAAGTTAGAGAGAGGCAAATTTAATGTCTATTTTGGGGAAAACTTCCCCAAAGCTTGAGCTGACCCGAAGTTTGCCTGGAGTTTCCTCTCTTTAGAGGTCTTTAAACAGAGATTGGACAACCCCTTGTTGGCTACTTTATGGTGGGGATTCCTTTTGTGTATAGGTTGGCCAGATGGCCCATACTTTCAAATTCTCTGGTTGTACTAAACCCTGAATCATTGCAGAGGCTACTAAAGGATATCACAGGTTCTCAGACTTAAAAGGAATCTTAGGGATCCATATTCAAAAGGAATGTTAAGTTCCAGCATACACAAATAGTCATCCAGAAGACCTCCAAGGAGGTAGATTTCTACCAAAGATACTGGTACAATCATGGAGGACATCCATCAAAGTGAGGGCCTTTAAGTGTTTCTGTTTGTAGGTGATATATAGAGGTGGTCCAAAATTAGCACAATGGACAGTCTTTAGACTATGGATAGATAGCACATAGGCAATAAGTTAGGACAAGAATTGGAAAGTGGGGCAGAGTACGCTGGACTATCTCCTGAAATCTAGGCAGCAGTTTTAATGACCTCAAGCTTCTTTCTCCTAAACCAAGAGCCATCTCGATATCTCAGTGTTGATGCTGCAGGGAATAAATAATAGAATACTACCAATATGAATTGCCCCACCAAAAAAACCCATTAAAGTTAATGATTATTGTCAAGGAAAAAAAATAAGTGTACAGTGGGTCTGAGTTATCCGCAACACATTATCAACCAATACTAATACCTGAGATACAATGTAATGGAGTATTAATAGTAGCATAAGATGTTAATTAGCCTGAGATTTTAGCATGTCATACATTAATTAAAAAGTTGTTTCTCTATGTGTCTGTTCATTTATTTACTTATTGCTTAGAGGCTATAAGGCCACAGATGATGGTGAAACATTTTGTAAACCTATAAAGACTATAAAAATAGAATTTATTGACCATTAGACTGATATTATAAAATCAAAAAGCCAACTTTATATATATATATATATATAGCATCATATACATATACTGTATACATATAAATATTTTAAAATTAAAATAATCAAATTATTTACATATAAAATATATTCACAAAATATATTTTGTAATCTATGTATACACAAAGAAGACTGCAGGTATAATCATATCTCATAATTTTATAAATATGTCAAGACAACATTCATATATAAAGAGCCCTATTTTAAAATGTAATGTTACCTACATTTTATTACATATTTATTTAGTTAAATATTTCCCAATTACATTTTAATTCTGTTCTAGAAATACTAGGGAGTAATGCAGGTCCCATTTTTTATAGCTCGGGTTTATAGGGTAGAGTCAGTCAGTCAGTCAACATGTATTTATTATGTATGCCAGGCACTGTGCTAAGCATTGCATATATAAAGAAAGGGAGGAAATCATTCCTCGCTCAAAGATTTCACAGTCCAATAGAGGTGACAATAGGCAAACAACTATGTACAAACTAGACGTATACAGGACAAATTGGAGAGAATCAACAGAGGGAAATATTAGCATAAATGGAGGAATCAGAAAATGTTTCTTGCAGCTGAGGCCAAGAAATGCAAGGCAGCCAGTAGACAGCAATGAGCAGGGAGAGACTTTCAGGCATGGGTTTAGTAAGAATAAGTTTTAAGAACTTAATAAGAGAGTAGGAATAAATTTGCCAGCTTAGCATAACAGTTTTGATTTTGTTTTAAGCCTATGTTTTATTATTGAGCTATTTTGAGTAAGTTGTTTTTTTTTTCTAAAGTGTTTTTCAATAATCACATAAGCACCTGTGAGAGTCTGGGTTAGTAAACAATATGTTTATGTTCTTAAACAACTCATAAGCATATGTAGACCTTCTGATAATAAAGACTAACAAAAGAAAAAAGATATAAAAAACTTCCTCAGTAATTTTGAAGTACAATACCAATCAGATTATGTAGGAGAGGGGCAGCTGGTTGGCTCAGTGGATAGAGAGCCAGACCTAGAGACAGGAGGTCCTGGGTTAAAAATCTAGCCTCAGATATTTCCTATTTGTGTGACCCTGGGCAAGTCACTTAATTCCAATCATCTGGCCCTTACTGTGCCTCTGCCTTGGAACTGATACTGGATATCAATTCTAAGAGAGAAGGTAAGAGTTTAAAAAAAAAGATTATGTACTATATAACTAAGGAACACCCATAGCTAAAAATATTAAAAACAACAACCAAAAAAATAGTATAGACCCCAATCACCAGCCTGTTCTTAGGGTAGGTCTATAACTGTTTCATATGTCCACACTTGAGAATCAAGTAGCCCATATTGCCTACAAGGCAGTAGTGATTGAGAAAAACTTACTAGATAATTACTTTGGGAGGAGATAAAAAGTAGGTTCAGCAGAGGGAACTTTGTTTTGAGCCTGGTATGAAAAACAAAACAAAACAAAACAAAACATATTCCCATGAGGTTGGTGATTGCTTCTTGGAGGAGGGAATGAATTACATGCTTTGATTGATAAAGGTTTATTGAATGAATTGAGAAGTGTTTCTAATGAGTCATTCCATCCACTAGCTTGCATAAGCAATAGTAAATTAGTAATAGTTGTAAGTTAGAATGGGGATCTTATTGTTATTCAGTTGTTTTAGTAGCATCCAAAATTTTGTGACCCCATCTGGGGTTTTCTTGGCAAAGATTTTTGGTTTGTTATTGCCTTCTTCAGCTTATTTTACAGATGAAGAAACTGAGCCAATAAGGGTTAAATAACTTGCTCAGAGCCACACAGCTAGGAAGTATCTGAGACCAGATTTGAACTCTGGTCTTCCTGACTCTGGGCAGATGTTTTATCCACTCTCTCTACTCCATTCTATCTCCTGGGCCACCTTGCTGCCCAATAAATGGGGAACAGCCATTAAAAATGTATGGAATAACTTGGATGTTCAAGAATAAGCAAGAAGACCAGTACATGTGTATTGAGGGGGAAATTAAGATATAGCCAAGGATAGAGAGGTGATTGTGTTATTATTTTCCTTGGAAGGGGGATGTATTATTATCCTATAATGGAAAATTTAAATTTTTTGAGAGTAATTTTAGGATAAGAACTTTTCTACGTCCCTGAATCTAGAAAGTGAACTGTTTGGAGAAGGCACCATGAAGATGTCTGCATAAACCTACACTGTATCAAGAAGATACAGAATGAACTTTGGGGTGCAGTTGATTGAACTGTGGGGGATTGGATGCATTTGTTTTGAATGTACACTCTTATGTCGAAGGGGACTGCCGTCTAATTGGCTTTTTGTCAATGTGTCTAGCAAAACATTGGTTTTGCTCTCTCTTTTCTGTTTCCCTCTTATCTCTAAACTATTGTAGTTAGAAAATTTTTAGGGGGTACAAAATGATTATGTCAAATGATCAACTGGGGAGATGAGTCCCCCAAATTATCACAGGGGGGATTGTAAAGATGGGATTAATCCTACCCTGCCTATTTTTAGATTAAATCATCAAAAGTGTAAACACCCTACTAAATCCTCAAGTGGGGGAGGTCTGTGACCCATGTGTGCAAGAGTGGGTGACATATTAGAATCTACTGACTGCCCCCTGGGCAGTCCTAAGCAAAGCCTTTGTTGTGATTGGTACACGTAAAATGGGAGGAAGGCACAGGAAGTGATGAAAGGAATAGTCTTTATAAATTACAAGAACTTCCCGGAAAGCTCTCTCCTTGCCTTGACCTGGACCTGGAGGAGCTCTGGCTGAGGACCTTGGACTGCTTTATATTACTCCTTAGAACTAATACGTGGGTGAGTGAAAAAAGGCTGATTCCCTTCCTTAGCTTCCCTGAAGGTACTAGCCTCGAGATGGGTCCCTTGATTGGGAGAAGGTCTCTTGGCTAAAACCCTTGTTAATTGACCTTTAGTCTCTCAGGTTGGGGCCTCTGGAGCCCTGCTGGAGTAAAGCCAGAGCTTGAACACATAGTCTACTTTTTTAAGCTAGATCTCTTACTCTGCCCTCTTCTCATTTCTCTACTTTTACTCTCTATATTTTATAAATAAATTACTAAAAAATCATTTGAAATTAATTAATATTAATTCTTGGAGACCATACTCTGATAAATTCAGTCCAACCATAATTTTCCCCCTTAATACCTCAGAGCCAAGAAGACCTAGATTCAGGTCTTCATTTCTTGCTGTGAGAATTCAGTTGAGGCATATGATTTCTCTGTATGTTACACACCTCTCAAATCATAGATCCATTCCCTTTCCCTAAAATATGAATGGAATCCTATTGAAATGGTGGCTCCAAAGATTTAATCATATTTAAATATTTAGTATGCTCTTTTAAAAAATTCTCCTTTATTAAATAAGTTTTTGTTGTTGTTTTAGTTTTCATTTTATCACAACTTCCCCTAGTATCCTTCACACTGCCCTACTCAGAGATTTATTCCTTGTGAAAGAGTATTTTTAAAAGACAAAAAAAGAGAGGAAAAAATCAACATGAGTGATCAATACATTGAAAAAGTTAGAAAATAACTCTACTGTGCAATACTTGTGGGCCTGTCACCTCTACAAAGAAGTGAGATTGTGAGTCTAAAGACTCAATTTCAATGTAAAACTGCCAGTATTATAATGAGACTATGATAGTAATGTGGAAAATGTGCCATAATTAAAAACATGATCAAGTTCTCTAAAACTAGTAGGATATCTTTTATAGCTTGATAATATCTCTTTTTTATAATTGAATTTAAACTTGATCTCATTTATCCAAGGCCAGTGTTTCCAAAGTTTACATCCTGTGGGAGAGAGAGGAAGTAAAAATGTTTTCTTTTGTTTTTTTCTCCATTAAAGACAGTTAATACTGCTTAGTGTGATGGATTCGAGGAATATGTGGACCTAGAGTCAGAAGGTCTATCTGTTTATCTGTCTTTTTTTCCTCCCCAATTACACGTAGAAACAATTTTTGACAATTGTTTTCTAACACTTTATAATTTATATTCTCTTCCTTTCTCCCCCTCTTCCCAAGGTGGTAAATAGTCTGATATAGGTTATATCAATGCTTTCATGCAACACATATTTCCATATTGCTCATGCCATAACAGAAGACACATACAATAAAAAACTCATGAAGGAAATAATGTGGAAGATGATAAGCTTTGATGTACAATCAGACTCCAGCAAAATTCTTTCTTTGACTATGGAGGACATTTTTCATCTTGAAATATTCCTTGTGGATATCTTGGAAATTTGCTCTGTCGATAATTGTTTAGTCCTTCACAAATGATCATCATACAATATTTCTGTTACTATGAACTTTGTTCTCCTGCTTCTATTCACTTTGTATTAGTTCATATGAGTCTTTCCAGGTTTTTCTGAATACATCCTGTTCATCATTTCTTGTGGTGCAAAAGTATTCCATTATAACCATATACCACAACTTGTTCGTCTGATCCCAAAGTAATGGACACCTTCCTCAGTTTCTAATACTTTGCCACCATAAAAAGAGTTTCTAAAATGTTTTTGTACAAGTTGGTCCTTTTCTCTTATTTTTTTATCTCTTTGGGATACAGACACAGTAATGGTATTCCTGAGTCAAAGGGTTTTGACTCAAAAAATAGTTTTATGGTTCTGTGGACCTGGTTCCATATTGCTCTCTAGAATCGTTGTATTAGTTCATATTTCTACCAACAGTGTATTCGTGTTCCAATTTTTGTACATCTCCTCCAAAATTTTCAGTTTCCTTTTGGGTCATATTAGTCAATCTGATACCTAGGTATGAGTGGAATCTCAGACTTGTTTTAATTTGCATTTCTCTAATCAATAGTGATTTGGAGCATTTTTTCATATAACTACAAATAGTTTTATTTCCTTCTGAGAACTGCCTGTTAAAAATATCCTTTGGACATTTTTCAATAGTGGAATGCTTTATATTCTTATAAATTTAACTCAGTTCTCTAAATATTTTAGAAATGAGGACTTTGTTAGAGATATTTGCTACAATTTCCCCCCTCAATTTGTTGTTTCCCTTCTGATCTTGGTTGCATTGGTTTTGCCTGTACAAAACCTTTTAAATTTAATGTAATAAAAAATATTCATTACATCTTTTGTAATATTCCCTGTCTTGTGTGGTCATGAATACTTTCCTTATCCATAAGTATGATACATAAACTTTTCTCTGTTCTTCTAATTTGTTTATGGTTTCATATAGATGAGAACTGGAGGGCAAAGGGCAGGACAGGTGGACAATGAAGGAGGAAAGCAGACTTGAAAAGACCTTTACAAACCCTCACACCAGAGGTGCTAGTCTTCCCTGACTACCCTGTATACACTTATTGAGAGGATAACTATATAAGGAAGTGAAAGTGATACAAAAGCAAAAGATATGAATAAAAATCTAAAAAAGTCTTTTTCTGAAAACCTGGGAAGATCAGAGAACAGACTAATTAGAGAGGGCACTGTGCTAAAAGAAGAAGAAAGAAACAAATCTTTTCTTTGTCATCCTAAAAAAAATCTATCTTTGGTTGTTCTCACACAGCCACGCCTTTATGTAAAGAATATTTTCATTTTTTTATTCCACCTTCAAACTATATATCTTTGATTGCATTCCCAAGGAGAAGATATTGAGAAAATTGGGAAAGAGGGACCAAATACAAAATCTGGGCTCATTGTTCCAGATTCATAGAAAATTAGAAAGGGCACAGGATTATTTTTTATTAAATTTAGAATACCAACAATAACCAACAAATAACAAGTTGGAATTATGGCAATATAGGCCATCATTTCCTAGGATTATAGTTTTAGAAATAAGAGACTTCAGGGGCTATCAGATACAACCTCCTCATTTTACAAATGAGGCAACTGATGACCAAAGATATAAAATGATTGTCCAATATCCAAGATCATAGATTTGGAGAATGAAAAGCCTTTAAAGATTATCCAGTACAATCTCATTATTTTTCAGACAAGGCTCTGGCAAATGAAGTGACTATTGTTACACATGAACTAGTGTATAAGATTATAAATTTCATGAGAGAAGAGACCTCAGAAGTTATTCAGATTAGCTCCATTGGTTTCAAAATGAGAAAAAGGAATTTAAAAAATATGAGATGATTTAGCCAAGGTCTCTTAAGTACTAGTAAGTAACAAAGCTAGGATTCAAAATAGAGTCCTCTGATTGTCAACATTCTTTCTACTGTCCTTAAGGGTTGAATTTTTTTCACTGAATTGATCACTTAAGTAGGAAAAATGGGTCATTTAAACAAAAATAATAACAATGATGATGATGATGATGATAATCCATCCAGTTGTTTGAATTAACTTACAGGTCAAATAATTTTTATCCACAAAGATAAGAGCACCAGAATGCTCATGCTATGGCAGATGGCTAAAATAATGCTAAACAAATACTCCAGCAAAGCTGCAAGTGGGCAAATGTGAGGGGCTTAATTTCTAAACTACATTGAACTTTCAATGTGGTGGGGCTAATCTTGCATATCAAATGCCCAAAATATATCATCTTGCCATTTTTTTGTTTCATAATTATCTGACCTCCCTGAAGAGGTTCCACAGGAGATCATGCCAAATTATTTAGAAATATTGCATTTTTGGAGTCAGAAGGTCCATTGGAGATCAATTAGATCTCTTCTCTCATTTTACTGATGAAGGATCAGAGAGATTCAATAAAAGTAGCATCAACAATAATAATAACTGACATGCTTCCACATGTTGGCTAAGTATGTTGTCTCATTTGGGTCTCACAAGGACCTTTTAGCATGATGTAGATAGAGCCCCAGATAGGGTCTGAAGATAGGAGGTCCTGGGTTCAAATATGGCCTTAGACACTTCCTCTCTTTGTGACCCTGGGCAAGTCACTTAACCCTGATTGCCTAGCCCTTACTGCTCTTCTGGTTTAGAAATGATACTAAGACAGAAGGCAGAGATTAAAAAAAATCAGTGAAGATACTAGGATACTCATTTTATACATGGAGAAACTGAGGCTCAGTGAGGTTACAGTGGTTTCTTCATTGTACAGGTGCAAGCTAAGAGTCAGAGACAGCCTCTGAGTTCAATGCTTTTTCCTTTACACCATGCTTACATAGCTAGGACTTCTAAATACAATTTATGATTAAATTTAAAAGGAAGCCTTCAGCCTCTAATTGTGACTGCAGAAGATGTCCACATGCCTTACAAATGTTGTGGAAAGAACACTGGATTTGGAGTTGGGGAATCTGGGTTCTAACCCCAATTCTGTGTGACCTCAAGGAAGTCACTTTAAATCTTCTGGGTCTTGGTCTTCCCATTTGTAAAATGACAACATTTGGCCTAAATGGCCTCTTAGGTCCCTTCCAACTCTAAATCTATGCTCGTGTAATGATAGGACAATATGACTGTTGGTCTTGATGAACTCTATGGTTCTTTCCAGCTCTAAATCTATATAAACCATGAAGAATTAAATCTTGCCTCAAACTGAATAATGGGAGGAGATAAAATCTCATTGAAATGAGAACCTAGAGATGCCACTGTCTTAGAGTCATGATGTATTTTTTTTTCATCCCACAAAAGCCAACCTTTCATTTTACAATATCTTTATCTTTCTCATTGTGATGAGACAGTCACCACGCTGTGACCTGATGCGAAGCAGCCTATTAATATCCAAGCTGGCAGAAAGCTGCTTCTGGCCAAACAATGACAGCCCTAAGTGGGAATGGGCTATTCTTCAGAATAGATTGCTAATGTGGAATTCTGTGTCACTTCTTCTGGAAGGGGGATGAATGCTAGGACATCAGCAGCAGGCTTTGTTTATTGTTCTGTGATAAGATGCAAAATAGCACTTTTCTATTGCTTTTGAGTTACCCATTTAAGTAAATTAATTCCCTGTAAGAAGAAAGGTTGGTTAGCCAGCACTATTAAATTAATTATTAACGTTAACATTGAGGCAGTTAGAAAATGTGTTTGAAGCAAACACTTAACCTTTTTTCACCATTTAATTCACCAGTTAGTCATTATTTACTTTAAGAGGAGCAGTGGCTGACATTTTTAATATATACACATATGTAGACATATATATGAGAAAATACATATGTGTATGTATGTATAGATGTATGTAATTACTCCAAACCTCTCTCTGTCTGTTGTTCTGTCTCTCTCTCTCTCTACACAAACTCACACACACAAGCAACTTTTATTTTATATCTTTATTGTATGTATGCACACATATAAATATAGACATAGAGATAGACACATATATGGAGAGATGGTATAAATATATATTTGCAGATACATGTGTGTACATGTATAGATATGTATATATACACACACCAATTTGTGCATATTTGTGTATTTATATATATGGATATATATGGATATTCAACCTTTCTAATTTATATCTTTAATGTATATGTGTATGTCTTTACTCATATATGAAGAGCCTGAAAGATGTGGTGGATGTATGTATATATATATATTGTTATAGGAAAAGTTATAAGGTAGATATATAAATATATAGACAGCAGAAGGCAGAGAGCTGGCTGGCTGACATAGACATTCTTAGTAGAATGCAACAGCAAGGCTTTGAAGGAGGAGTTTGGAATTGCCAAGGGCTGAAGGAAGAAGCTTGGGAGCTGGAATCCGGTCATCTATCTGTAACCAGGAACTTTGGATATATTGGGTGAATATCAACTGAGTGCCTTGATTGAGGGAAGGACAAGTCATTGTAACTGGGTGGACCAGTTACAGATGTCTGTCACCTCAGTTTGTGGATTTACTGGCTGACCAAGAAGTTGTTCCTGTTACCCATACCATCAAGGATTCATCTTGGACCAGTATCTCCTGTGGAGTGAGACATCCCCGTCTCCAAAAAGCCCTAGAAGCCACCCTGATTCAGCCAGGCTCCTGTCTGTGCTGGAGACAGAGAAACCAGCCAGCCCAATCTAACGGGTAGTTGACTGGGTCCTAATTAGTAGATAGTAAAAGTGTGTGTGTGTGTGTGTGAATATATATATATACATATATATACATATATATATACATATATATATTATATTATATTCTAACTGGCAAATAGTATTAACAGCAGTATAACATAAACTAATGTCTGTCACAGAGGCTCAGTGATTTTGTCCATAAGTCACACAATTAGCAAGCATCAGACCAAGGATCAAGACCTTTCCTCTTTCCACTACGCCATCTTGTTTTTGTAAAATAAATCTTCCTGTTTAATGTAATTCTCCCCCTACTCTCACATCTTCGGAACTGCCCACAAGGTAGGACCACAGAATCCAATGCATTCATAATATACATGTACCCACCCAGAGTGACATTTTCTATCCTGAAAAACATATACATTGTGTTCCTTTTTTCCAACTCAACGTATTTCAGTCACTAGCATCTTTGTCTCTGCTTTCCATATATGGGTAGTGTCCTAGGGTATGTGAAATGGATACTGCATACCTTAATTCAAACCAAATACAGAAACTCCCTGACTTATGAATACCAAACTTCCAAATGTCCTGTATATATGAATAACCAACCCATGTGATGAGAGAAGGGAGCTCCCGCTCAACCCCCTGTAGAGTTTTCCCCCAGATTACAGCATTTATAATAGGTTGAAATATTTTACTATTTCAGCTATATTATGGCTATGTAAACTTTTATGGGCTATCCTGGGAAGCTAACCATCATTTATATGTGTTTCCATGGGAAAACACGATCTACTTTCCAAATAACCAACTTCCAAATGAACTTTTGGCATACAACCAATTTGCTTATAAATTGGGGGCTGCCTGGACTTATATTTGTGTTAATTTTGCCCAACAGGAAACTATTTTTTAATAGATGAACAAAAATAGTATTGCTAGGTTTGTAAAAAGGAAGCAAGATTCAAATTTTCTATCCTCTCTCAGTGATCTTATGGGTTCCTTTGGGTGTCATGATTATCTCTATTTAAATGAAGATGAGGATCCCACTCTCTTTGGTTCTCAGACATCATTACCAATGTCTTTTGAACATGCCCAACTGGATATAATACGCTAAACATGATTCAAAAAAAGAACATGTGTTTTTTTCCCAAATCCACTATTATTCCTAACAATCTTGGACTCTGCTGGGGCATCTCCATCCCATTCTTCATTCTTCCAGTTACCCAAAGCACAAACTCAAAATCATTCTTGACTCTTTGTTCTTTAGTTGCAGTAACCTCAAAAGTGATCTCCTTGGATGAAGTCTCTCCCACTGCAACCAATGCAAGTTTCCCAGTAATATTGCTAGTAAACAAGTTTGAATGTTTCAATCTACTCTTCAAAAAACTCCAATAGGTCTCTTTTGTCTCTAGGATGAAAAGCAAGCTCCACTCTTGGGCATTTAAAACCCTTCACAGACTGATTTCCATCTACCTTACCAGGATTATTTAACAATATTCTATTACTCTATATTGTGGAGAACCTAGGATGTGCAGTGGATAGAGTACTGGGTTTGGAATCAGGAAGACTCATCTTCCTGAGTTCAAATCTAGCCTCCAATACTTCCTATCTGTGTGATGCTGAACAAGTAACTTCACCCTGTTTACCTCAGTTTCCTCTTCTGTAAAAAAATGAGCAGGGAAAAAAGAATGGAACACTACTGTAGTATCTTTGCCAAGAAAACCCTAAATAGGATTACAAGGGGTCAAACATAACAACAACAACTCTATTATACATATATGTGATATTCTAGCTAAATCTGACTACGTGCTGGTTGTCATTGATTTCAGTCCCTCTTCCATCTTTCAACCTATGCATTTTCATGGGTTCCCTATCATATATATGTTATGATTAAAATAATTTTAAGAGATAGTTTTGGGTAAGAATATCAATTTATTGATTAGCCTAGTATTATAATCAATAAAATGATAGGTCAGGGGTGCCTAAAGACCTTGATACTCTACCAGATAGATCTATATATAGTTTTTTAAGAACTCATTATTCACCCACTCTCTTGAACATCCCAGGCCATCTCTAACTGGTAAATATAAAATTAGAAGGTGGTTCATCAAAATATCACTCTCTTTTCATCCCAATGTGATGAGGGTCTTGGTAGGCAGAAAGAGAATCCTTATCTCACTCTTATATTAACCAAATTTTGTTAAAAGGAAGACATTCATTGGGATTCCCAAAGACAAAAAAAAATGTAAAAAGCAGAGCCCCTGACCCAGGCCCAGGCACAGGAATATACAATTCTCTTTAGTCCCTGAACCTTACATAGAAATTAATGTAATATTTGAAAAATAAATTCTCAGATATGGGGCATACTCCCTTTTACTTCTGCTGGTTTCCTTTGAAGCTCAGCTCAAGTATCATCTTCCACATAAAGCCATTCCTGATTTTCCTAGCTACTATTGGCTTCTTACTTAGAAATTATTTGGTATTTACTTTGCATATAATTTATATTTACTTATATAAGTACATACCATTTCCCCAATAGAAGTAAGTTTCTTGAGGGCAGGGGCAGGTTCATTCTTGTCTTTGTATCTCTAGAGCCTAGCATAACACCTGGCACAAGGTCATAATTTAATAAATGTTTGTTGATTGATTGAGTGATCAATACAAATGAATAGTTCTTTCAATTGTGTGTACAGCATAATTTCTTTAAAAGGAAAAGTAATTTCATTTAATTGCTACAGCCTAAGGATAAGACTATGGCCCTAAATCTCTAGGGTGGAAAGGATGTTCTTTCCAAATGACAGCTGAAATAGGCAGAGAATTCTAATCTTCCTTCTGTAAATCATATTTTTATTCACTAGAAAGCTTCTCTTGGTTATTGCAATCTCCATCTGGGCATGCCCATTAACCTGGATTAGCTCTCCATCATTCCATTATATTCTCTTTCAAATTCATGACTTCCCAATGCCAGCTTCTCTTGACTATTTACACTATATCAGGGCTTGTTAGCTCAGAGTTAGCAATGAAGTCATTGCCTGTACAAACTCCAAATACCCTCTCAACCCTTTTGACCCTGGCTCCAAATAACTGATTCCCTGGGGTGCCTAAGGAGTACCAGACTTAGCAGCAAATGAAAAGGTGTTGAAAATTCTGTTGCTGGTCATTAGCTGCTTAGCTGTCAAGGACTTTATTTCTGGACTATTCTTGGAGTGAGTAAGATTTAAATAGACTTTAAATGCTTACCAAGAGAAAACTGGAAATAAAGATATTGACTTTTTTCAAAGTCTTTGCTCTGAAGATTTAGTTTCTGCTTTGCTTACTTTGAGACCTCAAAATTATAGTGAAACCATGATTATTTCTTCCCTTTTTCACTTTACTGCCACTGTCCTGGTGATTCTGGTTCCCAAATGACATGTAAATATACAATCACTATTAATTAATGGATTGTATAAATATGCAGGCAGTTATATGATATAGTGGATAGAATACTGGACTTGAATCTTGAAGAGCTGAGTTCAAATATAACCTTAGACATTTGCTAGCTATGTGACCCTGGGTTCAATCCTGTTTGCCTCACTTTCCTTAACTGTAAAATGAGCTGGAGAAGGAAATGGAAAACCACTCCTGTGTCTTTGCTAAGAAAACCTCAAATAGAGTTATGAAGAGTTAAACATGACTGAAAAACAATTAAACAATAATAGTACCTATCTCCAGTTATCGTGAGGAGCAAATGAACTAAGATATGAAAGGTATTTTGAAATTTTTAAAGAGCATTGTAAATGCTAACTATTATTATGATTATCAGAGTACATATTCCCTCTATTGTCAAAGATTTCAACATCTTGGATGTTGGTCTTTAAAAATTGCAGTTATAGATGCTCATATATTTCTTTAGCCAACCTGGCAATGAATCAGGCTGAATTTAGGCTGGTTCTCAATACCCCACACTCCAAACTATTCCTAAATGTTTAGAATTTCAGGGTCTTTGTTCTACATATGTAGCCTAGAAGAAACTAATAACATCTCCAAATCATGAGGAAGAGTCAAAAGATGATTTAGCTGAAAGATATCATCATTATCATTAATAGCATTATCTTTTTGGTTCTTTGGTTCTTTGGTTTTTCCTTCCTTCCTTCCTTCCTTCCTTCCTTCCTTCCTTCCTTCCTTCCTTCCTTCCTTCCTTCCTTCCTTCCTTCCTTCCT
>NC_058134.1:240240529-240258974 GCF_016433145.1 Gracilinanus agilis
ATGCTACCCACATTCAGAGGAAGGACTGCAGGAGAGGAAACATATAAGAAAAACAACTGCTTGAACGCATGGGTCGGGGTGGACATGATTGAGGGTGTGGACTCGAAACTACCACACCAATGCAACTACCAACACTTTGGAAATTGGTCTTGATCAAGGACACATGACAAAACTAGTGGAAATGTGCATCGGCCATGGGTGGAGGGGGTGCAGGGGGGGGGTTGAAGGGGAAAGGTGGAGCATGAATCATGTAACCATGTTAAAAATGAATATTAATAAATGTTAAAAAAAAGATTATGGCTGACTTTTGTGGGATTTATATAATAATTTAATAGGAAAGTAGACAATAGTAATAGTTAGCATTTATACAATCCTTTAAGGTTTACAAATTTTGTCTCATCTGATCCTCACAACAATCTCCTGTGCTATTATTAAGCCCATTTAATAAAAGCAGATGGTATTATTAGGCTCATTTAATAGATGAGGAAACTGAGGCAGAGTGGTTAATTGGTTTCCCTAATGGTCACATAGCTAGATGATGTATTTTGTTAGACTGTATTATGTTTTTATACTATAAATAGGCAGGATAAAACGTTTAGGTGATTTTCTTTCACAATAGGTTTAAGTCATGTAGGTAGGGAAGTGCCTGTAATAATACTTATTTGAAATATGAGTAATAATGATTCCCTTATCTCATATTTCATTTGAGTCTCATATAGACTTCTCTTCAGGACACCTTGATGAGGTAAGGTAGTCAACTGTCCATTTATTCTTTCCACAGCTCTTTATTGAGTGAGTAGAAGATGTATGTGGTGCCAAGAAGCTGTAACATGCCATCACCAGTCATCCTGATTTCTGTCTTGCCACTGGACTTCCATGCCTTTGGAAGAGAGAGTACCACCTCTGCCTCCCTTAAATCCAATTCAGTCAGGACATCATCCTATGATGTCATTGGTCCTCTTCCTAATTGAAAGATGGCTAAACAAGAAGAGGTATGACATACCAGGAAGACCACTGGACAGAAACTCAAAGACTCTATGTCCTAACCATCATTTTACCACTAATTAGCTGTGTGACACTGAACAAGTTACTTATTAAATGATATAATTCTAGGGCAAAACCCATGAGATTATCTAGTTCAACACCTTCTTTTTATAATTTTAATGAGGAAGTTTAACTCCCTCTCTATTGCCCAGACTCAAGTTTGCACAAGTATAACTTCACAAAGACTGAAAAGGAAGTCAGATCTCACTCAAAAGCAATTCTCTTTCTGCTTTATTATATACCCTTTTACTCAGGACTGTGATGGTAAATATTTAATAACTGGCTTGGGGGGATTGGGAATTATACACATGACACATTTTTAAGTTTAATTTGCTTTGTTAAATTTTTCTCCATCACTTTTATTAATTCCTGGTTAATCAACAGAGAAATGAACTAAGCCCTGATCTGTAGCATTTTTTTTTTAATTTCAGAGATTTAAATGCTCAGCCCAAACATTTAACAATAGGCTTGTCATTCTGTTTATTTTGTTTTGTTTTGTTTTGAACCCTTAACTTCTGTGTATTGGCTCCTAGGCGGAAGGGTGGTAAGGGTGGGCAATGGGGGTCAAGTGACTTGCCCAGGGTCACACAGCTGGGAAGTGTCTGAGGCTGGATCTGATAGGCTTGTCATTCTGATACTAGCTGGCTCTATCGCAATTCTATCTTTTTTACTTTTAATTTTGTTTTATATTATTATTATTAGCTCCTTTAAGATTTAGTTTTCTCATTTATGAAATGAAGACTAACTAACTGATTTCTGAGGTCCTTCAACGTTCTTGTATTTTATGATTCTAGTGTTCTTTAAATTCACAAACATCAATCATAATGATTAAGGAATCAAATCATATCTGACTAAATGATTTTCTTGGAAACTGTAGCCGCTACAGTGTTGGTCTTAGAATATGCCAGGCACATAGTTGGTACTTAATAATACTCTTATTGATTGGATTTACAGAGAACTAGGTTCAAATCTTGCCTCTGATACTTATTATGTCTGTTAGCCCAGGAAAGTTGTTTTATCTCTATGGGTCTCAAGCTTCTCTCTGGGTAGTATCTCAAGCACTGTCTCTGGAGTCAGAGAACTTGAGTTCAAATCATGTCTCTGATGCTTACTTCTTTTGTGATCTTAATCACATCACTTAGAGCTCTCTGTTTCCTCATTTGTAAAATGAGGAGGTTGAACCAGATGTCCTTGGATGTACCCTCCACTCCAGCTTTTATGTTAGATGAATTGCAATCTGTATCAAAGAAGGGAATTGCCATCATGGGAATTCCCTTCTTCTCTAAAAACACAGATGTTTTGGTGTCCATGAATAATGATTTAATGTATTATCTTCAATAAAAAAGAATATATTGCTAAGGAAACTAACAGATGGTCTTTACCTGTAGAGAAATAAGAAATTTTACTCTTTAAAAAGAACAGAATTTTATTCAAAGGTCAAGAGGCTTCTAGGATTTTTCTTTAACAATATATAGATAATTTGGGGGTGGGAGGTACGTAGGTAGCACAGTGCCAGACCTGGAATCAAGTAGACCTGGGTTCAAATCTGGACTGAGATACTTCCTAGCTGTGTGACCCTGGCCAAGCCACTTAAACCCAATTGCCTAGCCCTTGCCACTTTCCTTTTATACAATTGATACTAAGACAGAAGGTAAGAGTGTATATATATATATATATATATATTCATGTATGTGTATATGTAAATATGTATCTATCTGTGGGCACATAAGTAGGAAGAAGCATATATGAAAAGGAAGAGTTCAGGGTTATTGGTCTGTTTTTAATGACCTAATGGAATGGAAGGGAAAAACCGGGGGACATGATTTTACTTATTTTATAATGCTACATGTGTCAAATTAAATTTTAAAATACATTACATAGTTTTCTGAAGCCTCCTGGGTCTCCACCTCCTTTCTAGCATTGAGCATACTGATTAAGCAGTCCCTAAGATGTTTGAAAAACCTTCAGATGGGCATTATTCATCAGCACTCAATTAGAATGTCCCAGTTGTTCACAGCAGAGAGCTATCTTTCACAACCTGGGCAAGAATGCAGTTCACCCTAATGCTCCGGAGAGAAGGCATGCTCAGCTTTTATTTTCAGGGACAAGGCTTAAGGCATTGGTTTTCATTTTAATTCTCGTGGCCTTTAAGGAACTTGCTGGGCTGATTAGAAAAAGGCTGTGGGCCTTAATCAGGTTTGGTTTTTTTTCTGGACTCATCACCATGCTAAAGTCATATTAATTAAAAATGCAAAGCAGCCAATCATTTATTGTGGGTTTTCTTCTTCTTTTTCTTTTTTTATTTCTTTGAGGAACAAAATCCAGGACCAGATTGCACATTTTCATTTTTTTAAAGCAGCAGATCCAAACTTTGGGATTGAGTGTACAGATATAAACTTTTTAAAAACTAAAATCCTATGATATTAGGTACAGAGTTGGAAAAGTTCTTAGAGTGAATCCACTCCAAACCTCTCACTTTTCATATTAGGAAACTGAGGTTCCTAGAGATTATTGGAGTTTCTCATCTGCACATTGCACTTGTGAATCAGGATCTGAACCCAGGTCTCCTTCACTCCAGGTCCAATGCTCTCAGTCATTAAACCACACTTCCTTACAGGTTACAAAACTCTTTCAAAATGCACTTTGCAGAGACAGTGCCAAACAGGTTTCTCTAAACCTGCTGATTAGATTTCAAAATATCTAGTCTTGATTCTAAAACTGAAAGGGGCCAGTCCCTTCATTTTATAGATGAAGAAACTGAGGCACAGAGAAATTAATAGATTTGCTCTAGTTTATATACAGAGTAAGTAAGCATTGGAGTCAGGATTCATGAAGCATCAAAAAATAATTACATACTGACTTTCCCTTGACATTATAGTTTTTAATGCTCCATCAGAAAATTCATACACACATATACACACACAGAGACACACACACACATGTATATCTTCAATGACTAAAACTGTCATCTGTTTATCTCATGTTAGTACACCAGGAGGGCTCCACAGTCACTTCCATCCCAACAGATTAGCTGTCAGCTGCCTGAAGAAGTGCCATTGGCAATGACCAGAAGTATCAGCTGCTCTGATGACATCATTTGCACTAGTGGTGACAGATTAGACTTTCTTCAGCTACAAGTCAAATATATCCATGGAGTGTTGTGAACGCAATATGTGGGAAACAAATTAAGTTTTAGAGAAACCCTTGACAAAACCATGAATCAGATACTTAAGAAATAGACAGCCTATTGCATATGGTGGATACTTAGTAAATACTGGCTGGATTGAGTAAAATGGAAGAATAGTTTTCATTTTGCCACAATGGAAAATTGAGTGGTTGGGGGTGATCTCTATACTCTCAAAAGAAAGTCTAATCGTTTATTGAAGCACAAAGAAAAAGAATAAGTGTGAGCTTGGCATCAAAGGAATCCTTGCAAAAGGAGATCATGTGGTGAGCACCACCTTGGCTTCTGGAAGACCTGGGTTAAAATCTCTTACATATTCACTAGCTGTTTGATCTTGGGCAAAAAAGGATTGGATTGGACTTGAACTCTGAGGCCTCTCGAAGGTGTAAATCTATGACTTCTGATCCTATAAAGCCTGGGACATGCTTCAGTCTGGGGATATTTCTCATTAGAGTGACTTATGGCTCTCACCCAGATTGTTGTGGAAATTTCCACTCTTTAGACAGGGTTATTTAATCTGGGCTCAGTAATTTTAAAAAATTAATTTTGATAATTTCCCATAAGTCAATAAGAATTGTTTTAGTACCCACTGTGTTTGTGTGTTAAGTGCTATAATTCAAAATAAAATTTGTAAAGTTTGTATCCTTTGTAATTCTATATATTTAGTTTCATGCATATAAGTTCGTAATTCTGAGTAGGGATCCACAGGCTTCACTGGACTGAAAAGAAGGTCCATGACACAAAAACATCTTGGCCTTTAAAAGGAAATAATATTGGATGATCATGAAAATTCATCACATTAAATTTTCATGATCATCCAATACTGTTTTCTGCTGTTTGTACCTTTTGGAATGCAGTGGAGGGGAGATGTTCTATTTAAGAAGATGAACATTTTGTTCATGTATATATCATACAAAAAGTGAAATCCTTCATCATAAGCAACCTCTCTTCCATTAATCTCAGTTCAAGATCTCTACCCCTTTTCTGGCTCTAGCTTCTTTACCAAACATTTCTTTTTCCACTAGCATCATTTTTTCCCCCAATCATCACTTATTGAATATTTCTACCTATACACCTTCCTTTATACCTTCCACCACTGCAGATCAAGTAACATTTCATTTTCCCCCTTCCTATGTTTTTACTTTATTTGTTTGATTCTGATTTTAAAAACCCACGGCAGCAGAGGAAAATGATAAATATTGGAGGGGATGTGGGAAATTTGGAATACTAATGCACTCTTGATGGAGTTGTGAACTGATCCAATTATTTTGGAGAGTAGTTTCAAGCTAGACCCCAAAGGCTATAAAACTGGACAAACCTTTTGACCTAGCAATAGCACTACTAGGTCTGTATCTCAAAGAGATTTTTTAAAAAAAGAGCAGTATTGTACAAAAATATTTATAGTAGCTATTCTGGTGCTGGCAAAGAATTGGAAATTGAGATGATATCCATCTACTGGGGAATGGCAGAACAAGTTATAGTATATTATTGTGATAGAATATTATTGTGCTATAAGAAATGAGCAGGATGCTTTCAGAAAAACCTGTAAAGAGTTGCATGAATTCATACAAAGTGAAGTGAACAGAACCAGGAGAGCATTGAACACAGTAACAGCAATATTGTACAATGATCAAATGTGAATGACTTAGATATTCTTAGCAATACAATGATCCAAAGCTATTCTGAAAGATTCCGGATGAAAAGTTCTATCCACCTCCAGAGAAAGAACTGATAGAGTGTGCATGAAGATCAAAGCAAACTACAAAAACATTATTTTTCTATATTTTGGGGGATCCATATTTTCTTTTATAACATGATAATATGGAAATATGTTTTGCATGACTGAACATGTATAACCTACATATAATTGACTGCCTTCTCAATGATACAGGTGAGAAGAAAGAAGGGAGGGAATTTGAAACTCAATAAAAATGTCAATGAAAAAATTTTATACATAATTTGAAAAAATATTTAGATGTTAAAAAAAGACATAATCTAGAAATTCTTCTTTCCTCAGCCCATTTATAATCACCAAATTCCTTTTCAGGCATAAGGATTCACACAGCTTGGGACATAAATAAGTACCTTTCCTCCTAAGGTTACCTTCCATCTCCTTAATATTTATCTTGAATGTATGAATTTATGTATTTGGTAGCTCCCTGTTTAGAATGTAAGTTCCTTGAGGTCAGGGGCAGAGTTTTTTGTTGTTCTTTTTAACCCCCAGAGTTTAAACTAATGCTATAACAGTAGATCTGAATCCCCAGTGCATAATACAATGCTTTTTGATTGATTTTCCCAAGGTCACATAAGTGTCCCAGGTAGTTTCAAAGATGAATATTTGAATTCAGGTCCTCAGATTCCAGAAGCAAAAGCTAGAACTAGATAGTCCCTTTGCTAATAATAATACATATTGCTATATTGTTTTAAGACTTACAGAATATTTTACTCAAAACAGTCCTTTGAAGAAGGTATCATGTGGATAATCATCCTTATCTCACACACAAGTAGACGAAAGCTCATGAAAAGGCTAAGTGATTGGCCATATGTCACCCGATTAGCAAGCATCAGATCTAAGACCAAATACACCGTTGTCCCAATGTCAGGACCAATACTCTTTCTTCTTTCTATTGCACTATGCCACTTCTGCACAGTCTCTTGTTTAACAAAATTGCTCCCTTACCTTTACCCTTCTATTACACAACTTCTGAACACCTGGCTGCCCACAAGATGGAACCACAGAATCCAAGGTTTTTATGATAGACCCACTCCACAGCATTGACATTTTCTGTCCTTAGACACATACACACACGTATAATGAATGGCCTTTTCTTCCAACTCAACATATTTCAGTCATTAACATCTTCGTCTCTGCTTTATATGTATGGCTAGTATCCTAAGGTATGTGAAATGAATACTGTGTACTTTAGTTCAAACCAAATACGGAGAACACTAAGCTTCCAAATGTCCTGTATATATGAATAAACCAACCCATGTGATGAGGGAACGGAGCTCTCCCTCAGCCTCCGTAGAGGGAGTTTCCCCCAGATTGCAGCATTTATGATATAGTTGGAATATTTCAATGTTTCACCTGTATTATGGGCTATGTTCTTTTATGGGCTAGCCTGGGAAGCTAACCATCATTTATATGCATTTCCACAGGGAAATGTGAATGAACTATCTTCCAGTCAACTTTCAAATTAGCTTTTAGCACACATCCAACATACTTTTAAATTGGGGCTGCCTCGATTGAGGTTTGCGTTAATTTTGTTCATCAGGAGATGTCTCTGCAAATATGTGGTTTCCTTCCAAGCTCAGCTCTAGTATCATGTCTTGGATGAGATTTTTCCTGATCTCCTCAAACTCTAATGCATCCACAACCAGAAATTATATTATATTTTCTTTAGCTGTATTTGACATTTTCTTATATCTATAAATATAGTCTCTACAGTAGAATATGAGGATGGCTTTTGCTTGTGTTTTAAATCCTCAGAATTTACCATACTGTCTGACATAAGACCTTCCTAATAAATGTTTCTTGATTAATTATAGCTTCAGATAATCAGATAAAACTTATATTGGAGGACATAGAAAGTAATAAAACATGTCAGCTTGTCAGTGAGCATACTTCCCCCAGAGGCCTATGGAGCATCAGTACTTATATTATTGCCTTTGATGGAGTAGGAGTATCCGGAATTACATCTTCATATCATGTGTCCCTCCCTCCGAAAGAAAAGAAGGAATGAAAATGAATGTGTGTATGAGTGAGGGGATGAACTAATAAAGACATTTATTAAGTTATTAGGATATGTCAAGTACTGTGATAACTGCAGGAGATACAAAGAGAAAAATTAAGATAATCTCTGCTCATTGAGGGAAACAATGCACAGTAATAATTAGGATGTTGTTGTTCAGTTGTCTGACTCTTTGTGATACCATTTGGGGTTTTCTTGGCAAAGATACTGTAGTGGTTTGCCATTTACTTCTCCAGCTTATTTTATAGATGAGGAAACTGGAGCAAGCAGGGTTAAGTGACTTGCCCAGGATCACACAGCTAATAAGTGAGGACACATTTGAACTCAGGAAGATGAATCTTCCCGACTATAAACCTGGTGCTTTACTCACTGGGCCATCTAGCTTCCTGGAATCCTTAGTATCACAATGATAACAAGGACAACAACAGATAGCACTTTTATAGCCCTTGAAGATTTGTAAAGCACTTTGCATATATTATCTCACTTTAAACATCTCTAGACAGGCTCCAATGGTTTCCTGTGCACAGTGGCACTATTCGTAAAAAACCTCAAAAGCCCCCAATTCTGCCCCTCACTGCTCCTGATCATGGTCCTTTTCTCCATCCTCTGAACATCCATCTTGAACTTCTCACTTCACAGGAGACATCATTGTTTTCTACTTGCTGTTTCAGACAACTTTGCTGAATCGCTCTGCTTTTCTTCTTTGTGATATTGGCAGTTCTTGGATCTATCCTGAAGTTCTGCTCTCTTCCTAGGAGATGGAGGTTATTTTCCTATTCCCAGAGGACCAGCTCTTTGTGGAATGTTATGCCCATACAACTTTTGGATTCCTGAAAGAGAGCTTCCTGAAGTCAGGGTCACAGCTCTCATTATACTTTACAAGCAAGTCTCCTCTTAGTTTTCAGCTGGTTCAAGATGATAGAACAAACTGATATTCTTTATATCCTGCTACCTGAGCAATGTAAGGATCAACTTTCTCTCTGTGTCAGCACTTCCCTTGGGCATCAGAGACTAGGAAAGTCCCATAATCTCTCTCCAATTGTGACTTGGTTCCTGAAATTCTTTCTGGGGACATATAGGGTGGGAGAAGGACAGTTTTCCGGAGCATCTCCAGGAGCATGCCACCATGCACATGCCCCAGGACTGCTGTGTACCACATAGAGAGAAATGCTACTTCTCTCTGAGTATCATATGGCCATAGTGCTGTACATGGAAATGCCAGTTTATCAAGGAAGACCAAAGCCCTATGTGGGCTAAAATATAGCAGCTTTTTTTTTACAGTTACAAAGAAGTAGAAATAATGGAAGTGTCCATCAGTTGGGGAATGGATAACAAAGTATGGTCCATAAACGAAATGGCAATACTAGATCATAAAAAATGATGGATGGGGAGACTAGAGAGGAGCAGGCGAAGACTTATGCAAAGTAAAATAATAAAAAGGGAAACTTGACTACCACGATGTAAATGGAAAGAGAAACAATAATAAGAAAGGGAAGAAGAGTACTCTATTATTATAATAATCAAACTTGACACTGGGGGAAAAAGGGAAAAATCACACTCCCTCTTTTCTTTTCATAGGTGGGGGACTAAGGTTGAGAAATATTGTATACACTGTTAGATTCAGATGATTTGTTGGCTAATTTTGCTAAATGACTTTCTAAAATGTTTTATTCTTTACTATAAGGAATGACTTTCTGGGGAACAGAGGTGAAAAAAATATATTTGGAAATGATGGTAATAGAAAAACAAGTCATTATAATTAGATTAACTGCCCTCCCCTGTGAACCTCCAGAGACAATTTCAGAAACCAAGTAACAATTAGAGAGAAACTGTGGTGCTTTCCCAGGCTCTGATGCCCATGGGAAGTGCTGACAGAGACAGAAGGTCAAAGCATTCATTGCCCAGGTGTTAGGACATAAAAGATATCAATTTGTCATGTCGTCAAGTTTAGCTTTAAAAAATAAAATCTGGAAAACACGAATTTTAAAAATTATTTTTAAAATTAGATTTGTGTTTGTGTGTGTGTGAGAGAGGGAGAGAGGGGGGAGGGATAAAGGGAGGGAGGGAAAGAGAGAAATAGAGAGAGACAGAAAGAGAGAGAGAGAGAGAGAGAGAAAAAAAAAAAAAAAAAAAAAAAAAAAAAGAGAGAGAGAGAGAGAGAGAGAGAGAGAGAGAGAACTTTGTAAAAGGTAGGGAATTGGTTGGAATGGTGGAGCAGGGAAAGATGGAGAGCAGAGTGTCTATGGCTGAGGCCAATGGAGGGAAGCTTTGGCATATTGTCCCTGAAGCATAGTTGAATTGGAAAATTTTTGGATGAGGTTACCCTAGGCTCACGGTATTCTGGGTGAGGAAGGATGGAATTGAGCAGAAATTAATCAAGGCAGAGGCTAGTGCCCTGAAGGACCAGGGGAAGAGCACAGTGACAGTGCTGGCTTCCAGGGGAATACTAGTGACAGAGGGGCAGATGGAACACAGTAAAGAGGTGAGGAGATCTGGCAGCTGGACCCCAAAGAAGGAAACAGAGATGAGCTGAATGGAGCAAAGGATCAGGAGCCACATGAGACTGATCTCTCCCAATAGGATAAATGTTGAAGAGGCAGGAGTTTGGTTATACTGAATTAACTACATTATTACATGGTTAAGAATTGTAGAGGATGTGAAAATGTGAGTAAGTTGCATCCTCTGCCACTGAGATTTATTCAGGCTAGAATACATATCTATCAAGAAAGAGAACAAAGTAACTGGGGATAAATAAACAAACAAACATATTATTCTATTAGAATGTAAACTTCTTTGGAGCAAGGATTATCTTGTTTTTGTTTTTTTGTTTTTATTTAGCATTTACTCTTTTTTATAGTTGTTCAGTCATTTTAAGTAGTGTATGACTCTTTATGACCTCATTTAGGCTTTTCTTGGAAAATATACTGGAGAGGTTTGTTATTTCCTCCCCCAGCTAATTTTACAGATTAGGAAACTGAGTCAAACAGGATTAAGTGACTTGTCCAGAGCCACAGCAAAAAAAGTGTCTGGAGCTGGACTTAAACTCATGAAGATGAGTTTTTCTGCCTCCAGAACAGGTGCTCTATCCATTAAGCCACCCAGCTGATCAGCTTGACAGGTAGAGGTTTGACTTTGAATGGATACAATTCAATTGAAAAAGTGATTAAATAACTACTCTGCATAGGCAGAGGCTCTATGTTAGGTGCTGAAGACACTGAGCTTGAGAAGCAGTATAAAGGATGTCAGTGGAGAGATGTGATTGGAAAAGAAAGGCTAGTCAAGCCTCAAGGTGGAGTGCCTAGAGAGCTGAACTTTTCACCAGAAAAATCTGAGTTCAAGTCTTTCCTCAGACAATTACTAGCTGTGTGATCTTGAGGAAGTCAACCTTCCTGAGTTTCTGAAATGGAGACAATAACAGCACCTTGATGGGCAACCCCTGTGCTCTTCAGAACATACAACAACAACAATATCTAGAATTTATGAAAGTGCCTACTATGTGTCAAGTGCTGCACTAAGCACCTTACAAGTACTATCTCATTTGATCCACTCAATATCCCTGGGAGGTAGGTATTATTATTATCTCCATTTTTCAGTAGAGGAAACTGAGGCAAAGAGACTTACCAGAGTCACACAGCTAGGAAGTGTCTGAGGTCATATTTTAAATTCAGCATCTCTTCACTTCAGGCACAGTAAAGTACTTACATAGATCACCTAACTGCCTAGACATCTAGAGAAAAGTTTTCAGCATCCTTTAAGAATTGCAGGAGACCATGGACATCAGTAGAAAAGGTTAAGAAGAAGTTATGAGTTTCAAAATGCTGGGTTGGAGAAAGTGACCTCATCAATGACATCAAATCCATCCACTATCCACGTGTGTATCTCTTCTAATATCTAAGACAGATTTTTCTTTTTCTTTCTAGGATAATGGATAAAGCATGGACATGGAGTAAGAAAAAAATAGAGTTCAGATCCAACATCAGACACTTACTGGCTGTGTGACCTGTATAAGTCACTTAACCCTTGTTTGCCTCAGTTTCCTCATCTTTATAATGGCAAGAATAATAGCATCTACCTCCCTGGGGTACTTTGAGGATCAGATGAGATAATATTTGTAAATAGTGCATAGCAGAGGGACTGGCACACATTATATTAATGTTATCTATAAATGGCTCAAATCCATTCTCAGACATTTACTTGCTCATCAAGGCATCTCACTCTGTTTACTTCAGTTTCTCCATCTGAAAAATAAGCTGGAGAAGGGAAATGGAAAACCACCCCAGCAACTCTGCCAAGAAAACCCACAATGGGATTATGAAGAGTTAGACATGACTGAAAAATGACCAAAACATGATGATGGTGATAGTAGTGAATGGAAAGTCCTGAACCCCTTCAACATCTGCCAATGCCAAGACCTATCCTAGGTAGGAGTGGGTGCCACTGTCTTTGCATGGCTGTCCTCTTGCATCAGTGTCACAATAATGACCAGAGACCCCTAGAGCAGAAGAATAATCTTAGTAGTCCAGACTTCTTCCAGATGGATTTTTTTTAAAGGGTTTAAACTGCATGTTTACTTAAATGGCAGCCCGCCATTTTTTATTTTCATACGATTTCTTTAGAGAGTAAAAACAACTGATTTTTCCCACCAGTAAATGAACAAAGTTTCTTATCTGTCCTTCAGCATGATGTATGACCTAGATTTTCCATCTAATATTTGTTTAAAGTTGTGCTCTCTGCTTTCTGCAGTGGGTGCTGAGAAATCAGCAGGAGCCTGAGGCCGTCAATATGGTAAGTAAGCTGTTTGCCTAGATGGATTCTGATGTGAATTCTGATATTACCAGAAGTTTCTTGTCAAATAAAGCAGAACAGAAAGGAGAATAAAATGACTATGCAAATGAGGAGAATGAATAAAATCTCCACTAAATTAAAGCATTAAGTTAAAGCTCTGGGTTATTGTCAGGGGAAAGAGTTTCTTGTCTTGGGGAATGGAAGGCTTTTATGGCATCCCTGTTGGGGGCAAGGCGGCCACTTGCTTTCCAGGTGGCTTCCATCAGGTATTCACTACACTAGGAGAGAGCAGTGGCTTCAGAATCTCAGAGACTTGGGTTTGAATTTTGCTTCTGACTCTTAAAAGCACCCTAGGCACAGGGTGATTACAAGAATCCCATGTAATAATAAAGACACATATATGTAAAGCACGTTGAAAATTCTAAAGCTCTCTGTAGGTGCTGGAAACTCTTGTTGTCGATGTGAGTAATTCATTTAACCTTTCTAAACTTCAGTTTTCTCAACTGTAAAATAAGGGAGATATTTACCTCATCCATATTATCAGCAGAGGGTATCAATTTATATAAAGAGCTTTGCAAACCTTAAAGCAATGAGTCATGTCATTATTATAATATAATCTTTAGATTATTAAAATCACACAGGAGGATCAGTTTGGGGAAATGAGAATGTTCAGCCTGAAGAAGAAAAGACACGAGGGAGCCCAAGAGTTGTTTTCTAGCAGCTAGAAACATATTGAAGAATATAATTAGATATGTTTTTGTTCGACCCTAGAGGATGGATGAGGAAGAAATGGATGGAAGTTTAGCTCATTTTTCTCATCTGTAAAATGGGGATAAAGGCTTACACCTACCTCCCAGGGTTAGAGAGAAGATAAAATGAGATCATTGTAAAGCACTTAGCAAAATATTTAGCTCCTGGTATAAGCTATATAAATGTGAGCTGTTACTAGCTATTAAATTTAAAAGAAGCAAATTCAAGCTTGATGAAAGAAAAACAATATTTCTAGTCATTAGAGCTGACAAAGGCAGAACCAGCCATTTCGCTTGTCTTTGAAAGCCTTCGAGCAGAGGCTAGATGACCATTTGTCAGGTATATTAAAGTGCTGTTTCTTTTTTTTTTTTTTCTTTTTTAATTTGGGGACTTATAGGTAGCCAGTACATTAGTGCTTAAGTGGTCTGCTGTTAGGAAGACATGAGTTCAAATCTTGCCTCAGGTACTTACTAGCCAGGTGTTCCTGGACAAATAATTTAATCCTTGTTTCCCTTAGTTTTTCCCTTTTATAAAATGGGGATAATAATAGCATCTACCTCCCAGGCATGTTGTTAGGACCAAATGAGATCGTCATTGTAAAGTGTTTAACACAGTGTTTGGCACACAGCGATCACTATTTAAATGTTGGCCATTACTATTGCACAGTAGATGGTCTAGGACAGTGATGGGCAAACTTTTGCCTGTGGGCCAGATGAGGCCCCCTGAAATGTTATTATTCCTAATCTGACAAATACAATGAGGAGGATACGATACAATGAAACTTTGAAAGAGCTGCCTTAGAAACAGACTGATGGAGGAGCATTTCCTTTCCTTTGGCCCCCTCTTTAAAAAGTTTGCCCCTCACTGGGCTAGATGGTTGATGGCATTCCCTTCTAACACTCAAAGTCTGTGCTTCCAGAATTATTATAATATAAATATATAAGGGGCATGGGTAGCTGGTGAATAGAATACCACTCTGGAGACAGGAAGACTCCTCTTCCTGAGTTCGAATCTGACCTCAAACACTTACTAGTTGGATGGTCCTGGGCAAGACACTTCACCCTGTTTGTTTCAATTTCCTCATCTATCAAACGAGCTAGAAAAGGGAATGAGAAACCACTCTAGGATTTTTTTCCAAGACATCCCCAAATGGGATCATGAAGACTCAGACACAACTGAAAACAACTGAACAGCAACAAAATGGGGGGACGTGGTTTGGTGAAGGCACCAGTAAATCCATTTACTCCTTTTAAAAGTTCTTACTTTGTTACATTCTCATTATTAGCTAGTAGTCGTAGAGTGCTCTAAGATTTGCCGAGCACTTTCCATCACGATTACTTTAAGCTTCACAATTCCATCTCTTTAGGACAACTTAATGAGGAGGTAGGCAGCACCCGGGCAGGCAGTGACCAAGGTCACCCAGGTCCCAATTAGCAGAACTGGAGCTTCGACCAAGTTCTTTGGTTACAAGGTCAATGCTTTTTCAGCAGCAGCGTGCTGCAGCCCTCCAGTAAAAAGCATTCTAGTCCAGTCAAAAGACCATTTTACCTCTTGGGAATTCAATTTCCCATATGTAAAGTGAGGGAGTTGGACAAGATGCCTTATCAAGTCTTCCACAGATATAGACTTTCCATTTTGGAATCAATCCTAAACGTCAGTAAGCCACAGACCATTGAGGCTAGAAGATTGCTGCTGGCCACACATCTAATGTCTGTGGTCACTTTTGAAGCCAGGATTTGAAACCATCTCCAGGTCTGACTCTTTACCCACTGTACCACCTAGCTTTCCCAGCTATACCATTCTTTTTTTTTTTTTTTTTTTAATTTCTAATTTTTTTTAATTCAGGAAATGTTCTCTACTTTTTTTCTCCCCACTCATTTGAAAATTTTAATTTAATTAATTAATTTAGAATATTTTTCCATGGTTACATGATTCATGTTCTTTCCCTCCTCTCCCTTTACCCCACTTCCACTGGCCAATGAGCAATTCTACTGGGTTTTACATGTGTCATTGATTAAGACCTATTTCAATATTTGCATTAGGGTGATCACTTAGAGTCTACATCCCCAATCATATCCCCACCAACCCATGTGATCAAACAGTTGTTTTTCTTCTATGTTTCTACTTCCACAGTTCTTTCTCTGGATGTGAATAGCATTCTTTTCTCATAAGTCCCTCAGAATGGTCCCAGCTATACCATTTTAAAGGAAATAAAATAAAAAGAGAAAAAAAAAGAAATCAAAAATTGAACTAAAAGCTAACTCCCAGGAAATAACCACTCTCCTTCTATTAATTATATTTTTCTTCTGTATTCATTTATTAATTTTATCTTTTTAATTAATAAATATTTTCTCTTCACCCACTATCAATTTTTTTTTATCAACTTCATGGACTTTTTTTTAAAGAAGACATTAAAATAAAATACAAATTGTTTATAAGTTAACTCAAGGGTTTTTTTTTGTTTGTTTGTTTGCTTGTTTGTTTTGGTCAAGACTGATATTCAACTACCTCTTTACCCATAAACAATGGGACTGAAAAATAGAAATGTACTCAGCTGCCTTGCTATTGTATACAGAGCATATCAGGTATAAGTCACATGTTCAGAGTTCAAAGGGATCTCAACGGCCATATAATCCAACCCATACTTGAATAAGATTTCATTCTATAACATATATGATGAGTCATCATCCAAACATTGCTTGAGAACATTCAGTGAAGAATAAACCAATAGACCTGGAGGAAATTCATTCCATTTTGCGATAACTCTCCTTATTCAAAGAGTTTAACTCAACATTTTCAAAATCAACTGATCTACTCATTATATCACTCCTCCAAAACCCAAACCTGTTGGTTTTCCTAACTTTTCTATTTATGTGGAGGGCACTACCATCCTGCTAGTCACTTAATTTCACAACAGGAGAATCCTCCTCAACTATTATCTTTCACTCATTTCCCAACAACTAATCAGTTGCCCAGTCTTGCTGATTTGGTGTCCATATATCTTATATCCTTTACTTTATGGGGATAACCGCCTCCAGTTCAAGCCCTCACCACCTCTTTCCTGAAATATTGCCCTAATCTATTATTTGGTCTCTCTTCTTTGAATCTCTGCTCCGTTTGCCAATCAATCTTAAATATAGCTACCAAATTAATACGACTAAACCACAGGATTTAACCACATCTTAAAAGCTCCAGTAGCTCCCTACTGTCTCTAGGATAAAGCACAAATTTCAAAGTTATAAATATGCAAAATATAGTCATTTGTTCCAGCCCAAGGGAAATATTCACTGTGAATTCAAATAATGTGATTCATTATTTGCACCAATGGAGACTTAGCTCTGTTTGCTGTTCCTCAGACATAGCATCACAACTCCTGCCTCCATGCCTTTGAAGGCTGTCCTAACCTTCAGCCTAGGATGCAGGCTCCTCTATTTCCTCTCTGAGAATTCCTAAAGATCTCTTCTAATCCCCTCCCAGAAGTCCCCATTGCCTTTTGTTTACTTTATATCTGTTTTGTATTTACTTCAATCAATCCATTAAACGAACACCAAGAATATATTAAGCTCTTCCTATGCACCAGGATCTCTGCCAGGCTTTAGGATTACAAAGAAAGACAAAAACAGCAGAAAACATATATATAAATCATTATATATAAAATAGAAAAATAAATGGAAGGTAATAATAATAACTAACATTTAGATAGCATTTATTATGTAGTAGGGATTTTGCTAAGCTAATAATTAATCTCATTTGATCCTCAAAATAATCTAGAGGTAGGTGCTATTATCATTCCCATGTTACAGTTGAAGAAACTGAGGTACAGAGCTTAAATGACTTGCTTATAATATTTATGGGTGGATTTAAACTCACATCTTCCTGACTCCAGGGCCAGTGCTCTATCTACTAGGTCAACTTAGAAAGGAAAGACACTAACAGTTAATTGATCGATTCACCAGCATTTAAGTCCTTACTAAGTTCCAGGTGCTATACTAGATTCGGGGGGTACAAAAAATCCAAAGCAATGCCTAATCTTAAAGAGCTTACATTATATGTTTTCATGTCTCATTTCCCTCAATGGAACGTAAGGCCCTTGAGGCCAGGAATGATTTTGGTTTTGTTTATATAGATTCTGCTCCTGGCACAGTGCCCAGAATACATTAGGCACGACATTTAGTAATGGTTGTTGAATGAATTAATTAGGGAATTATTTTTTAATTACATCAAACCTAAATTTGCTTCCTTGCAACATTCACTCATTGCTTTCATTTCTATACTCTGGGGCCAAGCAAGACAAGTCAAATTCCTCTTTGAAGTGACAGCATGAGAAAGTAAACAAAGCTCAACTGAAGTCAGGAAGACCTAAGTTCAAATTTCATCTGTGATACTAACTGTGTGATCACTGGCAAGTTATTTATCCATTCTGATTCTTCATTTGCAGAAAGAAAAAGCTTGCAGCTTTAAGCTTGTTATTCTCTGAGAGAGGGGAGAGAGACAGAGAGATAGAGAGAGACAAAGAGAGAAAAAGACACAGAGAGACAGAGAGAGAGAGAGAAAGAGACACACAGAAAGAGACACACAGAAACACACAGAGAGAGACAGCGAGACAGAGACAGAGAGAGACAGAGAGACAGAGACAGAGACACAGAGAAAGACAGAGAGACAGAGACAGAGAGAGAGACACAGAGAGACAGAGACAGAGAGACAAAGGCAGAAACAGAGACAGAGACGGAGAGATGGAGAGATGGAGGGAAAGAGGGAAGAAGGGTAAGGAAAGAAGGAAGATGGGAAGGAAGGAAAGAAGGAAGGAAGGAAGGAAGGAAAGAAGGAAGGAAGGAAGGAAGGTGGAAAGGAAGGAAGGAAGGAAGGAAGGAAGGAAGGAAGGAAGGAAGGAAGGAAGGAAGGAAGGAAGGAAGGAAGGAAGGAAGGAAGG
>NC_058134.1:240261766-240319940 GCF_016433145.1 Gracilinanus agilis
AGAGACAGAGAGAGAGAGAGCAAGAGAGCAAGAGAGAGAGAGAGACAAAGAGACAGAGAGCAAGAGAGAGAGAAAGAGAGAGAGAGAGAGAGAGAGAGACAGAGAGAGAGAGAGAGAGAGAGAGAGAGAGAGAGAGAGAGAGAGAGAAATTTAAATTCCAAGATGCAATTTTAACTGCTTGCTGACATTTTTGTTTTGTTTTTCTAAATCCTTACCTTCTGCCTTAGGATCAATAGTATGTATGGCTCCAAGGCAGAAGAGTGGTAAGGGCTAGGCAATAGGGGTCAAGTGACTTGCCCAGGGTCACACAGCTAGGAAGTGTCTGAGGTCAGATTTGAACCTAAAACCTCCTGCCTCCAGGCCTGGCTCTCAATCCACTGAGCCACCCAGCTGCTCCCTTTGGTGGAATTTTTATAAATTGTTGAGAGAAGCTGTGATGTAGATTCATAAAGAATATTCAGAACTTCTGTGATCATTTAGTTCAAATCATTCCACAAACCAGTGAAGCATTATTTTCCTGGAACCAACTGTGGGACTGATGCCATTTTTATTTAGGAATTTGGCAGGGGCTAAGGAAGACAGTGATAGCATCCAGGAGAGTTCCCAGTTTGTTTTGGGTGCTGTCAATTTATTATTTTTCAAATATCCCTATGCTGTTCTGTGACTTCATATTATAACTTCACAGTTTATGCAGGGAAAGAACCTCCACAATCTTCTGATCCAGTCCCCTCATTTTATGAGAAAGTTGAAGCCAAAAGAGGTTAACTTAAAGTTGCATAGATAGTAACTAGCAGAGTGAGGATTTTAACCCACTTCCTTCTACCTTCTACTTAAAATTTACCTTCCCATCCCCTGTAATGCCTACAGAAAAGACACAAAAGAAAACATTCTGAACGCTGGCTCTGAGGGCATATTGATATGTCCTCATTATTCAACTACCAACTCTCATCAGATAAATAATTATGAGGATGATGGTGATGATGATGATGAGATGGCTGACATTCACAAAGCCCTTTTAGATTTGAAAAGTGTCTTCCCTACCTTATCTCTTTTAACTGATAGTCCTTTGAGATGAGTATTATTTTTTTCTTTTTAAAAATTAAATTTTATTTTATTTTCCCCCAATTACATGTAAAAAGTTTCCAACATTTTTCTTTTAATTTTAATTTTGAATATTTCCCCATATTTACATGTTCCATGTTCTTTCCCTGTTCCCCAATCCCCCCCAATCCCCCTTTAGCCGACGCACAATTCCATTGGGTTTTATATGTGTCATTGTTTAAGACCTAATTCCATATTATTGATGGATTAGAGTTATCGTTTAGTGTCTACGTCCCCAATAATATTCCCATCAGCCCATGTGTTCAAGCAGTTGTTTTTCTTCTGTGTTTCTCCTTTGGGATGAGTATTATAATTAGACCCATTTTACAGATGGGGGAATTCAGGCTGGAAGAGGTCATTTTAGGGATCTGCTGATGGTCACCAAGCTAAGTGTCAGAGGAGTAACTAAAACCAAGTCTTCATGACTCCACTTTCAGCCATTCTGCTCAATGTCATTTCTACAGCTGCCCTAAGTGATATTTTCCCCAAACACTGGGAGAAGACATTTTTTTTTCTATTTCTGTTACTCAAGACAGAAGGTAATACCACAGAAATACACAGAGCCATGGGGTTAATTGACTTGCATAAAACAATTATTTGACGACTGCAAATCTATTCCTTGGAAAAGAAGTACAAGCTAAGGTGGGATGAGACAAATGTATTATTCAACAACCCAATCCACTCTTTAGAGGTGAAATTAGGGTTGGATGCAGGTGCTTTCCAAAGGGGGGAAGGAAGCCTGCGTTTATATAATGCAAGCTTATAACTACTGAGAGCTTTGCAGTTAAACAGTACTTCATCTGCATCATCTCATTTGAAGCTCAAACTAATCCTGGGGGAAGTGGTAGTGCAGATATTATTAACCGCATTTTACAGATGAAAACTTCAAGGGGAAAAGGAAGGGAATATAAGCACCTACTATGTGTCAAACATTGTATTAGGTAAGATATCATATAATCATCACAATTGATCCCCTCAACAACCCTGGGAGGTGGGTGTTATTATGATTATTTCTACTTTATAAATGAGGATACTGAAGTAAACAGAGGTTAAGTAACTTACTATTATTATCTCCATTTTACAGAAAGGTAGACTAGAGGCAGCTAGGTTGTGCAGTGGATAGGATGCTAGACCTGGAGTCAGGAAGACATGAGTTCAAATCCAGCTTCAGACACTTACTAGCTGTGTGACCTCAAGCAAGTCATTTAACCCTGTTTGCTTTAATCCACTGGAGAAGGAAACCACTCCAGTATCTTTGCCAAGACAACCCAATGGCTTTGGCATTGACTGGCAATGATATTGGCATTGATATGGTCCCTGCAGGGTCATGAAGAATTGGACGTGATTGAACAGGAACAAGATTGAGGCAGAGGGTAAGTGACTTATCTAAGGTCATCTAGACTATAAGTATCTGAGTCTGCATTTGAACTCAGGTCTTCCTAATCCCAGTCCCAGAGCTCTTTCTACTATGCCACCTAGCTGTTCAAAGATGTTGAGACTTGCCAAAAGTCACAGAAATCATGGGATGATTAGAAAGCTGGAAGGGACCTTAGAAACTATCTAGTCTTATTTCCTCTTTTTGTAGATCAAGAAACTGAGGCCCCAGAGATTTTGCTTATGGTCAAATAGGTAGTAAATGCCCATAAGGATTATCTAGTCCAACTTTCCCATTTTAGAGAAAACGAAACTGAAGCCCAGAGACATCAAGTGGTTAGCCCATTGCTCCCAGGGAACAAGTAGTAGAGCCAGGAATGGAGCAAACCCACATCATCTGAGTAGTAAGTCCAGTTCAACTACAGGTTTTTGCTTCCTTCAAGGAGCTAGTTAGGAAGTTTAGTCAAAAGAGCCATTCTTCTGGTTCTTTCTCACACATTTCTATCATATGTAGACAGTTTTCTAATAATGCAGCTTGTCTCCTATATAGAAACTACCGCTGAGAATCCATAAACTCTGCCCAGAAGTCATTTATTCTTCTAAGAATCTTCAGAGCAGAAGTGCTTAACCTGGTATCCATAAACGCTGAACAGTGTTCTGTGAACTTGGATTATAAAAAAATTAAAATCAAAATCTTTACATCCAATAATCTCCACATGAAATCTAATATTGTAATCATTTAAAAACATGATTCTGAAAAGGACTTCTTGGTCTTCATCAGATTGCTAAAGGGATAATCTATGATACCCCAAACATTTAGAGATTTAGTAAGAAATCTTGCCAGAGACACTGTGTAGATGTGTGCATTAGAGAAAGGGGGAGGCAGGGTGGGGAGAAGAGAGAAAGTGAGAGAGAGAGGGAGGGTGGGGAAGAGAAAGATAAGGGGAGAGACAGAGACAAAGACAGAGAGAGACAGAGAAAGAGAGAGAAGAGGAGAGAGAAAGAGAAAGGGAGAGAGGGAGGGAGGGAAGAAAGGAGGAAGAGAGAGAAACTGAGACAGAGAGAAGAGGAGAGAGTCAAATAATTATTCTACCTCTTGAGCACATACAAAAAATCACAACTGGAGCTAGAAGGAACTATAGATATCATATAGACTAAAGGTCTTTGTTATTGATTTCAGGGTCAGTTACAGCCTATATAATTGGGCAGCCAGGTGGTAGAGTGGATAGAGCAAAGGGTCTGGAGTCAGGAAGACTCCTCTTTCTGAATTCAAATCTGGCCTCAGACACTTACTGACTGTGTGACCTTGGGCAAGTCACTTCATGCTATTTGCCTCAGTTTCCTCATCTGTAAATGAGCTCAGTAAGGAAATGGCAGACCAGTATAGTATCTCTGCCAAGAAAACCCTAGATGGGGTCAGGAAAGGTTGAACATGACTTGAAATGACTAAACAACACACATAACATAGACCTGACAGAGAAGCAGCTTGAGATGCCTATATTATGGATAAAGTTAAATCTGAAGTCAGGAGGACTTGACTTTAAATCCTGCCTCAAACATTTACTAGCTATGGAGCTCTGGGCAAGACCCAGTTTCCTCATCTCTAGAATGAGGGGATTGGACTCACTGACTTCTAAGGCCATGTCCAACTCTCAATCTATGTTCCTATAATTTGTTAAATAAATCATTGAGCGAGTCTAGTAATAAGATGGAGTGAGTCCAATAGAAAGAAAAAGAATAAGTCCATCTTGAAACAGCAACTAGTAATAAGGAATATTATTCTAATACACAGTTGGTAGAATGTTGCATCGGACATGTAGTCATAGAATCATAGAGTTTTAGCTTGAAGGGACTTGGAGGGGTCATCAAATCCAATCCCTTCATTTTGCAGATGAGGAAAGCAAGAATCAGAGAAGTGAAGGGATTCACTTGTTGAGGGTCACAGCCAGTTAGTGTGTGATCCATGACTGGAATTCAGATCGTCTTTATTCCAAGTCCAACATTATGCCCCAGTGCTTCTCAGCCAACTTCCCCTACTTCTGGATGCATCCCATTTACTTTGGGGGTCATTGTTGTTGTTTGTCCTTCATTTTGAGAAGGACTAATGACATCACATGGGTGACATCTTAACTTGCTCAAGAATTGGATTTAATACCAATCTTCCACCTATGAGACAATATACTGAAGTTCAAGGGTTAAAAAAAAAAGAATTGGATTTAAGTGAGGCAGAGTTGCATAAAAATATGACTCTCTCTTTCAGAATCAGTGAAGTCCTGTGACAAGATCAAAGTCAAAACAACTGGTGATGGCCTGACATCAGCGACCTTGGCATCTCCACAGCGCCTACTTTAGCTGCTTTCCTGGTCTATTGGAACAAATTCTTTTCATCTGTTCATTCTGCCGGGGGAATCTCCATACACATTCCCCAAACTCATTGATGGGTTTAAGGACTTTGGGGTATCTTTAACTTTAAAAGAGTCTTCCTTATAGCCAATTTAAATACTCTCTACATGTGCTATCCATTGCTCCCACCACTACTCTCTGGGATCAAGTAAAGCATATTTAATCCTGCTTCTACGTGCTAGTCCAGTAAATACTTTAATGTAAATATCATTTTCCCCGACTCTTCTCTTCCCCTGTCTAAATACTCCGACTTCCTTCAACTGATGGCCATGTTTTGTTTATTAGGGAAATCACAAGCATGCTAAGAAGATTTGAAGAGAGAGAAGACATTCCAATCTTGAGGTTGAGATGGCATCTGGATTAAGGAAATTCCCTGCTTCATGGGAAGTTAGAGCTGAGACTTGAATGACAATTAGGATTCTGAAAAGCAGAGGTGAGAAGGCAATACATTCTAGGGAAAAAAGATACCCAATGCTTGGAAAAAGGAGATGGAATATAGAGGTTTTTCATTTTATTCAGTCACATCCAACTCTTTGTGACCCCATTTGAGATTTGCTTGTCAAAGATATTGGAATGGTTTGCCATTTCCTTCTTTAGCTTATTTTAAAGATGAAGAAACTGAGGCAAACAGGGTTAAGTGATTTGTCCAGGGTCAAACAGCTAGGAAGTCACAGAGGCTGGATTTTAATTGAGGAACATGAATCCTCATCATTCCAGGGCCAGTGTTCTATCCACTGAACCACCAAGATACTCAACATGGAGTTTAGGGAATATCTAATAGTCCAGTTTGGCATCAACATATTGAGTCAATGGAAGAAATAAGAGACAAACCTGGAATGATAGATTTCTATCATTATCTGCTAGCAGTGATTCCCAAAGTGGGTGCTACCGTCCCCTGGTGGGTGCTGCTGCAATCCAGGAGGGTAGTGATGACCACACTTTTTTTTTTGTATTACATTCTATTCTGAGTTCAATAAATAGTTTCATAATTTCCAGGGGGCACTAAGTAATATTTTCTTCTGGAAAGGGGGCGGTAGGCCAAAAAAGTTTGGGAACCATTGCTCTAGAGCATCACTGAGGTAGCTCATTCAAATTTATTAAGGTCTTACTATGTACGACATAACAAAGGGAATAAGATGGAACAGTGGACAGAGCACTGGTCCTTAAAGTCAGTAAGACTTATCTTCCCAAGTTCAAATCTGGCCTCAGACCCTAGCTAGCTGTGTGACCTTGGGAAGGTCACTTAGCTCTCTTTGACTTAATATCCTCACATGTAAAATGAGCTGGAGAAGAAAAATGGCAAACCATTCTAGGATCTTTGCCAAGAAAACCTCAGATGGGATTAAAAAGTCAGACTTGACTGAAACGACTGAATGACAGTGTGCCAGGTGCCCTGTCCTAAGTTCAGGATAAACAATTAAAAATATAGCCAGTGTGGTACAGTGGACAGAACCTTGACTCTGAAGTTAGAAATCCTAAAATGAAATCCCACCTATTCTGCCTCTTACATTATACTTATTTTCTTTGCAACTGTGGACAAGTCACAGAATATTGTGGGGCTTCAGTTTCCTTATCTGTAAAGTGAAAAGGTCGGATGAGATGGCCTCTCAGAGCCCTCCGTTCCTGGATTTATAATGCTATAGACAGAGGCCTCTTTCTTTCCCCCACATCAAAGACTGTATTAAAACGAAGGGTATTTTTTCCCTATTTAATTTTTAAAATCCCACTGTTAAAGAAAGACCATGTATCTCATCCAGTATTTATGATTAATCATTGTAAATCCATTTAAATCCAGAGATGAATTGTACTAAAGGAGGGCATGGGCCAGCTCGGGAGAGGAGCATGTGAATGAGAGCACCCATAAATCGGACATCCTCTTTTACTGTCACAACTTGGGCTCCATGATGTAATAAAACCTGAGGGCAGACCTTGGGAAAGAGTCAGCCATCAATCTGTTCTTGCTGCTCTGGCAAGACTTGACTATTTTGTGGGTTTTCTGTGCCACAGAGATGAAAGTGCATATTAGTTCTGAAAATCACAAGTGGAAGTATGCCTCCCTCCTTTTAGCAGGGAAGTGGTGGAATACCGGTATGGAATGAGGCACGTGTTACCATCCGTACTCCATATGTCGATCTCTTTGGTGTAATTATATTTCTGGGTTATGAGGGAGGGTTATGTTGGAGAGGGTCATAGAAAAAATGGACAAATAAATATGTGAATAGAAAAGCATTAACAGGGACTAGGAGATATGCTTTATTTGATCACTATATTTTATTTGTATCTATGATTTCATTTACTTAAATAATCTAAAAAAAGAAAATGAAATCTCTGTCTCTCTCCTCTTCTCCCTCCCTCCCTCCCTCCCTCTCTCTCTCTCTCTCTCTCTCTCTCTCTCTCTCTCTCTCTGTCCCTCCCTCTTTCTCTCTCTCTGTCCCTCCCTCTTTCTCTCTCTCTCTCTCTCTGTCTCTCTCTCTCTGTCTCTCTGTCTCTCTCTGTCTCTGTCTCTCTCTCTCTCTCTCTCTCTCTCNGGGTTCTATGTTTCTAATATGTTGAAGAAAAGCTTTCTAAACTATTATTTCAATTTTTATATCAATAATCTACTGCAATCTGGATTATCGAGGCCAAAGTAGCCTGGAAAGAAAGAAATCATACAAGAAGCCCAAGTGTGGATGAAAATGGTGCCCATCATTATTTTGTTGAATAGCACAGAACTGTGTGCAATTGGAATCTGTGCATCAACCAATCAGTATTTATTAGGAATCTACTATGTGCAAAGCATTTTGTTAGGCAGAGGGGATACAAAGAACAAAATGAATAGCCCAATCTGTCAAGGAGCATATATTCTATTGGGAAAGAAAATGCATACATGCACTCATAAGGATGCACAAAATAATTTACACATATGGGGTAGATTTAGTTCTAGCAGATTAGGAGATTAAAAAATAATTTTAAAAAAAGGATGTTGCTCGAAGAGAGCTCTATTTCCTGATGCTTTAATACTATTTTTTAATTCTGGAATTAACAAACAAGAAAATGATCATTTCTAAAGAGAAAAGAAGATTACATATGAAACTGTGAATCTCTATTTTGCATTAGTTGCTACTCCTTTAAAATATAATTAAATATAAGTATAATAAATTCACTGTGCAACTATCAAAACACTTTTCTTGATCATATTTCCTTCTGGACTATCTTTGAGTTAAAAAAAAGGTCTGAATAACCTTCCTTTCCTCTCCTTTCCCCTCTTTCCTTTCTCCTTTCTCCTCACTTTTTCTTTCTCTTTCTAAAATTTTCTACAGCATCAATTATTGAGGTTACATTTAAAGAAAAAGTCATAGATCTGGTTAACTTCAGAAGAAGGATTCAAACCCAAGACTCCTGACTCCAGAGCTTATCCTCCTCTACCATCCTTCCCTTTAAAGGTAGTATGCTTTTGACACTACATTCTGTGGCAATCATATTTGGGGGACAGATGGGGAGATGGGAGACTTTCAATCAACTTTCTAATATCAGAGGCAATCACAGGAGAGTAACTCAGGAATAGAAACTCATCACTTCAAAGCAATATCACCTTTCCCCCCAACTTTTCTCCCTCGCATTGCCAATTATCTCCCTGACTTCAAGATATTCTCCTGTTATCACATTCATGCCTTTTTCAAAAATTGAAATTCGAATATTTCTCCCTAAGCCATCCTCTCTTCTTTGTTTCTCTGTTGTTAATGATGCCACTAGTCTTCCTGTCACTGGAGATTTCAAATCCAGCGTGACTTTGAGGCATCTTTCTAATTCCCTTTGACATATAGATCAGATCAATCCAATCTCAGGTTTTGTTACAACATCTCTGAGTGTTCATTTCCTCTCTCGCTTCTGCAGAAGTAAGTGTTCATCTTGAGACAGACACCCAGTTTGCAAGTATTTAGAATGTAAGGGAGTGGGTGGAGATGGGAAGAAAGCTTTTTCTCTCTGCTCCCTCTAATTCCCTCTTCGCAGATTGAATGGTTTTCTCTAATAACCAACTCATTTTCTCTTCCAGTGGGAAAAGGTGAAGCTGCTTTCACTGATCCACCCATAAAATGGTTAAACAACTTCACTTCTCTGGGAATTATCATAGGAATGAGATATTCCCTCAATTTCCAAAATAAAGCTTACCTCTTTAATTGGCATTGCTTTCATTTTAAATACTTTGCAAGGAAACTTCCAAAATGCCATAGACACTAGCGGATTCCCTTTTTTCTCAAACATGCTGTACCAAACACAACTTACTTTGTTATCAATGGATCAGGTTCACACAGATACAAAACATATAAGGTATTAATGGGAGGTCATTTCAGGGGGAAAGCACCAACAAGGTGAGCTAGAGGGAGGAGGAGAGACCTGGAAAGACTTCTGGCACAAGGTAGGATTAATGCAGTCTTCAAAGAAGCTACAAGAGGGAGATAAATTCCAAGCTCATTGAGGAGGAGGAGCGATGATGATGATGATGATGATGATGATGATGATGATGATGAAGGTGATAGGGGCTGAACCTATGACTTGTTTATAGCTAATTAATGGTTATAAAAAAAACAACTTAACACATGAAGATGCATTTTATGCTAGCACAGGCTGGCACCTTCTCTGCAATAAAAAATATGTATAATTCACAAAGTAGCTGACATTTCTATTGCTCCCTGAAATTGAGAATTGGATCCCCAGTGCCTAACACTGGGCTTGGAATGTTCTCTTTATCTCCCCATCTTTAAGCTTCCTTGAAGGCACCGCCTTAATCCCATCTTCTGCTAGGAGCCTTTCCCAGGAACTCTCCTCCTCCCTCCAACTCACCTGACTAGTGATTTCTCACTGATATTATCTCCCATTTATACTACATATGTTTTGTATGGGCAGAATGATTTACATTTGACAACACCATTGGCACATGAGCTCCTTGAGCATTTGTCATTCTTTGCATCTCCTACCTTTAGCACAGGTTCAAGTATGTTTTAGGATCTTAAGAACTTCTTGTTGACCGAGGTATTAATAAATGATTGATTGGTATAGTTCTTTGAGGTCTGCAAAACATAACACACACATATGTAACATATATGCAGATCCACACATATATATGCGTGCATGTTATTTAGTATACCATTATTAATAAAAATGGATATTATCTATACCACATATATAAATACATTCTATTTTTGATATGGTATAATTGTATAATATATAAATATTATCTATATTATCTATATATAAAGATATATATATACACATACAGAGATATTTTTTCCATGTTATGACTTTCCCAAACACAGCTTCATTTTATCACAGGTCAGCATAAGAAATTAAATGGGAATATTTGGGGAATTTTGCTGAAGCCACAGAAAACATGCAAAGACAAGCTGGTGACATGGAAAAAATTTAGAAACTCAGAAATGCATTAAAATATATGTATATTATTACATAATATCAATATATTTTATTTTTGATACTATGAATATATATGCATATATATATTTGTATATATAAACTATTTGTAGTTTAACTATATATATATATATATATAGTTAAACTACAAATAAATAATTAATTAGAAAAATAATTAAAGCAGAGAGCTTGAAGATGAGGCACCTAGATGGCACAGTGGACAGAGTGCTGGGCTTGGAGACAGGAAGACCTGCTTTTCAATCTGACCTCAGGCATTTATTAACTGTTTGACCCTGGGAAATTCACTTGACCCTGTTTGCCTCACTTTCCTTATCTGTAAAATGAACTGGAAAAGGAATTTGGAAAACCACTTCACTATCATTACCAAGAAAACCCCAGATAGGATTATAAAGAGTTGGTTGTTATTGAAATGACTAAACAACTTTGTGTATGTGATATTTTTTTGACACTCACAATAACCTGTGAGATATAGAATATAATCCTCTTTATTTTGCAGGAAACTATGAACCAAGCTTGAGCATTCAAGCCATTTGTCCTGTACACCGTTTGTAAGTTTTAGACTTCAAATGTGCCTGACCGGAGGTTTGGAGCTGGAAGGGACCTCAAGGTTCATGTGCTCCACAGCCCTTATTTTATAGAGAAAACTGAGGGTAAATAATTTACGCAAAGTCACCCGGGGAGTCATTAGAGGCAAGATTTGAACCCAAGCAATTTGACACCAGATCTAACAACAGTCCCCCATGCCATTCATATCAACATTCTGATGTCATCTGAGGATATGTAGGACAATTTAGCACTGTTACCAAATAAGCCCAGATAATTTTGTGCTTTCTGAGTCCTATATTTTCTAGATTGTTTTCTTCCCGTCTCGTGTGTCATTGTCATCCGTCACTTCTCGCTGCTGTCAGCATGCCTGTCTCTCATAAGCTTTTCACTCTCTCTCTCTTTTAAAGGAAAAAAAAAGCCTTGTCTTTATTTCTTCAATCTCAAAATGAGGCTCATGTCATTCTTACCCCCAACACATTATGCTGTGTCTATCTGTAGCCATCCGAGTACAGAAGCTAGAACGATTTATCTTCCTTCTCTGTTTTCTAACTTATGTCACCCATCTTCTACAGGCTGGAAACCAGATAAGCAGTCTTGTTATCAGAGAGCCTGAAATGAGGCTCCTATTGAGGAGCTGAGGGGCTCACAGAAGAGAAAAGGGTCTGATCTTTTAGGCACATACTTTAGGTCATCTAATTCATCTGCTCAGAAAATTCTTTTGGTCATTAAAATCTTTTCATTTATTTTCTGGATAATAAGAAACTGGCAAATAATGGACTTCCTGATGAGTAAGGTGCTGTAGTTTTCTAGTTTATGCATTTGTGAAAAACAAGAAATATCAAGGTCGTTTTCTGGCTAATATTCCTTAGTTTGCAGGCTTTTGAAATATACTGTTTCCATTAGCATAACTGGAAACCTTTAGTTCAAGCTATTGTCTAGCTTCCTCTGGAATCGGGATCCAACCTTTTGGCTGCCCCCAGTATGCTATCAAAGTATCAACTGCTACAGTGTAAAATCTATCCTTTGCAACCCACACAGTTCAAGATTTTCTCCATAGCCAGATGTTCGATTTTGGGTAGATAACAAATCCTGGTGTGTTGGCAACCTATAGATTCTTTCTATATCTTTTAGATTAATATTTACCCTGGATCTCACCAAGTGCCAGCCTGATGCAAAAGCTTAGTAAACTCAGAAATCTCTATTGATTTATATATTTGGAAACTACCAACAGATCCCATCTAAAATGTCCCATTTCCAGAAGATATCTTTATTTTTGGACTTGCTTCTCAGAATTTCTGCAGGTCCTTTTGGGAAAGCTGAAGTCATCTATTTCTTTGTGTCTTTACTGGTTCATATGTACTCCAAAGCAGGCTGGTGGCATTTGGCCAAAGGTTCAGTTGTACCTTATAAAGAGAATATAATTCCTTTCTTAGCTTTGCATGGGCTGTTTTGCCTGGCTTGATCTCATATTTGGAGAGAAGGCAGTGGGATTGGCTTTTCCAAGAATAGCACAATGAAGTAGGCTCAATTCTCAGAAAAAAAGAGTACTAATAGGCTATAGAGGTAGAGAACATCAAGTCAAACCCAGCCCCTGGCACTTCCTAGTCTTATGATGTTGGCAAGCCACTTCCCTTCTCTAGAACACAGACATCATATTTGTAAAATGAGGGATTGGCTGATTTATAAAAGGAAGATCTCTGAAGTCCCTTCTGCTCATAATCCAAGACTCTCATCTCTCTGGAACCCATTTTCCTCATCTGAAAAATGGGAGTTCAGGCTAGAAGTTCTCTGAAGTCTCTTCTTCAAAATGATTAGAAATTATTGCTCTTGGACACAGAGAAAGAATACACATTGGGTCTGTAATCTTGATACTGATCCTCCTTTCAAAGATACAGATCACAACCCTTCTATCCATCCCTTTATCTCCTTTATGGAACTTCCCGTAGAACTGAGTTGGACCAGAACCAGAAAGAGAAATGATCTTCAAATGATCATAGCAAAGAACTTTCCTTATCCTGCTTCCATGATAAAGCAATTGCCACAGGAGCAAAGAGAAAAATAACAGTGGTTACAGTGCCATGGAGTAAAGGGAATGGAAGGGAATTCTGGCTACATATATAGCCACTAGTCCCACTCCCAATATTCTCTATATCTGCCTTTATTCTCTGTGTTAGTGGTATTCCTTCTCTTTTTCCACTCCCACTCCCAAGCTAATTTAGAAGGATAGAAGAAACCTGAAGACTTCTACAATTTAGGAGCTGGAAAAGGTGCTAGGTGGCACAGAAGGCCAAGCCTGGAGTCAGGAAGACTCACCTTCCTAAGTGCAAATCCATCCTCAGACCTTGGATGATCCTGAACAAGTTACTTAACCCGTTTGCCTCAGTTTCCTCATCTATAAAATGAACTGTATTGGGAAATGGCAAGCCACTTTAGTATCATTGACAAGAAAACCTCAAATGGGGTCACAAAGAGTCAGAAAGGACTGAAAAACAACTGAACAACAAGATATAGTCCCCACCTGAGTCACAAGTGTTAAACATAGGGAATATAGGCTTTGGCAACACTCTCCATTGAGACCTGAACCTGATTAAAATGAAATTGAGGAATATTTAACCAAAAAAAATTATAAAACGTAAATAACATTACTTTTAAAACTAAGTCAATTAGCGCACTGACTTTTTTTTCTATTTGAGTTTGACACCACTGACCTGGTGATTAGATTAATTCCATTTAAGAATTAAAGAGGACATGGAAGCATACAAGACTAATATTTATGCAGCAAATTTGAAGAGCAAAGATTAGTTTCTTTGTCAAACCATGGACAGAGTATTATCTTGGGTGGGGACATTTGGATGAGAATCTTAGGTGGAAAAGACTATCCTAGTTGAGTACAGAATCATTGCTAGAGCCTTTTTAAATGGGTACATGGACAGACACTAGCTCAAAGGGGCAAGATGTAAGAATGGAAGATGGATCACTATTTAAAGGTACCAGACACAGAGACCCTATTCTTGGTTCTGATACAGTGAATTGAGATCCTTGTTGCTACAGACATTGGAATCTACTGGGGAAAGCTGTAGACCAGTGATTCCCAAAGTGGGCGCCACCGCCCCCTGGTGGGTGCTGCAGCGATCCAGGGAAGCGGTGATGGCCACAGATGCATTTATCTTTCCTATTAATTGCTATTAAAATTTAAAAAAATAATTTCCAGGGGGCTAAGTAATATTTTTTTCTGGAAAGGGGGCAGTAGACCAAAAAAGTTTTGGAACCACTGCTGTAGACTATCAAGACTAATTATGGTTAATGAATCAGGCAATCAGGGCAATCAGGTAGCATAGAGGATAGAGCAACAGGCTTGAAGTCAGGAAGACTCCTACTCCTGAGTTCAAATGTGACCTCAGACACTTCTTAGCTAAGTGGCCCCAGAGAAGTCACTTAATCCTATTTGCCTCAGCTTCCTCATCTGTAAAATGAACTGGAGAAGAAAATGGCAAACCACTCCAGTACTTTTGCCAATAAAACTCTGTATCAGAACAAGTTACAATGTATGATTATAATGGAATATTCTTGTGTCACAAGAAATGACAAAGAGGAGGATCACAGAAAAACCTGGAAAGGCTTATATAAACTGATATTAAGTGAAATGAGCAGAACCAGGAAAGCACTGTACATCATAACAGCAATAATGCATGTACAATGATCAACTGTTAACTTAACTATTGTCAGCAATGCAAGAACTCAAGACAAACATAAAGCACTCATTATGAAAAAGACTATCCATTGCTGTAGAAGGAATTGATGAAGTCTGAATGCAGATTGAAGCATGCTATTCCTCATTTTATTTCCTTCATGTGTCTTCTTTCACAACATGATTAACATGGAAATATGTATTGTATGATAACACATGTGCAACCTATATCATATTACCTTCCATCTTGGGAAGGGGAGAGGGGTAGAAGAGAAGGAGAGAACATGGATTGCAAAATGTAAGAAAATAATTATGAAAATTTTATCTACCTGTAATCTGGAAAAAATAAAATTTAAAGAGAAAAACACAAAAGGGTCATGAAAAGTTGGACATAACTGAAAAACAACTAAACAACAATAAAAATCAGGCAATCCATCAACAAATATTTATTAAATCTTTATCATAAATAGTCCCTAGTATTTATATTACATTTTAAAATTTCTGAAGCACTTCACATATACTGTCTAATAATAATAATTATAACATTTAGATAGCATTTTGAGTTTTACAAATCACTTTACATTCATTCTCATAGAATAACAAGAGAATTTAACAAGCACTTTAAAGTTTGCAAAGTATTTTACAGGCATTCTCATATAAAAATAATGATAGCATTTATTATAGGACTTTAAAGCTGACAAAGTACTTCATTTATATTTTCATGTAATAATAACACTAATAGCGTTTCTATAACACTTTAAGATTTGCAAAATAATTCACATGCATTCTCCCAATTGGTTAGAGAGCTAATCTCAGAGCTAGGAATAGCTATATTCAAATCCTCCTTATATATACTTCCTATGTATTGTTGGGTAAATCACTTAACTTTTCCATGCCTGTTGTAGAGGAGGTGCCAACCTTCATTTGTAGAAGGGATTTTCCTCATTTAAGAGTCCCCTTTATCAATGAAGTCACATATCCTGCTCCAATCAAAATATATTTTTTAATATTTATCTGTGTAATGTGGTTTCTCTCATAAGATGAATGAATGCTAGTGGAATAGAAATGAATTTCAAACAATTAGAAAGTAACAAGGTATCAGTTGATAATTATTGGAATGAAAAAGATAGCTAAAAAGATTGGTTGCTAACAGCCACCATCAACAGTTACAGAAATATTAGGTTGAAAGACAGATTTTGGGAAACACATGAGTTCAGTTTGAGACATCATGGATGGTAAACATGAAACTGAGGAATTAGTGTAATTGGTATCAACAATAAATAGGGATGTCCAGGTAAGGAGTCTTTGATGTTGTTTCAGGCAGATGAAATAAGAGCAATCTGATCTCTTCCCAAATGAATGAGAGACTTTTGCCCTAAATAATCTGGTGAAAAGAGAAATGATTTTGGAGTCAGATGACCTCGGTTCAAGTCCTGCTTTTGTTGCTTTGTCCTCGACTGTGCCAGCGTCAGGCCAATCCCCTAATAATCTAGGTTGGATACTCATTGGTCATTCAATAATTACTTAAATGGAATTTGCTTAGCCATAGTTGTTGTTCAATCATTTTCAGTTGTGTCCGACTCTTCCTGACCCCATTCGGGGTTTTCTTGGCAGAGATACTGGAATAGTTTGCCATTTCCTTCTTTAGCTCATTTTACAAATGAGGAACAAATGGAGGCAATCAGGGTTAAGTGGCTTGCCCCAGGTCATGCAGCCAGTAAGTGTCTAAGACCACATCTGAACTCAGGAAGATGAGTCTTCTTGACTCCAGGCTCAGCAATCTATTGAGGAACTCACTTCCTGAGCTCAAATCCAGCCTCAGACTATCTGGGTAACTCTGGCCAAGTCACTTAACCCTAATTGCCTCAGTTCCTCATCTGTAAAATGAGCTAAAGAAGGAAATGTCAAACCACTCCAATATCTTTGCCAAGAAAACCCCAAATGGGGTCACAGAGAGTTGGACAAACCAGCGTAGCCTTTGAGAACACACCGGATTTATCTAGCTGAGCTAAGGTGCCCTGACTGAGTTGCCCAGCATTATCCAAGCATCAGAATTACACTTGAAGCTCCTTGTGGTCACATTTTACCCTCAAACAATCAGCAAGTGATGTCCACAGCCCGAATCTTCACTATCCTGAGCCAAACGAGTCTTGAGGATGCTCTGAATCCCATGACCCAGAATGCTCAGTTCTGGTTATTTGCATCATGAAGGAAAGGAGGCTGTCTCATGACCTCAAACTTAAAGCAGCAACTGGCCTCAAATATTAGTGCCTAAGGTCAAAGGCAGAGGAACCTAAGAATATGGCAGTATCTTAGTACAAACATATACCATCAATACTGGAAAAAATATTCAAAATCTTAACCTAGGATGATTGAAGATGACAACTATTTTTTTCCTATCCAAAGGATAATATAACTGGTTCATTTTTAGTTTCCTTTGAGGTAAATCAAAGGTCTACTTCCATTCAGATTCAAATCTGATAAACTCTTACATATTTTAAATATTAAATATAACTCCAGTGTTATGGACTTCATTAGTGTAAATAATCTCTCTAAAGTCTTTCCTCCTAATTCCATCTATGTCTGCCCATTCTGGGTGATTGTTTGCCTTCCTTTGCTCACCAAGTGCCTAGCATATAGTAGAAGCTTGATAAATAGATGTTTGCAAGTTGACAGCTTGTGCACCAGAGACAATTTCATTGGTGTGCTGGGACCTTTCTCTGATTGCCTGAAATTACTGAAGACACTAATAAAATGTGTAATCCGGACGCTAATTATGCTTTCTTGGAGGGAAACCTTTCAAACAGGACTTCTCCTTCATAATGCCTTGTTTATAAAGTGTTTTGAACTGTTCACTGCAGAAAGAGTGACACATACACATACACATACATGTACACACACAAAGAAAATGAAGGGGATGGATGGATGATCTCATTATATAGGGAAACCCTGAATGAGAAAACTCCCTCTACTCACACAGATTGGCACTCGATCTAACACTTATGGTCTTAGATAGTTGCTTACAACATTGAGAACTAAGTAGCTTACCCAGGGTTACATGGCCAGAATGGATGAGGTCTTTCTGGCCCACAGACAAGTTCTTTATCCATTGCTCCACACTATCATTCTATCATAGAAAGCAGGTGGTTTAAAAAAACAAAACAAAGAAACAATAAAAATGCAAAATTAAAAAGAAAGAACACTAAAACAAACCAAATCAAAATCATTGCCACCATGATGTTCCACTCAGGCTTTTTTCCTTAATAAAAGATTAGGATTTATTCTCAAGTGCTTGTTTGAGAAACCTGAAGTCAAGCTGAAGGGACAAAAATTTATTTTTACATAATAGTTCTTTCAGTCTATTTCTACTTGATTCTTCCTGGAATAATCCCTTGAACTGAGACATAGTTGTTTGGGTTGATTTTCTTTCTTTTTTGATAATTCCTACCCCCCTCCAAATTTCCCAGTCATTTTGGTGTAATGGAGACCAAAACTCTTTCTCCTGCTCTCAAATGAGGAGTGTGCACTGATAGAGGTAGTCAAATAGGAAACCATTCCCTTCACCTCCCCACTTCTGAGAGTGAAAACAGTAAATCTAGTTGTGCCTTTTGGTCCCTTTTACCTCCAGATTCCTCTCATTTCTCTGAAAAGCAAACAAAGAATTCAGAGTTGAAATTCACCATGCCATTGGGATTAGCCATGCTTCTGGGATGTTCCCTCAACTGCTGGAGAAGATTCCAAGGTCAGAGACTACTAGAGTTGGAAGGAAGAATACTGATCATCTAGTCCATTATCTTCATTTCGGAGATGAAGAAGACTAATATCAATGATAATTTATATGAAAGTTCTGGCACTTATTAGCTTTGTGGCCATTGGCAAGGTCACCATCTCTCAGTATACTCAGGGTCCTGGTTCAGATACTCGGGGGAATGATACTTGTACTATTTAAATTACAGAGTTATTGTGAGGAAAATATATATTCCTTTAAGAAGTCAACTTGCTTATGTGAAATGGGATTTAAACCTGAAAAGCACTGCATAGTATAGTTACTAGAGAAGTAAGGTAATATAATGGAAAGTGTACTGGTATTACAGTAGAATATAAGCAAGCCAGTAAGTCATCAAGTATTTATTTGTTAAACTCTAACTATGTGTCAGGCACTATACTAAGGATTTCTTAATACAAATAGAAGCAAAAAGGAAGATATTCCCTATCCTCAAGCAAGTTTCATTCTAGTCTAGGAAGACAACACATAAAAGAAAGCTAAGGAAGAAAGAAGAAAAAGAGAAAGGAGGGAACTCATCTCAGGCACTTGGTAGAACAAGTTCAAAGAATTGAGAATGTGTCCTGGAGAGGAATGAAGACATTCATGACTGTCCAGGGCTTCTTCAGAGCAGAGGTTCTGAGAGGAGCTAGCCAATCAGAGGAAGAAAAGGAAGGTGACACAAGCATGCTTTGGGGTCTCAGGTTCCTTAATTATAAAATGAAATTAATAATCTTTTTAAAAGGCAGGTTTACATAATAGAGTGGATGGAATTCTGTATTTTGGGTCAGGAGACCTGTGCTCAAATCTTGTGTCAGTTAAGCCATTTTTACCTTCTTATAAGGGTTTTTAACCTGGTGTCAGTTTCCCTTTGGAAGAGGGGGTGAGTGTATTTTGATAATTGTACTACAATACAAATGGTATCTAATTCTGAGAAATGGTCCAAGGATTCACCAGACTCCCCAGGGATATATATCATACACAAAAAAGTTAAGAATTTTGGTCCTAGAATTTCCCTTTCCTCAACTATAAAGTAAAAGTTGTATGATCATAGATTTAGATGTAAATTGGATCTTAGAAATCATCCCATCCTCTCATTTTGCAGTGATTTGTTCAGGTATTAAGTGTTAGAACAAGGATTCAAACTCAGGTTCTTTGATGCTAAAGTCAACCACTGATCCACACTGCCTCTGTTGTTGCACTAGCTGCATTCTCTTTCTAGAATGCTCTCCTTTCTTGCTTCTGCCTCTGGCTTCTCTGGCTTCCTTCAAGACTCATCTCAAATCCCACCTTTTAACTGAGATCTTTTCCAGTCTTTGTAGATCTGATTGTCTTCTTTCAGCTTCCACAGAGAGTGATAACTGTGGGAACCTGCATCATTATCCATTCTTTTTTGCTCACCGAGCCTAGGAAAACTGTCACCAACACTGTAAATCTGGCTGTATTTAATATTTTAACTGATGATGGCTTTGACCCACAATTTAATATTAAGTATGGCAGAAAACACCCCTCTGGAAATATATCCAAGGGAAGAATGTGCCATTAAGAAATAATTCATGTAAGTCTTACACCAAACACCAAGATATTAGAAGCCATGGAGGGGACAGCATCTTTACTTATAGGCTAATACAGATTCTGGATACCTTGATGAGCCCTGACTCTTACCTATAATTATCCTTGAATAGTTTTATTCATGGAAAATTGAAAGCTAACATTAACTTCATTCTTCAAAAAGCAAAAGAAAGAATGCATTGACCTGTTAACACTAGACCATTTTGAAATACAAGCTAAATTTCTTCTCATATTTAGAAAGCCTTTCACATTTCCACTATCATTTCATATTCTTAGCCAAAGAACTCAAAAATGATAAATATAAGGATTAGATGTTTTAATGAAGATCATAACATTTTAATGAGCACCACCGAGTTCAAGTCATTTTGGTTTGATTATTTTGTAATATATTCCCTCTTAGCACCTGTGCAACTCACATATTTTAATTGCATTTTTTTCCAGGAGTGTTGAGCAAAAAAATTTTCAAAGAAGATGGTATTTACATTTTTTTTCCTTAAGCATGACATATTATAGCAAGCTTTGAAGCAATTGGGAGCACTCTCTTTGGCTGGGGAAAAGATAAAGGAGGAGGTAATTATAATTCCACTCTAAGTCATCAGAAATGGTATACTTGAATCATTGCTTTTATCTTATATACAACTGAACTATAGAAGGCATGATGCATTTCATAGAAGTATATACTCCCTCACCTCCTACAAAATCTTAGTGCTTCTCCAATGAATATTTGAGTCTTTTGAACACTTAAATCCAGTGGGAACTAAGTTTCATCAAAATTAAAAACTAACACAATTTTCTCCCTGAATTTTAAGAAGACTGGTTTTGAATTCAAATCAAGTTTTCAAAAAGAAAAAGTGAGCATTTACATTGGAATGCTGCTTATTCCTGACTTGCTTTACCTGATATTGGGCAAATAAGGGGTTGTAGCCATTACCTTTTGCTTTTTTTTTTCCTTCTTTGTCTTGACAAAAAAAAGGAAAAATCAACTTACATTTGAGATACTGTTAAATATTTTTTCCTCTCTGAAATTCAAAATACAATAGCCTTCTTAAAATGATGGGAATTAGAATGATATATTCATTGTTTTAGAGCCAGGAAGGAAATTAGAGGTGTTCTAATCCAACATACTCCTTTTTTTGATGTAGATATGGTGACTTAAATGAAAAAAAAAGTTATTCACTCTCATGCAGGTTGCCAATAAGCTGGAGTGCTTGTATTCTGTAAATTATGCCCATTCCCTCCCCCCCACCCATTACCAAGTACCTATTCTTACTTATCCTCTTGGAATCCTGTCCCTCTATCAAGACCCATTCCAATACTACTACTGCCTCCATAAAATATTTCCTTATTTTCTAAGCTGATATGAATTTGTTTCCTCATTTAGATTCATAATACTTTGTACTGTATTTATATGATCTTTGAACAACTTAATTTCTATACAAGTCTTAGAATTCCTTCTAGATTATAAGTTTCTCGAAGGCAGAGATATTCCCAATTATTTATTTCCGTATGGATTCTAAACACAGTACGATGACTTTAAAAGGTAAATGTCTGGAAAGAAGGTAGGAAGGAAGGAAAGAAGGCATGAAGGAAAGAAAGAAGGAAGGAAAGGGGGGAGGAAGGAAGGAAAGGAGGGAATCAGAGAAGAAAAGGAGGGAGATGGAGAGAAGAAAAAGGAGGAGGAAAAGGAGAAGGAGATGGATGACAACTAGAAATATTGGATGTTCTTTTCAATCCAATAAACAAATAGCAATGATTATTCACATGTATGTAATGTCTGAAAGTTTAAAATGGGTGGATGAATAAGGAAAAGAGTAAGGGAGATAGCAAGAGATCAAATTATTCAAAGTAAGAGGAAGTACTTATACAGAAGCATAGAGGAAGGGTGACAAAAGAAACAAGGAAAGACAAGACATCAGTTTAACTAAATCAAGTTTTCTTGTTTTTATTATAAGAAACAGACCAGGTAACAAAAATCTTGCTTCTGTTGCTTGTCTTCTGGAATCCATCATTTGGCTATGGGTTTAGCTCTTACTGACAATATGACAGCCAACCTATTAAGTCATGCTTGACCTCTCTTCCTAGGCATTCCTGAGAAAGCTTAAGGAATATATTGGTTCATTCCTTTAGTGAGTTTACACCCATGGCAGGCTTCACCTTTGGTTTCTCATTGAGGCTTTCACGCATCAGCACCTCTTTGCAAGAGGTGACTGTGATGAGGTACAAAATATTCTGTGCACAGTTAACAATTAAACTAGTTGGGCAGGTGATGTCAGAGCAATGTCACTGAGCAGAAGCTTTGCCACCATCACTGCACCTGATGCAGGATGGGAGAGATGTGGCTAGAAAATACATATGAATAAGTCCTACTGGTTTTTCCTGACCAGCAACCTCCATATGAGACAATATGGCAGTGCAACCCAATTTGGGGAGAAAAATATACAATTATAGACTTCATTCAGAAAAGCCTAATATCCACAGGTGATCGTCCTGCTGCATCAGAACTAGATTCTTGCCTTGCTGAAAGAAGCAACTTTAGAGAATCTTATCTAATTATGCACATTATATTTTAGAAAAATATTGGCAGGCTGGAGAATGTCTACTGGAACAGGATAGTGAAGGGGCTTGTTGTAACTGACTGACCTAAGTAAACTGACTATAGGAATAGGGAATGTATCTTAGAGAAGAGAGACCTCTTAGAATATTACATATTTCTTCAAGTATTAGAAAAGCCATCCCATAAGAAAGAGATGAAGCTTTGACAGCATTAGTGACAACTAGAAGTAATGAATGTTAGTTTCAACCCAATAAACAAATAACAAGGATTCTTCACATTTGCAATAACAAGAAGTTTAAAAGGTACTTTAAATACATCAACTCTCTGAAGCCTCAAAACAAATATATGAGGGCTGTGTTGTTATGCTCCACGTATCTCAGATAAGATAGCAGAGATTCAGAGAAGCTATTCACTACAATCATATTATAAATAATTATGACAGGTGGGATATGGATCTTGGTTATCCTGAAAACCACAGAGGTCCCTTCACCTAATATCTTCATTTACACATGGGGAAATGGAAACCTAGAGTAATTAAACGACATACTTAAAGTCATATTTGTTGCTTAGTCATGTCTTTGTGACTCCAATTGGAGTTTTCTTAGCAAAGATTCTGAAGTGGTTCCTCACTTTCTTTTTCAGCTCATTTTATAGCTGAAGCAAGTAAGGCAAACAGGATTAAGTGACTTTTCCAGGGTCACACAGTCTCTGAGATCAGATTTGAACTCAGGAAATGAGTTTTCCTGACTCTGGACTTGGTGTTGTGTGCACTGTGGTGCCCTAAGTCCCTAACTGCCCCAAGTCATGTAGTCTAATAGCTAAAATAAGCCTAGATTCCAGTTCTCTTGACTCCATGATAATAGCCTCAACCATGAAGAGAAGCTATGTGCCACAGTGGAAATTTGTGAATTTTGAAAATGGTTGAATTCTGAGGCAGAAGACCTTGGTTAAATCCTAGCTCTCCTACATCTACCTGTGTGACTTTAGGCAAGTCATTTAGCTTTTCTTGACTTTATTTCTGCATCTTAAAGTATGAGGTGGTTGCACTATTGTGTGCTGGTAATTATTTAAAAAATGACTCAAAAAAAGTAGGCATGAGACATTATAAAGTTTAATCTGCATCATTATTAAGTTTTCTCCATCGCTTTTTTAGTCTAGAAAATCAACAAAGTAATAAATCAAACTTGGATTGTTAGCTTTTGTCAATTTCCAAGTAGTAAATGCTCACATTGAAAATTTAACAATTGACTCTGTTGAGCCAGTTTAAGCCAGTTCATTCCTTATTTGGACTAGATGATATCTAAGAGCTCTTCCCAATCAAAACAGATAGATAGATAAATATATAGATATGTTACATAGGTACAAAGTGAAATGCCTAATTAGCAACGTTGAACAATTGCTTTATGTTTTGATAAGAGAAGCCTAACTATCTTCCCTTAGAATTAAAATTGCTATTTTAAGTTTTTACTGAATCATGTTAAAATCATTCTGTTAATGCTCTGATTTCCCCAATATCTAGCACAGCTTTACTGTTGACTTTCTTATCCCTCTTCTTCCTCACACAACTGCTTTAGCTTCATGTGAAAATACTTCTAGTTTGTCTCTGATTATCTTTAAGTCAACTTCTGCCTTTGTCAATGTTTACTTCTTTTAAAAGCCTGGCCAGATAGGTCAGTAATCATAGGGAGCAACAGAGGATCTCAGAGGAAAAATTAATCTAACTCCTTCATTTTATAGATGGGGAAACTAAGACCCAGTAAGTATTTTAGGCTCAAAGACATAGATTTAAAGACTGAAGGTACCTCACAGTTCATTAAGTCCAACTCCCTTATTTTCTAGATGAAGAAAATGAGGTTCAAAGAAGGTGGGAAATTTGCCTATTGTCACAGAGATAGTGTCAGAAGAAGGATTTGAACCCAAACCCTCTGACTCCAAAGCCAGTATTTTTATATCATCATAATATTCTGGCTCCAAATGTTAGTGTTTGTAGGGAATAATTTCCTACATAGACACACCATAGCCTCTTCAAAATATTTTCACGGAGGAGAAGCAAGAGCAGCTAAAGAAAGCTTCATACCCTTCAAAAGCCATTCACAATAACAAGACAGGGAAATGGTAACAAATTTTAGGAAACTGTATGATAGGTCATGAGAGCAGAAGGCCATAACACCTGGTAGACAGTATGACTCCAGATTCAATCCTGACACAATAGGTGTTATGAAGAAGAGCAAAACTGGTGCCATCTCCTGTTTTCATTGTCATCTACTAGCCAGGCATAGGAAAGGATTCATTTCGTGCCTCTGTCAAGTCTCATTACAATCTTTGTCAAAAGAGAGAATTATAACAGGTCTGCTATGCCAGCTATGGTTTTGCTCTCATTACAGGCTTTTATTCGTGGGATAAGGATGGTAATGGGAATGGAATGCTGTGTAAAAACAGAGCTCACTTTCCTGACAGTTGGAAATTGGTGATGAGAATGGAAAATGGCAGGGAAAAATTAATCTATATTTTTTGGTGGCAAAAATTATGCTGAAAAGAGAATGGTACTCAAGAAGAATCCATTGTTGTAGCAACATCAAAGCTAAGAGCAGAGGATATTTTGTGGTCCTGGAAAGATGAGATTCCTAAGCATCTTTCTTGCTTAGTGCCTTGGGAATACCTTGATCCTGAAAAATAGAACTCCTCTTTAACCACAAAACCAATATGATTGTATATAAATATTGGCTATCTTGTTGAACCAGAAGTTACCATTATGTCTTCTGGCAGAAAATGATAAACCAAATTTATGGATGTCCAATAGGATTTTCCCAAGACACAAACTATTATCCAATGCATTTCATCAATTCAACAGACACATTTAAGGGCTAGCTCATTGTAGAGTTCTATATTTGGTACTATATGAAAAAAAAGCATGGCTTCAGGAAGCTTACAGTCAAATAGAGATGATCCTATAACAAATGCTATCATGCCAAATAACCATTGCTGATACCTAAGAGCATTGCAATCAAACTTCTCAGAATAGAAACTGAAATCTGAGAAAGAAGAAAGAATTTAACAAGGTTTATGGATGTAATCTAGAAAGGCTTTATGGAATAGTTTGAAAATAATTCACTTGGTCTTTTCTATGTCAATAATTGGGCTAAAATATTTTGAGCTGTTTTAGATATCTTCCAGGAGATTCTCTAGTGTTCTAGGGCTAGGTGCAACCAGCACAGAGGCATACATTTTGTACTGGACTTCCACTGTTGGACCACATCAATAAACAACGATGGCATGCATTTCCCTTTTTATGCCTTGATTGATGCTTTTGATCAGAGAATTGTTGAATATGGTTCTATTTCTATAACTTTATAGGAATCTTTAAAGATTTTGATACCTGTAAAGTAAATACTCTGTTGAAAGCTAGACTTTAAGATAACATTTTGTTCTACTGAATTAAATGCATTTTCATCCTCAACAAATAAGAAGTACAATGGGATCTTATATTTACTACATCTTTCAGTCAGTTGTGGAATGAGAAAGTATGGACCATTGTAAAATATGTCTTATGAAGACCTGTCTACTCTACTAATATCTTCATAGAACATATCTTTAGGATTTTTTAGAGACAGTTCCCATAAGGATTGTATATAAAGAGGAAAATTACACATATAGGATAATTGCTGATGTTTATTCATTCACCTTTTTTCTATATTATTACATTCTAGGGTTTCCCTACCTGCCTCCCAAGGCACATATATATCCACAGCCTCAGCATCTTTTTCTCTTTCAACTACCTTGTGTATTGCTACCCTCAATGCCCTTACAATTGGGAGGCCTCCAAAATAAATATTTTCTATATCCAGTTGGCCCAATTTTAGTGCTTATTGCTGTTGTGTTCTTATTTGCACTATTTCTATTTGCCTTTAAATACATCTTCTATTATTACATATTAGATTTTTAAAATTTAATTTAGATTTTAGATTTAGGTAATTAGATATTAAATATTAAATCTTAAGTATGGGGGCTCCCTTGACTATCTTTGAAGGTGAAGATAGTTTGTGGTAAGAATCTTTTCACATCTTTTCCATTTTTCATTGGTTTTTCTTCACCCCCAACACACACCCCCAATTTTATCTTTAAATGTCCTTGAGCTTAAATTGTTGAGCTGAGTCATTTGCCAAATCTTTCTTTAAACTAGGTTCATATGCTAAACTTCTCTCTGATTTATAAGACTGTACTCTTCATAATCATACATCAATTAGTCAAAAACATTTATTTACGATCCACTATGCATCAGGCACTGAGCTAAGTATTAGGGATACAAAAAGAGGCAAAAGACTGTGCCTGCCTTCAAGGAGCTTACAATTTAATGAGGGAGGTAATAAGCAATTACATTAGTAATATGTATATACTTCTTAATAAGACTTTACACAAAAGTTTATATTCTATATTGTCTGTTTCCTTTGTCTGAATTTATTTGCCACTCAGCAAATAAGTCAAGCATATCTATGGCTCTTTTGGTCTTGGGGTTGTAACCATTGATTTATATCAGTTAAATTTGTATACAAACTTATTAAAGCTGGTGTCAGTATCATTTACTTTTTCTATTTACCATTTTCATTAATTGCTCATTTAAAGTCTTGTTAACCGATTTTAATTATATAACACATGTAAGTTATGTAACATTTTTATTATGTAACATATATTTTTCTTTTTTGTAGGATTTTACTCATTTAGATCTTTGAATAATGATCACCTTTGTGTTTTGGAGTGAATTAATTAAAACTCTCTCATCTAGGGCAGCGAGGTAGATACTTCCCAGCTGTGTGACCCTGGGCAAGTCACTTAACCCCCATTCCCTAGCTCTTACCACTCTTTTGCCTTGGTACCAATACTTAGTATTGATTCTAAGGTACAGGTTAAAAAAATTCTCGTCTTAAATTTCCTAATCTATAAGATGGTAAGGAGTAGATTAAATGTCCTCTTATGTCCTTTCCATCTCTAAATATCTGATTCTATCATTTTGACTTTTAAATTGGTAGCAATCTAGAGCTAAGGATAGGTTTTCCATAGATGAGAAAGACCATATGTTCTTCATATAAAAAAACATCAATTGAAGAATGGATTAGAAGGACATGAACTTAAACTTGGGGACAATCTCTTTTATAATAGAACCAAAATAAAAAAAAAAACTCCAAAAAAAAAGAGAATATCTGCATTGTAGGAGAAAAATAGCAGTTTAGGCAAAAGACTAGAGATAATAAAATTTATTATAACACCATTTATTCTATCGTACTTCCATTATTGTCTCATTGAAGCTTTAGAGCTGGCTTATTTGTCTTCTTTCTATTTCTATTATTGTTGCCACTGTGTATATTATTTTCTTGGTTTTGCTTTCTTAACTTTGCATTAGTTCATAAAAGTTCCCCCATACTTCTCTGTTGAATTCTTCATTTACATTGTTTCTTACAATAATGATTTCATTATATTCCTCTACAAGTATTTCTCTAGTCATTTTCCCCAATTGATAAATTCTACTTTGTTTCCAGTATTTTTTAGGCTTTTTAAAAGTGTATTGAAATTGCTTTTAGCCATTTTTCATTGTCTGGGTTGTCCTTTCAATGTAGAAAAATCAGTGGCATTCACTTTCTTTCTCTTTCTCTCTCTCTTTTAAAAATAAGCCCTTACGACTTCCAGGTTAAGATGGTGGCAGAGTAAAAAGCAGCTGCTTGACCTTTCCTAACCCATGCATATAGGACTCCTCAAGAGGACATAAAAACAAATCCAGACAAAGAAGGGACCCAACAACAGGGCTCGGCATTGAAGGTATGTGGAATCGGGGCATTTCCAAGCTATAAAGGGGTGAAACAGCTCTCACTAAAACGCAATCTGAGCAACCCCCTTTCCCCCCACTCCACCTACAGTGCCAAAGCCAGCTCACAAGAGTTAGAGCAAGTTTGGGGCACCCATTAAGTCATTGGCAGCTACCTGGGGTCACCAGGGCTTGCTCCTGAGAGCAGCAAGACTTAAGACCCTAAGAGGCTAAAGAAGACGCAGACTTTGAATACACAGACCCTGAGCTCAGGTACTGACCTTGGGTGGGGACCCAGTGCAGAGGGGTGCATGACAGTGGAAGCAGTGCCCTGAGACTGTTAAAGGAGCTTCAGGCAGAAGAACAAGCAAGGGGACCACCAGGAGGCTTGACCCTGAGAACAACAACACCTGAGACCTCAGGAGCCCAAAGAGGACAGACAGACCCTGGGTGTGAGGATAAAGCTGAGAGGGCAAAGGGCTAAAAATGGCAAGCCAGACTCAGGAACCCCAGAAGAGAAAGATCAAGAAGAAACCTTTAACACTCGACAACTTTTACACAGAAAAAATCCAGACAACAGAGCAAACAGCAGAGTAGGACAAACAAGTAACCATATCCCAAACTTCCAAAAAAAAAAGAAAATGGGCCACAAGGCCTTGAAGAGTTCAAATCTGAGATTATGAGAAAGATAGAAGAGACCTGACAAGAAAATAACAGTTTAAAAGGCAGAATTTCACAATTAGAAAGTAAGGCAAGTAAATCGAAGACCAGAAATGACAAGATTGAAAAGTAAAACCAGTCTCTAAAGGCTAGAATTGGGCAACTAGAAAAAATGCCCCCAAATCAAAAGAATATGTGGATATACACAAGTTTAAGGTAAAGGGTTTGAGCAAAATCTTTTGGGCTTCAAATGAGAAAAAGAAGGCAGGAGTGGTGATCATGATTTCTGACAAAGCCAAAGTAAAAACAGATACGATTAAAAAAGACAGGGAAGGTAATTACATCCTGATAAAAGGCAGTATAGACAATGAGGAAATAACAATGCTCAATATGTATGGCATAGTATCCAATTTCATAAAGGAGAAACTAGCAGAGCTCAAGAAGGAAATAGATAGTAAAACCATTCTAGTGGGAGAAATAAATATTCCTCTTTCAGATCTAGATAAGTCAAACCAAAAAATGAATAAGAAAGAGGTAAGAGAAGTGAATGAAGTCCTAGAAAACTTAGATTTAATAGCTATGTGGAGAAAAATAAATAGGGACAAAAAGGAATACACCTTCTTTTCAACTGCACATGGTACATTCACAAAGATTGACCATGTAATAGGGCATAGAAATATTGCTAACAAATGAAAAAGAACAGAAATAATAAAGCAATCTTTATTCTCAGATCATAAAGCAATAAATATAATAATTAGTAAGGGCACCTGGACAGGCAAATCAAAAACTACTTGGAAATTAAATAATATGATTCTCCAAAACCAGCTAGTCAAAGAAGAAATCATAGAAACAATCAACAATTTCATTAAAGAGAATGACAATGATGAGACATCCTACCAAACTCTGTGGGATGCAGCCAAGCCAGTACTCAGGGGGAAATTTATATCCTTGAGTGAATATATTAACAAATTAGGGAGGGCAGAGATTAATGAATTGGGCATGCAACTTAAAAAATTAGAAAGCGGGCAAATTAAAAATCCCCAGATGAAAACTAAATTAGAAATACTAAAAATCAAGGGAGAAATTAGTAAAATCAAAAGTACTGCTCAATCGAATAAAAAAAAAAAAAAAAGGAAAGAAAAAAAACCAAATTGACAGTATGAAAGATGAAAAGGGAGACCTCACCTCTAATGAAGGTGAAATTAAGGCAATCATTAAAAACTATTTTGCCCAATTATATGGAGATAAATATAGCAATCTAGGAGATATGGATGAATATTTACAAAAATATCAATTGCCTAGATTAACAGCAGAAGAAATAGAATACTTAAATAATCCCATATCAGAAAAAGAAGTTGAACAAGCTATCAAAGAACTCCCTAAGAAAAAATCACCAGGGCCTGATTAGTTCACAAGTGAATTCTATCAAACCTTCAAAGAGCAACTAATCCCAATACTATATAAATTATTTAATATTATAAGCAAAGAAGAAGCCCTACCAAATTCCTTTTACGACACAAATATAGTACTTATTCCAAAGCCATGTAGATCAAAAACAGAGAAAGAAAACTACAGACCAATCTCCCTAATGAACATAGATGCAAAAATCTTAAATAGACTACTAGCAAAGAGACTCCAGCAAGTGATCAAGAGGATCATCCACCATGATCAGGTGGGATTTATACCAGGAATGCAAGGAAGGTTCAACATTAGGAAAACCATCCGCATTATTGACCATATCAAAAATCTAACAGACAAAAATCACATGATTATCTCAATAGATGCTGAAAAAGCCTTTGACAAAATACAGCACCCATTCCTACTGAAAACACCAGAAAGTATACAAATAGAAGGACCTCTCCTAAAAATAATAAACAGTATATACCTAAAACCATCAACAAGCCTCATGCAATGGGGATAAATTAGAAGCCTTCCCAATAAGATCAAGAGTGAAACAAGGATGCCCATTATCACCTCTATTATTTAACATTGTACTAGAAACATTAGCAGTAGTAATTAGAGAAGAAAAAGAAATTGAAGGTATCAAAATAGGCAATGAGGAGACTATGCTCTTTGCAGATGATATGATGGTCTACTTAAAAAATCCTAGAGAATCAACTAAGAAGTTTGTAGAAATAATCAACAACTTTAGCAAAGTTGCAGGATACAAAATAAATGCACATAAATCATCAGTATTTGTATATATTTCCAACACATCACAGCAACAAGAGGTAGAAAGAGAAACACCATTTAAAATCACTCTAGACAACATAAAATATTTTGGAATCTATCTACCAAAACAAACACAGGAATTATACAGAAACAACTACAAAACACTTTCCAAACAATTAAAACTAGATCTAAACAATTGGAAAAATATTGATTGCTCATTGGAGGACAAGTATGGGAAATATAAGTAAAGGTAATGGGGTCACCAGGGATATTGTAAATAAACTAGATGGTTTGTGGGAACACACACTGGGATTTATGAGAGACTAGACCTGGACATGAAGACTTGAACAGCCAAGCTGCTCCTAACTGACAAAGACAGTTAGCCAACTGTCACTCTGGCCAGAGGCTTTGAATTCAACAGACAAGGTAACAGGATATAACTGAGTTTAATTATGAACAACTAAAAGGTGGGATAGGGATATGTACTCTAAAACCTTAAATCTAATGACATAACCCATAGGGAAAGGAAAGACTTATTTCTACACTAACTTAGTAATCTAAACTGACAGGGCCCAAGTTGCAGTGGTGTCTGTGGGTGACTGCCTCAGACCTGGAACCTGCCAGGCTTGAGCAGCTCAGCTAGGGGCTTTGTGGCTTTGGTATTCTCATTGCAATCCACTGGTGATCTCTGGATGCCAAGAGCCAAGGTTGCCTCAGGTACCAAGTAGGAAGGGTTTGTTTGAAGCTTGAAACACTGTCCACCAGATCTCAAAACTTCCTCTTCTTCCTTGGCACAGGACTGTAGATCTTGACTCTTTGCTAGATGCCACCACCACACAAGATCCCAGGGGAAAATCAGGATGCAAGATGTCCTTTTACTCTGAATTCTCCCAGGGCTAACCACAGTTTGTGTTAACCCCCAATGGAGTCCTTCCAAGAGCACAAGTCACTTCTTCCTGCTCCCTCATTCCATCCTGGAATTCCCAGCTCCAGCTCCTTCCTGCTAGATACATCTTAATATCTAATCAATAACTAATCTTATCTTCCTCACAACATGAGCTAACATAATAAAAATGACCATTCTACCCAAATTAATTTACCTATTTAGCACCATACCTATGAAACTACTAATAAACTTTTTTTACTGAATTAGAAAAATATATAACAAAGTTCATTTGGAATAACCGAAGATCAAGAATATCAAGAGAAATAATGAAAAAAATGTGAAGGAAGGTGGCCTAGCAGTACCAGATATTAAACTATACTATAAAGCAGCAGCCATCAAAATGGTATGGTACTGGCTAAGAGACAGAAGGGAGGATCAGTGGAATAGACTTGGGGTAAGTGACACCAGCAAGACAGTCTATGATAAACCCAAAGAGCCCAACTTTTGGGACAAGAAACCACTGTTTGACAAAAACTGCTGGGAAATTTGGAAAACAATATGGGAGAGATTATGTTTAGATAAACATCTCACACCCTACACCAAGATAAATTCAGAATGGGTGAATGACTTGAATATAAAGAGGGAAACTATAAATAAGTTAAGTGAACACAGAATAATATACTTGTCAGATCTCTGGGAAAGGAAAGATTTTAAAACCAAGCAAGAGTTAGAGAAAATTACAAAATGTAAAATAAATGATTTTGATTATATCAAACTAAAAAGCTTTTGTACAAACAAAAATAATGCAGCCAAAACCAGAAGGGAAACAACAAATTGGGAAAAAATCTTTATAACAAAAAACTCTGACAGGGGTCTAATTATTCAAATATACAAGGAGTTAAATCAATTGTATAAAAAATCAAACCATTCCCCAATTGATAAATGGGCAAGGGACATGAATAGGCAATTTTCAGAAAAAGAAATCAAAAGTATCAATAAGCACATCAGAAAGTGTTCTAAATCTAATAATTAGAGAAATGCAAATCAAAACAACTCTGAGATATCACCTAACACCTAGCAAATTGGCTAAAATGAGTGTAGGGAAGAGTAATGAATGTTGGAGGGGATGTGGCAAAATTGGGACATTAATGCATTGCTGGTGGAGTTGTGAACTGATCCAACCATTTTGGAAACAATTTGAAACTATGCTCAAAGGGCTATAAAAGAAAGCCTGCCCTTTGATCCAGCCATACCATTGTTGGGTTTGTACCCCAAAAAGATCTTAGATAAACAGACTTGTATGAGAATATTTATAGCCACGCTTTTTGTGGTGGCAAAAAACTGGAAAAGGAGGGTATGTCCTTCAATTGGGGAACGGCTGAACAAATTGTGGTATATGCTGGTGATGGAATACTATTGTGCTCAAAGGAATAATAAACTGGAGGAACTCCATGTGAACTGGAAAGACTTCCAGGAATTGATGCAGAGCGAAAGGAGCAGAGCCAGAAGAACATTGTACACAGAGACTGATACACTGTGGTAAAATCGAATGTAATGGACTTCTGTACTAGCAGCAATGCAATGACCCAGGATGATTCTGAGGGATTTATGGAAAAGAACATTACCCACATTCAGAAGAACTTTAGGAGTGGAAACACAGAAGAAAAGTAACCACTTGAACACATGGGTGGAGGCGGACATGATTGGGGATGTAGACTCGAAACCACCACACCAATTCAACTATCAACAATTTGCAAATAGGTCTTGATCAATGACACATGTTAAAACCAGTGGAAATGTGCATCAGCTATGGGGGTATGGGGGAAGTCAGGGGGTCAAGGGGAAAGTAAGAGCATGAATCATGTAACCATGTTAACTTTTCTAAAAAGTAAATATTATTAAATATTAAAAAATAAGCTCTTACCTTCTACCTTTGTATCAGGGGCAGCTAGGTGGCTCAATGGATTAAGATCTAGAGAAAGAAGATCTTGGGTTTAAATCTGGCCTTAGGAACTTTTTAGGTATATGACCCTGGCAAGTCCCTTAACTCCCATTGCTTAGCCCTTCCTACTATTCTACTCTGAAACTAACATATAATATTGATTCTAAAATGGAAGATATCTTATTTCCCATTACAGAACCCTTTGGAACCAAAAATGGTGCTCCAAATGCCATGTGAGTAAAGAAAAGTAAGCTATAGGAGATATTGAGGAGATAGAATCTTCAAGACTTCTCAACAGATTAGATATGATGGGGTGGGGTGAGTGAAATTAAAGAGTTGTAGGATACTTTAAGAATATTAAACTAGATGACTAAAGGAATGATAGAGATGTTGACAGAAATGAAGATGTTAGAAGGATAAGTAGACTTATCTATTTTTTTACATATTAGTCTAATACTATTTTCCCCTGAAATTGTTTCCCAATTTTCCCATCAAGTTCTTAAGAAATCTTTGCCTCAAAATTTTTGGTCTTGAATTTGTCAAATACTTTAATGAGAGATTCAATTGTTTCTGGGGCTTGGCTTAATTTAATCCTTTTATTGATGATCAACAAGATCAACAAAATCAACAAGAAGAAGACCAGGTGATCACAGTCAACTGCAGTCAGGACCTGCCAATCCAACTACAGGGAGAAAACATCAAGGAGACGGACCACTTCACCTATCTGGGTAGCATCGTCAGTAAGGACGGCGGAGCAGATGAGGACATCAGAAGCCGAATCAACAAAGCCAGACAGGCATTTAACACCCTGCGGTCTGTCTGGATGTCCAAAGCACTGTCCCTTGTCACTAAGCTCCGAATCTTCAACACCAACGTAAAGGCCATCCTCCTATATGGATCAGAAAGCTGGAGAGTGACGAGCGCTAACACCAACAAACTCCAGGTCTTTGTTAATAGATGTCTACCCTACATCTTGAACATCAGATGGCCTGAAAAGATCTCCAATGCTAGTCTCTGGGAAAGAACAATCCAGTATCCCATTAGTCAGGACATAAAGAAACGTAAATGGAGATGGATAGGACATACGCTACGAAAACCGGAAGACAACGTAGCCAGACAAGCATTGAGCTGGAACCCTTCAGGGAGGAGGAAAGTTGGAAGACCAAAACAGACCTGGCGAAGATCTGCCGAAAATGAAACAAAAACAGTCGGAATGACATGGGCCCAGCTGGGGGAAGTTGCCCAGAACAGAGTCCATTGGCGTGAGATGGTTGCGGCCCTATGCTCCTAAGGAGTCAACAGGAATAATAATAATAAAAAAAATAATAAAAATTGATGACAGTTTTCATTTTTAACAAGGAACAAATAGTTTTAATGATGATAGATCTATCATCCACTTTGAGAATGGATGATGCTAGAACCCCATCATTCATATTTTCCTTTTTTCCCATTAATTTGCTTAGTATTTTAAAAAGGTGATAGATTTGATCACTTTAAATACCTTTTCTAGCTCTAAATCTATGACTCTACAATCCTCTCTGATCTTGAACGGTTTAGATAGATTAGATAGATAGATACATAGTATTTTGACATAACTAATTTCCTTTAGAGTCCTATGTATGTTATTGTAGGCATTTAAAAACGTCATTGCACTCATTAAAACATTGTATGCATTAAAAACATCATGAGAAATCCATGGACTTTATCAAATTGCTAAAGGAATACAAAAAAGAAAACAAACCAAAAAGGACAGAATCTATAATAAAGGGAGAATGCACAGATAGATAAATGGCCATCAGGAGTCATACAGATAATGAGATAGTGGAGAGTCAAAGGACAATTAATGATTTTTCCTCTCCATAAGTACTGGACTTCTTTAACTCTGGGAGAGAGTTGACTTTGTACAACTCTGCCTCATTAAATCCAATTCACTCACAAGTGAAGACACCATACTGTGATGCTATTGGTCTTCTTTGAAAACAAAAGATGAACAACAACAACAAGGAATGGTAGAACTGATTTGATAATTGGTTCCAGAGTGTGTGAAGTAGAAAATTGATTTGGGAGGTAAAGTAGTTTGGCATGGTAAGGTGGCTAAAGTAGGACATGAAGAATCACTTTAGGATCATAGACTGAGAATGAGCCAAATAACCCCTAAAGATTCTTGAATCCAACATTCTAAATTTATAGATGAAGAAACTGAGGTACAGTAAGATGAAATAACTTGCCAAGTAAGAGTCACATAGAGAGTAATCATCTGAGCTGGGGTCTGAACCATTCTGCTCACACATAGCCAACTTTCGCCAATCATTATAGCCCTAGGACTTTAAGTGGAGATTTGTTTGGGAAGGTACAAGGTGGAAGTAGCAGGACGTATCATGGCAAGAAACTGACTTTGTCAACTGGCTGACCTAACTGGATAGGGTGAGCATCCAGCAAATGAAGTGACAGGAATGATGTGGGGTTCTGATTAAGGTGAGAGACTGAGGGAGGGTCATTGTTTTGCTTCCCAAATAAACAAAGCAAAGCAAAACAAAACAAAATAATACAAAACAATATGTGGCTTTGTTAACAGTTCAGTTCAAATATTGAAATATGTTAATATACTTTGTCTGCCACTTTATGACTTGGTTCTGATTAGTTCAAATATATTTCTCTGAAGTGGTCCCATTATTGAAACCAGACTAGGTGTTTCCATTGGTCTTGAACCAATGACCATATTTTACATAATTATAACTGCGAATAGTGAGAATTTGAATGCTTGCTGCCACTTCAGAGGATTCACTATTCACACTAATTTAGACCTAGAGTGTTTCCTAGGAGGACAAGAGGTTAAGTAATTTGTCCAAAATAATGCAATCATTTGGGATTGCATCCTGGGAGGACACAAGGTCTTCCTAATTCCCAAACAGTTTCTCTTTCCACTATGCTTTGCTGTCCCTTATATACATTGCACTCTAGGTTTAAAATGTGTAAAAGCTAACGTAGCAAAAAAGTATCTCCCAAAATGGTTTTAATAACATTTTCCTCCAAAACATTTTATTCGTGATAGCCACCATTTATATATTGCCTACTAGGTGCCAGGCATTTGTTAAGCGCTTTATAATTATTATTTGTTTTGATTTCACAATAACTTTGGGAGATAGGTATCATTAAAATGCAGATTAGAAAATTGAGGCAAATAGGAGTTAAGTCACTTGCCTGGAAATTTTATGTAAATAGTAAGTGTCCAAGGCTAGATTTGAACTAGTCAGGTCTTCCTGATTCCAAGCCTATGGCTTAGTCCTCCACTCTACCTAGCTGTTCCTAGTTTGATAGTCACTAGTGAAAAGTACGCTTTTTGTGGATAGAAATTGTTTCCTTTTTTTGTCTTTGTATCACATATTACATGGTTAATAGACTGGATTTCAAGTGGATTTTGGTTAGAGTAAACAGTATGAGTAAAGTCAGGAAGACACACAATTAATGGACACAATGAAGAAATAACATTCAGATCTGCAGTTAAAGTGGAGGGAACCTAGAGATGATTACCAGGAGTGTCTGCATTTGTCCTGTCTTTTTTCTTTTCTTTTTTCTTTTTAATTACATTTCTGCTAAGGGTAGATCATTTCTCTTTGCCCTGGAGTATACTTCAAAAGACACATGCATTATTCACAGTTTAAAATGAGACCTATTGTATTTGGACAACATACTCTGGAAAATCTAGCAATATCATATACAGATATATTTTACCCCAACTTGCACTGCCCTCTTCACCCAGCTAGGGCATTTTGGCATTTTGCTGATACGGCAAACCTACCCTGTCATTTACACAAGCCCTCACACTTAGCAGCACATGTAAACAAAGGGCTGGGCTCACCACCTTGTAAATCCTTCAAGTCCACAGTCATAGGTCTAGAGACAGAGCTACGTGGAAAGGCAGACTCTGCCTGCTCTGGATCTAACCATTGGTATTTGCCCCTGACTTCCATTAGACTCACTGACTTTTATTTAAAAGCATATAAATAATGGATGACAACTGAGGTGAATAAAGTATTATGTAATGTCTAGCTGGAAAAAAGAGTGGCGTTTCAAGAGACAAGAGCTGGTTTCCAGGTTTAGCTTTTCTTGACATCATGAAGTATTTGACTATGTGAGCAGAGAAAGAAACAATAGCAGACTTTTCCAATTCTGTGGACAAAAAACAATGAACACATTACATGAGCTATAAGTAGCTAGCATGAGACAAATTATCCTGTGGCTCAGGATGCTTGTGTTCCCCCTGTGTGGAGGGGAGGAGGGGGAAGCTTCTTCCCAACATTGACCACTATTCCCACACCTCATCTCATTTTATTCATCAATATTCAACTCAGAAGTCATCAGCCTCCATTTTCAGACACAACCACAATGGCATTCTCTCTCTGGACCATCTTCTACCTCTCCCCATGAGAACAAGTGCTACTCCTTCCTGGCAGAGTTACATCTATGATTCTCACTATTGAATTGTCCCTCCCTATTGAAGTTTTCTCTGAGCCACTGAATAAATTTTCCTCTGCTCTTGATCCTTGCCCTCCATACCCACTATATTGGTTCCAGGCATATCTCAGCTATGAAATGAGGCTATGAAGTCAAGATCTACTTTAGTAAGATTTCTCCTCCTTCAAGAAGTCTTTCCTGACCATTACAGCTCAAAATGATTTCTCCCAGGCTGAACTTCTCGATCCATAGAATATTAGATCTGGGAGAGACCTTAGAAAGTGACAAGTCCAAGTTTCTCATTTCATAAAGAAGAAACCTGAAATACAGAGACGTGAAATAATTTATCCAAGGTCACTTAGGTACTGGCAGTTTTGGTATAAAAAGACAAGTCTCCTAATTCCTAAAGGTCTTTCCATTCAATCAACCAATAAGCATATACTTTTTCCGCCTATTTGACAAACATGAAGACCCATTAAAAAATCAGTTTCCCAGGAATATAAGGGTGAAAAATGACACAACCTTGGTCCTCCATTGTAATAATTGAATTGTAGAGCTGTTTATTCTTGGTTGATTTGTTCATTCTACTAAACTCCTCATTATGCTTAGATGTACAATCAGACTGAAGAAAAGGACAAAATAAATTTTAGGAGGAAAGTGATCTCTTTCAATCCAGTCTGGATTGAATATAATGAATATAATAATGAAGAAATTGTTCCTAAATAGTTTATAATATTAGCACCTCCCGATTTAAACTGTAGGTAAAACCTTTCATTGATTTATTCCATGGACTTCCATTTAATATATGTCAAGCTTTTATTAAGCACCTACTGTGTAGCAAACACTGTGCAAGGAGTTAGGATAAAAGGCATAAAATAATATATAATCCCTACTATCAAAGAGTTTACATTCAATAAGGGAAATACACACATGAATATATAAGCATTGGAACTTAGTGCTGAAAAAAATTCTCTTTACCAATTTATATGAGCACTTTTTTCAATAACTTTTAGTCTTTGGGAGTTGCCTAGAACATAGAGAAGTTGTGACTTGTCCAGAGTCACACAGCCAGGTAGAATCAAAGGAAGGACTTGGTCTCCAGTCTTCTTGACGACTTTCTATCTACTACACCACAGCACGTGTCTAGAATACATAAATATAGAATACACACAAAATACATACAGTTAAGTATCGTGTTAATTCTTGTGACCTTAATAACTTATAAGATGAATAATGTTATTATTATTAACATTATTTGGCAAATGTGTTCATTGTTTCTTAGAAATGTTGCTCTGGGAAAGGGATAAGATGTTCTGCTAAAGGAGATTATAATTGGATGGGGAAAAACACAGAGAGACCATTTATTGGGTTATAAAGGTGAATGAGGTAAATACTAAAGAGAGAACCAAATAAAGAGCAATGAGAAATCAATTTTCAGGGGGTGTCCTAGGAATGGTTCAGGGAGGAAGCAGCACCTATGTTGGATTTTTAAGAAAAAAGTGACTTCAATAGGAAAAAAAAAAAACAAGAAAAGCTGAGGAGTGCATTTCAGGCATGTGAGATATTATAATTAAAAGCATGAAGACAAGAAAGGTAAATCAAACTGAATAGAGAAGAGTAGTACAATTTGACTAGAGTGTAGCATATAAAAGAAGAATACTTTGAAATAAGGCTGGAAATGTACCACTGAATCTTGGTCTTGCAAGAGACATTAGTTATCTAGTTCAATTCATACTTGATAGGAATTCCCCCAAACAGCATTCCTGACAAATTCATTCTTGACTTGAAGACTTCCAGGAGAGGTGAGCCATCTTACCTCCAAATCCATCCTGCTATACTTTTGGATATTCTAAGGAACTCTTCTTTGCAACATCTATCTATTTTCATATCATTTCCTTACTCAATATATTCCAGTGGCTCCCTGTTACTTCCAGGATCAAATATAAAATCCTCTATTTGGTTTTTAAGCTCCATTATAACACAGTCCCCTCCTCTTTTATTCTCCCTATGCATTACTCTCCTCCACATATGCTATGATTCAATGAATCTGATCTCCTTGTGGTTACACCAACAAGACATTTTGTCTGACTTCTCTATGGTTTTTTCCTGGCCATCTCTTCCCATCCCTGCCTCTTGCCTTCCTTGGCATTTTTTTTAAGTCTTAGCTAAAATGTCACTTTCTACAAGAAGCTTTCCTCAATCCTACTTAATGCTAATTATACCTTTCCTGTGTTGATTATATCCAATTCACCCTGGATTTATCTATTTTGTACATAGTTTTTTTTTTTGTTTCTATAGACTGTTAACTCCTTGAGAGCTGGGATTTTGTTTTGCTTTTCTTTGAATCCCCCAGTACCTACTGCAGTGCCCAATACATTGAAGACACTTAATAAATGTTTGTAGCCTTGACTTGATAAAAGTATTGATCAGTACAAGATCATACATATAATCCCGGGGGGCAGTCCACCTTTCTCAAAACAAATTATTCAACCAGCTTCTCATCAATCTAACTGTATTGTCATTTATCTTACACATCTTCCCTAGTATTACACAAGGAAAACATGCTATACTTTATTAAATGTCTTCTTGAAATTCATATATACAACATCTAAATTAAGCTCTTGATCTAGAAGTCTAGTGATGTTTAAAAAGACAAAAAGGTTAGTTCATTATGTCCTATTTTTTGATAAAATCATTCTTGGTCTTAGCAAACATTGTTTTCTTTTTCTTAGTTCTCATAAATCATATCTTTTGTAAGACATTTTGGAATTTAACCAGGAATAAAAGTCAAGCTCACATGTCACAAATTGGGAGAAATTCTACTATTTCCTGTCAATGGAGCAGTCGCCTACCTCCAGTCCTTTAGCTCCTCTCTCCATGACTTTTCAAAGATCATCAACAGACAGATTTGAATCAGATTGTCTAGGACCTTCAAATCCAGGATAAGGATTTTGTGGAGATCTCTTTATCATCTCTGATAAGGACAGTTTAGTTGATAAGGAAATAAGGACAGGACAAGGGAGTTGTCTTTTACCTCATGCTTCCAGCTCTGGCTCCAGGAGCATGGAGTTTATTATATATATTTCAAGACTCATTTCACACAAAAGAACCCCCCCAAAACTTTGCTGATGCGCAGAAGTTACAAATTATGTCACATCAAAACACAAAACATTGGCTTCAGAATAGACCAAGGCCAAGGCTGAATTTTGACTAGGTTCTTATCAGAAAGCCAAGTTGGGGAGTATCTTGGCCTTAGCTATAACAGGCAGCAGCATTCCTTGCTTTGTTAACAGTGTTAACCCTTTAAATTCAGGTTTGCTAGAAACTTAAAGCTTTTCAGTAAAGCCATAATACTTTTCAAGAAGAAATCACAAGGATCACAAAAGGGGTCAAAAGAGGAGTCTCAGATTTTTATCTCTTCTCTTATTGGCTTCCCACAGGATTTCATACTTTATTCAGAAGGTGATGGAGAAAAAGCGAAGTTTTAGAGAAGGGGCAATAATGAGATCGGAGTGGTACATTAGGAATGGATTAGAGTAAGGTCATATTGAAGAAAAGAAGGCCATTGTGGGAACTATTATCATAATCTACATAAGAAATGATGAGGGCTTGAAAAACAGTTGCTACAGTGGAAGTTAAGAGGAAGAAATGGATGCCAGACATATGTCAGAGGTAGACTCAAAAAGACTTGGCAAGTGGTTGGCTGGGGGATGGTGGGGAAGAGGGAAGTCTGGTAATTACTTTAGTGGTACCACATGTGTTAGTTCTTAGGCGCCCACAGATTTAAGGGTGGAAGGGTCCTTAGAGATCATATAGGCCAACACCATTATTTTACACAGGAGAAAATGAAGCCAAAAGAGTTTAAATAACTTGCCCAAGATAATTTCCATCTTCCACATTAGACTCTGAGTTTCTGATTTTTCTATTATTTCTTTTCTATCTCCCACAGCTTAATGAAATACCTACTAAATTCAGATTCAAATTTAGCAGACATTTAACAACTGTAGTTGAAACTGAGGGAGTATAGAGTATAACAATGGCACAATTCCTTCCCTCATGGAACCTATCCTTCTGTAGGAAGAAACATGGATGAAAATAGACCATAAACTTTTAAAAATTTAGATTTTGTGAAATCTAAGAGGGAAGGTCATGACCAAACTCAAGGCAGAGGTAGGAAGATGGATGTAGGGAGAGCCTGCTAGAAATTTGAATTGGATTTTAATAATAATTGACATTTAAAATCCTACTTTCTATAGGAAGCCTTTTCTGATTCCTTAAAAGGAATTCTAAAGCCTTCCTTCTATTTAGTGTTCTTAAACACAGGAAGGTTTTGATGTGCCTTACAGAGAAAGTGCAAGTATTAAATAAACTTTATTTAGGCATGAGTGATAGTGCTGTTGGCCATCATTTTATACTAACATGCATGTATTTGTAAGAAATATATATTTAAAATATCTTTACATATAAAACAACATTATATATTGATGAGTTGGTGAAAATACTGTGACAAGAGTCTCACAGGACCCTAACCCTGAATTTCCTCCTAGAAACAATGGTTCCGGATTCATTAATTCTGTGTTTATGGTGACTTCATAGAACATAGCTTCCACAAATGAAGAGAACTGAAGGTATGTATGCATGTACACATTGTCCCTCTTGATAAAATGTACCATTGAGGGCAGGAAGTTAAGGCAACAAGAATTTGTTATTCATATACTAAATGTCAGGCACTATGTTCACCGTTTGGAATAGAAATAGAAGGAAGGAGAAAGATAATTCATCTTCAATGAGATTATAGTGTAATGGGAAAAATGCTAGAAAAGTTGGGAATGAGGAAGGTAATCATGTGGGAACATGGTGGAGAAAGAAGTCTACAGAGTCAGAAATGGAAATTGGAGGAAGATAGAAATGAATATAGCTAGCATGGATCCTAATTTAAATGGAGTTTCTGAGAAAAATTGACCAAACAGAAGAAGGGTCAGCAGAAATAGAGGGAATTTCCCAAATAAGAAAATGGTGATAAAGGCATCTTCCAGAAGGAAATAGGACTGTTTTATTTCAAAAGCTCTTTGATTATTTAAGTTAGTTATCATGGCCCTTTTTTTGGGTACAGATGTATGACTTCATGGCTTATCCTCTGCAGTTCAGCATTTTTAGGAATTACCTGAAGAACTGAAGTTATTACTTGCCTAGGGTTACAGAGCCAGTATCCTGAACAAAGCACAGGGATTTGTTATGTGTTTACTGTTATATTTTTACAGATTAGGAAACTGAGACTGCAATAGATTAAGCAACTTGTCTCACAGTTGGCAAATACCAGAGGTGGGATTTGAAACCATGTCATCCTGACTCCAGGTCTTGCTTGCTATATCCCATAAAGTCTTCAACTGGTGAAATCATATGGAGAATATTCTAGACCTAGGGAATGATGTGAGAGCCAAGTCTAGGATGGAAAAAAAATTCAGTAAAGGTTTCATAGGGGCAAAGAACAATCTAGGTATACAAAATGAAGAATATTTAAATGGAGGAAATACGAGATAAAGCTGGAATAGGGCAGCAACAGGAGGCATAGGGTCTTCAGTGCCAGGAGGAAGTTTTAACTTGGTCCACAGACAATAGGGAGCTTCTGAGGTGTTTTGAGAAGGGGAGTAACATGACAAGATTTATGCATGAGAGATTATTCTGTCAGTGGTATGAAAAAGGATTGGAAAAGATATCAAACCGAGGAGAGAAAATAACTGTTGGCAGGCTATTATGAGATGCCAGGCAGGCGATGATGAGTATGTGCATTAGAGTGCAGAATGTAGCAGTAAATGTTTCAGAGATGAAAACTATAGATCTTAGAGTCAGCATATTTGGTTTGAATCCCAGCTCTGATGTTTATGGGCTATGTGGCTTTGGCTTAGTCTTTTAACTTCATTGAGCCTCAGATAACCATAAAAAGGAAGAATAATACTCATACTCTTTACCTGATGGGAGCAGCTAGGTGGTAAAGTCGACAGAGTGGTGAGACTGAAATTAGGAAGACTCATCTTCCTATATTCAAATCCAGCTTCAGACAGTTACTAGCTGTGTGACCCAGGGCAAGTCACTTAATCATTTTGCCTCAGTTTCCTCATCTGTAAAATGAGTAGGAGAAGAAAATGGAAAAGCACTTCAGTATCTTTGTCAAGAAAACCCTAAAAGGTTTTCTATCCACTTTTCTGCCCGTGTTATTTTTGTTTCACAGAGATTCCAAACTTATCACTTTAATTAGATCAGTAAAGAAGTATTAACAGATACTTGTAGTATTCAGAGTTTATACTGTTAATTCTTTAGATTAATAATCCTTAGTAAATAGACAGAACTGGGAGCTGCACAGTGGGGGCTGATTTTTGGAAACATCTGTGCTTCCACTTACCCATCTATAGATTTATAGAGGTCTGTGCTGCAGCTGTAACCAATCTTCCTGGCTCCATAAATGGATTTTGATGGATTCAACTTAAGCTATTAGGAAGCCCTTAGCATGGGAGCAGCAAAGGCAGATGCTGAGTGAAACATTCACAGGGAAGGGGGTGGGCTATTCTTATAGTAAAGGGCTTCCTGAGAAAAAGAATTATAGAATTCTGAGTTGAAAGGATATTTCTACAACTAGCCAGACAACCTATGAGAGGCAGCTTAACCCAGAGTCTAACCTAAAGAGAACTAGAATCACCTAAGTTTCCCTTCAAAGAATTTAAGTTTATTCTTTAAAAGTTGACTCCAAATTTTGGGAAATTAAAAATATATCTTAGCAACATGAACAAAGAAATGTCTTTGAGAGAGAAGATCAAGAGCTTAGGATTATTATGGTCAGCACAATTGTTGTTTTAGTCCTCCATAGGTGGTGCTATTCAATTTGAGTGGGCTCATATTGGTTTATAAAAGCTGGTTGTTATACTTTCAGTGTGATCATTCACACTTTGAAAATTGGCAAATACTATGGATCAGGGATTGAATTGTTGTTTTGTTGTATGTCTAGACAAGAAAATTATGGAGAAAATGTTAATAATGTAGATTAAATTGAAAAGTGTCTTATGGGTACTTTTATTTTCCCCTCAGAGAGCCATTTTTTTTGAGCCATTTGGACAACATTTACCAATATACCCCTAGCTGTAGAGTAATACCAATTGAACCATTTTAACCCATGGTAATTAGATATGGTACCTCTAACTTTATGAAGGTTACAGGATAACATCTAACAACATTATCATATTTTTGGACTGATGGGGCAGAATATAGTTGTGATGGAATGTAAAGAATTTGGCGTTAAGAGACAAAGATTTGGGGTTATGATTTTAGGATTACACTAATTAGTTAAGTAGCATTGAAAAATTGCTTTAACTCAATCCAAATTTTCTCCTCTGTAATATATTAGACTAAATGACCTTGGTGCAATGAGAAGAGCTTTTAGTCAATAATCAATAAGCATGCATTAAAAGGCTTCTATGTGCCACAAACTGTGCAAAGTATTTGGGATACAAATATGAAAAAAAGGAAGAGAGTCAGTGCTCTCCAGAAATTTCCAATGTAATTAAGAGCTCTTGATTTAAAGTCACAGTATTAGAGTTTGATTCTCAGGCTGCTTCTTATTTAACATATTCATAGTTTCATAAGTTAAGAACTAGATGGAACCTTGGGGGGGGTTACTGAGTCCAATTCCTTCATCTTATAGTTGAGGGGACTAATTGTCAAAGGTCATGTTGTTCAACCTTTCTGGGTCTGAGTTTTCTGAATTGTGAAATGATGAAGAGGTTAGAAATCATGCCCTCTAACTTCTAAATCTAAAATGCTAAAATTTTCAGGAATATTATTGTTTTAGAAAAATTTTAATAATATGAAGTCAGAGTTAACTGTAAATCAATCAACCAAATCAATATGGTATATTTATTAAGTCTTTATGATGTGCCAAATGCCTTACCAAATAATGAGAACACAAAAATAAGAATTAGACAGTCTCTGCCTTTAAATAGCTTACATTTTAAGAGGGAGCACAACCAAAGTGAAAAACATATATACAAGTTATCATTTACAAAATACATACAAAGAGATTGGACTTACTAGAAGGTGGGAAAGAGTAGGGGAAAAGAGCTAGTAGAGGGAGTGACATTTGGGTTGGATTTTTTTTAAATTGGCTAATTAATGAAGTAAAAAAAAAAAAAAACCAGGGGCACATACACCACCCTGCTTCATTCCGCTGATGACTGGGAGAGGTTGAGTCCATTATCCAGAACCTGTGCAAGCATGCCATTAAGGAGCTGATATCCAATACTGATAAACTTCTTTTTTCAACCAAATTTTGCCATGATCTTCCACAATCCCTCACAACTGAGAGTATATTGTGTGTTGGCTTCTGTTCTGCTCCTGACTTTTCTCCTGGAATTGTCAGGCAGCAAACACTCTATGGACCATTCCTTAGCCCTTTCTGAAGGCACTATGGCTCTTGGTAAAGTATTTTCCTATTAAGGAGAACTCTGGCAAACCCTCCTCTGTGATTGTCACAAGACAATCTATTTCCTCTTCCTTTATAGAGATGGACAATGGAGGCATCCTGACTTCCTCTTTCCATATAATCTAAAAGATTTTGGTCAGCTTTTATATCAGCAGCAGATTTCCTGTCTTATAAAACTCTGCTGGAATGGAATCAGAACCAGGTACTTTGTCATATAAGCAGAGCCTAATGACATTCAATGCCTCTTATTCCGTTAGTTCAACTAGAGAGAGATTAACTTCAATCTGAGGTATATGATCAGTGACTGCAGCCTTGATTGAAGATGGTAGGTTGGGAATACCATGGAAACGTTCAGCCCATCTCTCCAGGATTGTGAGCTTATCTCTGAGCAGTTAGATTCCATCAGATCCTAGTAGCTGACATATCTTATGGGGAAAACCAGGGGAGATAACTTAAATATTATATATGGGTTCAGAAGGGTGAGCAGGAGACAGGAATGGACAATAGGTGGGGACTTAACAAATTAGGGAAACTGGATTTAACTGTTAGGGGAAATGACTGTTGACAGAAGTGACAGTTAGGTGTAACTGTCACCCTGCTCCATCTAGACAAGGGATAAACTCAGAGTATAATAAATACACCCTCTGGGAACTTAAAGGTATGAAGAAAACATACAGGGAAACAGTTTAATTATTTTTTTGAGAGGATAGGAGAGGGGGTGAGGTGAAACTATGTCTAACTGCCCAGGACTGGAGTCAAAAGGGTAAGTTCCTTAGCCAACCTAGCCTCTGCCAGGTTTGACATCTTGGCTAAGGACCTGAGGAAGAGGGCTTGGGTTTGGGTTCTCACAAGTCATCCAGAGATGTTTTCAGGATACCAGGAACTGACTCCTCCACAGCCGATGATCCAAAAGTGACCAGGTAGGGAGAGATGCCTGCAAACCGTCCACCAGATCAGAGGCCTCTTTCCTACTCAGAGTTGACTTGCAGGATGATGTCTTCAGCCTTTACAACCTTCACCCATCTCCAAGATCCCAGGTCAGATAGGGACTGGTGATTGCACTTCAGCTCCAAACCCCTCACAAAACAGCATGGCTGTTGCTTAGCTCTCTCCTCCCCACCCCCTGCATTCTATTCAGAATGTCCATGGCTTCCAGCCAAGGCTTTCCTTAGTATACTTGCAAAAATCTGCCTTTATATTTTTAAAGTCTATACCTATTACACATACAACATAGACTTATGGCTCATAAATAGCCTTCAGGGCATCATAGAAGTGCTTTGGGTTGTTACTATCAGTATAAAACTGAATTTCTTCTGCTTTCCTACTGAGCCAAGTATCCTGCTTTTCTCTAAGCTTCATTTGTGCCTTACTTTTCTTGGAGCTCAATGCTGCCTTCTTAGAGATGGGCAAGTTATCCTGCTGGTGAATCCTGTGGAGTTCTCATTTTTCATTTCATAGTTTCTGAATTTCCCCATCCTTTTTATTAAGCCAATCCTGATGTTTGCAAGAATTCTGGCCCAGATGAATAAATGCAGTGCTATGCACCAAATCTCTGAAAGCTACCCATTCCTTTTCTGCTTTGCTGTTGCCAACTGTGGGTTGGCTCAGTTTTCCCTCCAACCACAGGCGTAGAAGTGATCCAATCTGTTGACATTAAGTCTTCTGGTAGTCATCTTGCTTTGGGGTTGTTGTTTTTGTTGAATGCAAATGTTTAGCTTGGAAAGGATAAGTCTATGATCTGTCCAGCATTCTAATGTCACATACTGCCTTCATAGCTCTCACATTCTATCTATCCCTTCTCCTTGTGATGTTAATCTTTGCTTGGAGGGTATATCCAAGAAAAAAAATTGGGTTTATATAAATATTATATACTTTTATTCCACAATTTGCTCAAATTGCATATGTAATCTGAATATTAGTGGTCATAATATTTATTAATGGAGAAGGAACAGAACATATACTTTTCTCAGCTATTAATAGGGGATATCTTTTTAACTAAATAAGGGAGACAGGAAATAACAAAAGATGAAATAATTTTGATCATTTGAAATTTAATCTTTTATGCACAGACAAAATGAACATATCTAACATAAAAAGGAAAGCAATTAACTTGGGGAAAATATTTGTTCTAAAGTATTTTGAAGTGTGATATGGAACATATCCACAACATGTGGACAACTGACAGAAATATACAAGAGCAAAAAGTCATTGTCCAGAGAGAATTGACATCACAAGAAATGAACACTTAGTTTTAGAATTTTTATCAATCATTATGATTAACAATTATATGAAAGTATATCACAAATCACTAAGAATAAAAGAAACAAATCCAAACTACCATGAGGTTTTACTTGACTCCTAGGAAACTATCAAAGTTGACAGAAAGATTGGAACAGAAAGAGTTGTTGTGTTGGTGGAGCTACAAATGGGTACATCCATTTTGGAAAACAATTTTGAATTCATGAAATAAAATGACTAATATGTTCCTACCCTTTGCCTCAGAGAATCCATTCCTAGCCCTGTACCCAAGGGACAAAAAAGAAGTACTCCACTTACACCAAAACACCTTTTACCTTTTGTTGTAAAAAAGACCTAGAAATAAGTAGATATCCATTGATTGGAAAATTGCTAAAGAAATTATGGTATATGAATATAATGGAATATTATTATTCTATGAGGAATTATAAAAGCAATGGATACATAAAAGCAGCAGGAGATTTTCAGGAACTATTTCAAAGTGAAGTAAACAAAGCTAAGAAAACAAAATACACATGAATAAAATAACAATTCAAAAGGAAAGAACTATTACAAGACAATCAAAAATGAATGTTGTAAAATTACAAAGTTAAGTTTGATCCCAAAAAAGTGGGATAAGAAGAAACATGCCCTGCTCCTTTGCAGAAATCAGTCCTTGGATATAGAACACTGCATACAAAATCAGAGTTGTTTTTTTTTTTCTTGTTTTAATGTATTGATCAATTTTAATAAGTTTTCCACTATTTAAAAAAACACTTTAATGTAAAGTTTGGCTCTAGGAGAGATGGAGGGATATATAGGAAAAATCTAATTTAAAAAAACATAGATGTATATAGACACATATATACATATGTATATAATGACTGGATTGTCAAAACTGACTTCTGTGAAATTTTGCCCAATTTTTGTCCAAAAGAAGAGATAAGAGAAGACACTTCCCCAGGGTCTTTAGACATGTAGTTGGACTTTAAGTATGAATATTTCATATTATGTTACATTTATCAATATTCTAATTCATTTAGCTAAACTTTCACTGTCCTTTCTTTATTCTTCATTTAAGAGAAAGCTTTCTGGGAAAGGAAAGAGAAGAGGGAAGGATATATTGGGAAATACAGGTCATATAAAAAAAGTGTATCAATAAAATTTTATTTAAAAAAAAAAAGCTAGCCAGATTCATGTTTGACCTTGCTTTGTTCTTTGATGAAACCTTTTTAGTTGCTCTTTCATTTTGGACAGGTCAGTTTAATCATAAAATCATAGTGCTAGGCAGAATTTTATAGGTAATATAATTTAGAGCTAGATGAGATCTTGGAGGTCATCTAACCCAGCCTCATTTTACTTATGAGGAACCTGAAGACCAAGTAATTACTCATATTTATTCAGAAAGTGAACAGCAAAATCAAGATTTAAATCCAGTTCATCTGAGTCAAATCTAGAGCTCTTTGCAGGAACCACAGATTGTAAACTCTTTAAAATCAAGGACTCTTTTCCCTTGATAACCCCAATGCCTAGCTCAGAGCTGAAATGCAGTAGGTAACAAATGTTTGTGGATTAACTGATTGACCGCAGGGTCTATGTAATCCCACTGCTCTGTGGGGAGAGATCATGGAATGGTGGAAAGAGTATCATATTTGTAATCAGTGCACTTAGGTTCTAAATTGACTCTTTCCATTAATTAGCTGTGTGTACTTGGGAAAGGTTGAAAAGAAACTTAATTTCTTTCTCTGTTGAATCAGGGATTGGATTGGCTGATCTCTGGTGATTGAATTAGATGATCATTTCAGCCCTAAATTCTATGGTCCTCATTTTACAGAAGAGGAAGCTGACCCCAAATGATCAAATAACTAGTTGGAGGTTGCTAACCTACTTAGAGGTATTCTTGAGAACTCCGGGCTCCCCTGGGCTGGTGTTATTTTTTTATTCCTCCCTATCGTCTCTACAACTCATTTTACCATCTACTTAATTGATGTCCCAAATGGACCAGGCAAACCAGGACATTCCCAAAGGACGCACTGAGGTGTATAGTGAAACCACAGAACACCACGTGTAGATTCCTGGGAAACATCCACAGGAGGTCCTGGCTGATTTGTGGCACTTGGAGAAACTTAATTGAAACACTGTGCTGACCCCAAGGTCTCAGAACAGACCATAAATAGCCATATGTCCTAAAAGAAGTTTTATAGTTTATTTTGTTGGCCACTGTTTTAATGACAAGATAGATGATGCTTCCTTAAATACTCTGATGTAAGAAGGTTCCTAAGTATACAGAGAAGTCAGAGGGTGAGGAGGTTAGGAACACTGAGTTCCCCTCCAGCTCTTCCAGGGACTTGCTGTGTGGTCTCTGGGAAGGTATTTAAATTTTCTGCATTTTTGCATGAAATGGAAATAGTATCACTTAAATAATTCTCAGGGTGTTGCAGTAATTAATGTTTCTGAGAAGCTTTGAAATCAGCTTCAAAGGGATTCAAGAATCTACTTTGGGTTTTAATTTTGTTTTGGATGGGGAAAAACACACACATACTTTTCACTGGAGGAAAAATTAAGATGAATGATGGTCTTAAGAGTGCAGAGGTAAACTCCCTCACAGTATCTCAGGTTCACAATGCTCAGCTTCAGTTGGCCCTTTGTGGAAGCTTTCAGTTTTTATGAAAAATAAACACGCATGTATTTATCTGTTATTGAATCCTGAGCGTACTTATCACAGATGTTCTCCAAGAGCTCCCCTCTGGTAAGTTCCCAGCTCTTCCCCTTGTTCTCAGCTGATAAAAACAAACTTTTGGTAAATAGGGTGCTGACTGTGGGGTCAGAGTATTAGAAACCAAATCCTGACTCTGTTTGATACCTTTGTGATCCTGGACAAATCATTTGATTTCCCTCAATCTCAGTTTTCTCATCTGTAAAACAGGGAGTTGAACCAGATGGTCTCTAAAGTCCCAACCAATTTTAAATTATGATCCTTGTATCTGTCAGAATCTAGGTCAGCATTGGTGAACCTTTTAGAGATAGTATGCCCAAATTGCACCTTCAAGCCACCTGTGAACCCCCACATTACCCCAGAGATCAGAAGGAGGAAGTGTTTGCATTGGATTGCTGGATAGAGGTGTGGGGCATGCAAAAAAATGTCTCAGGCACAGTGGAAAGGGGGAACAGAGCAGCCCCCCCTGTGCCACCAGGGCACATGTGCCACATCTTCACCAATTCATATCTAGGTGGTGCAATGGATAGAGTGGTGGCATGGAGTCAGGAAGACCTGAAGACCCAAGTTCTAATCTGGCCTCAAGCACTTACTAGATGGGTAACCCTAGGCAAGTCTTTGTCTCTTAAAAACTTTATTTGCCTCAGTTTCCTTTGTAAAATGAGTTGAAGAAGGAAATGGCAAACCACTCCAGTATCTTTGTAATAAAACCCCAAAGGGAGTCACAAAGAGTCAAATGGAATTGAAAACAATTAAACAACAAAACCTGACAAAACAAAAAACTTAACAGAGAGATAATGAATTCAAGATGAAGAATGAGATATCTATTTTTCAATAGATATGTTTAATATTTGAGTATTCATAATTTTGTTATAAAGTTTTTACTTTTAATTTAATTTTGTTTTTCCAGTGGGGGTAGGGAAAGAAAATAAATGCTTCATTAAAAACAAATTTACAAATCTGGCCTCAGACATTTCCTAGCTGTGTGACCCTGAACAAGTTACTTAACCCCAATCACCTAGCCCTTACCACTCCTCTGCCTTGGAACAGATACTTAGTATTGAGTCTAAGACAGAAGGTAATATATTGTCTTTAAAAAATTCAAATTTTTTGAAACATAAAATGAATGAATTGGTCTATGAAGTATAACATCCCTCTGATTCTTTTATCTTATTTCAGAAAGGCTGGAATAGTCTTTCTCCAATTCTTGTTTTCCTTTTGTACTCAATTCCCTCAAGAATTTATCCAAATTACCACCTTATGCAAATGCCTCCTATTCCTTTTATCTGTCACCCTTTACCTATCACCATTTTGCTTCTAACTCCTAAAGGTACTTCCTTTGGGATATCACACTGTCACCTCAAAACTCAACAAGTCCAACATTTACTTCATCATTTTCCTCTTAAATACAGGTTCTTTAACCAACTCCCTTGCCTCTAAAGAAGATATCACCATTATTCTAATGTCAGAGATGAGACTTGAACTCAGATCATCCTGATTCCAAGACCTTCCGTCTTTGAACTATGTTTAATATTATTTGTCACTTAGATGGTGCTTTAAGTTCTCATAGAAAATGTACTTCTTGAGGATGGGGGGAGGACTATTTCTTTTTGTTTTTATGGCCACAGAGCCTGGCACAGTGCCAGGAATGAAGCAAGTATTTAATAGATACTTGCAAATGATTGTTTGATTGATAGATAATATTCATTCTCATTTATTCCTTAAAATAACCTTGGTCCAAAAAGTACTGCTATCAGCAATTTAGAGTTGAAGAAACTGAGGCACAGATAGAGTAAAAATTGGAGGACATAGTGTCAAAGATGAGTTTAGAATTTAGATCTATTTTCATATTAAACCTAGCCTTATTATAACCCACCCCAAATCAACCTCCTGTCTTCTTCCTCCAGGCCAAATTCCCTACTTGCTTCAACTGATATTTCTATTACATTATCTCATGAACCTTCAGCCACGAGAGCCACCTCCAGATATTTCTTCACCTTATAAATGTCCTTCCTTAAAATATGGTGCTCAAGTTTAGAAAACAATATAATAACCTTCTCAGAGTTCTGTCTGCTCTAATACACTCTTGAAGTTTCTATTTCATAGAGGAATGACTACCATCATTCTTTCCTATTCCATTAGTCATGTTGAGTCACAATTTCCATAGGAAGAGATGGCAAGGGATGGTACAAATAAGGGTTTCCAAACGAAGGCAAAGAGACATATGGCAAGTAGTCCAACTATAAATCTATGACCATAGGATCCCTTTCTCACCAAAGAGCTTTCTTTGTTTCCCATTTCTGTATCTCTTCTCATACATTTAGCACAACCTTATAACATTCATTGACCAGGCTTTATTTTCATCTTCCAAACACAAAACCCTTGTCCATCTCTATTACCACCCCAGGCTGTCTTCTTCCTTTTGACCTTCAAAATGAATTTTTCATTCCTCTTGTTTGAAGTCTGTTCCTCAGAATTCCTCCTTGTTCTTAGTCGATTCCCTGAATGACATCTTAACTTTGTAATGAGAAAATCTGAAATGAGGAAAGTTCTTAAAAAAGGCACAAGAAGTTTAGAAAATAAGAGTTTTAGGAAAAGAAAAGTCCATCCACTTAAGGGAGTAACAAAATTCTCAAGCAGTATTTTTGTATTGCATTTGACATTCTTTTATTTTCAGGGCCAATAGCACCATTTCAGTTCCTTAGTAATAAATGGATTTGCTAAGGTAGGAACAAAGGGAATTTCTGATAAGAGTGCTGACAATTGTGGAGAAAAGTACAATTTGCAAGGAGACCCTGAGATAGGAATTTATTTCAGGTCCCCCTTGAACAGATGGTACGGCATCCCTCGCTTCTATTCAGAGGCAGTCATCTTTGCTAGCAGAGGTATAACTGGAACAAGGTAACTGGGATTTTGTCTAATGAACTGGAAATTTAGTGAATACTGACAGAAACCTCCCAAGGTAAATTGCCTCCTTCCCATACTTCTTGCACCCCAGATGTGATCTCTCCATAGTCCAACATGGATCACTGTTGGCCCAGTGTAAAAAAAAAAAACTGTATTTATGGCTTTGTTTGCTAGAGGACATAAGAGAACATTCTGCTCCTTCAGCCCTCCTCCCACTCCTCACCATCTGACCTGGACTAGTTTGATATGGATTTAGACTTTTATGGGCTTTTTTAATTAGGCATAAACCAAGATCTTAGGCTATTTGCCACCCACTCAAACTCATATTTTTGCCAGAATAAACACGATGTTGATTTGGTCTAAGAACAGAGAATCATAGATTTAAAACTGGACGGGACCTTAGCGGTCCCTGAGTCCAATCCTCTGCCCTTACACACGAGGCACCTGAGGCCCCTCGAGGTTAAATGATTTGCTAAGGACGATGAAGCTAGTAAATAACTGATTGCAGAATTCTAGTCCAGGTCTTCCTTCCTCCAAATTCAGCAATTCTCTTTCAAGTCAAGTCAAGTCAAGCCAACAAGTACTTATTAAGGATTTACTGGGTGCTAGAAACTCCATACCAGCTGTCTCTCTAATTAAAGCTTTGGTTCTTGGTTCCTGATCCTATTACTCCATGTACCTCTCACCTGGGGGAGAGAAAGGAAGAGATAAAATGAGCTAACATGATAGAAATATTTACAGCTGGAGAACCAAACCGATTTCAGGCAATATCAAGGTATAGAGAAGCTTAGACACACATACATGTTCACAACATGTGTATATGTGTGTACAATGCATACATGTCCATACATGCATGTGTGTGTAGATATTATTCATAGAGAGTGCCTCTCAACAGGGATTTTCCCCTCAGATTCAGAAAGTCATGGATTCAAGAACTTCCTCAATCATGTACTGGCTGGCAGTGTGACCTTAGGCAAGTCCTTTAACTTGTTAGGTTCCCTGGCAACCTTCTGAAACTTTAAGTTGCAGAAAAAGTACAGACCTACATTTTTGTAGGAAAAAAAAAATCCTCCCTTGGAATTCACTGCGCCAATGAAATCCCAGGTCTGGTAATGATCAGTTTCCAAAGTTGTGTAAAGAGCTAAATAAAACAAGTATTAAACATATTATCATCATTATGATATTATGAGAGTGTTCTCTTGTCTCCTCTATTGAACCTGGAAACCAAGAGATCAGGATCTTTTCTCCCAAGTTCTCCCAGTCTCTGCCCCTCTCACCCAAGTAGGCAAGCACTGAGGCAGCCTTCTCCTTCAGCGAGGAGAGTCTTCTGCAAATGGGTCTTGAGCAGGATTTTACAAATGTTTTCATGATGGAGCTAAGTGGGGTTTATTGTCTCACTACATATTACGTAAATAGAGGAAGATGTGGCGTAGATTATTTGCCTAGATATATCGTATACATAGACAAAAAGATACTCATTTATAAATAAATAGAGAGCTGAGCTTCCAGTTGGGAAGACTTAGATTCAAATCCTACCTCTGACACTGCTCCATGGGTCGATGAGCAAGAACTAAGCTGAATGTTCACAAGGCATTTTTTCTAGGATTTATTGCTAAGTACAAAAGAGGTTGTTAATCTATGTTGAGAGAGTGATTTTTTTTCCATACAGAATCACAGATCTTTTGTATATGTTCATATTTTATATATTTAAATATTTTATATTTAGACCTAATAGATACATCATATTGGTATCGTATATTAGATCAGGGCATCATGCTTTTAAAGGAAGCGACCTCAGAGACCCTTTGGTCTGACTCCCTCCTTTTTACAGATGAGGAAATGTATCCTTGGAGAAATTAAGCAACTTGCCCAAGGTCACACTGGTAGTGAGAATCAGAGGCACAATTTGAATCCAGATCTTGTGAAATGTATTGCACCATATGTAACCCTAAAAAATGCTGGAGTTAAACTTAGAAAAACTGAAATTGAAATCCCACTTCAGACACTTACTGCCATAGTAAACAGAAACACAGGCAGATTGATAATAAGGGGTTTGCCTGAGTGGAGATGGGGTGAGTGGAAGGGTTATATGGAAAAACTAGAGACCAAAGCCTAGATTTGTAGCTTGCTAATTGTATGTCCATTTTAGCTTTCCTCTCTGTCATATTTTCCCATTTTTAAATGAGAATAAAAATACCCATATTGTGGTTGTGAGAATTAAATGATATCAAATATTCAAAACACTTTGTAGACAGTACGACAGTCTATCATTACCAGCTATTACTAACCAGATGCATAACTTCCAAAATGTCTAGAATTGTAAATACAATTTAATTTAATAATAGAAGAATTTATTAATTACCTACTTTGACCCAGACATTATGTTTTTTAGGTACTGGAAACACAAAAGCAACCCTCCTCCCTACCAAAAAAATTAAATAAATTAAGTTCTTGTCCTCAAGGAGTTTATTCAGTCATTTTTTCAGTTGTGTCAGACTTTTCATAACCTCATTTGAGATTTTCTTGGCAAATGTACTGAAATGATTTGTTATTTCCTTCCCCAGTTCATTTTACAGATGAGGAAACTGAGGCAAACAAGGCAAAGTGATTTGCCGAGGGTTGCACAACCAGTATCTAAGGCCAGATTTGAATTCAGGAAAATGAGTCCTCCTGGCACTTTATCCACTGCTTACATATATTTTATTGGCACTCGTCCATATTTCTTCTTTTCCCCATCCCACCTGTATAACTTGTGTTATGTTGGACAAATCCTGATCTCTCTTGGACTCGGTTTCCTTATCCATCAGATGAGGGGGCTGAGCTCAATGGACTCTAAGGTCCTTCTTAGCTCTGGTTTTAATTCCCTGTGTCCTTGTGGGGCCTCAGTTTCCTCATTTGTAAAATAAGGACCGTGTACTTGATGGCTTTAAAAATCCTTGCCAGCTCTAAATGATTCCTATTGACTTAAAAATCTGCTTACTTCAACCTATGCACAACTTGGAGTTCATTCATACCAATCTCCCTTCCATCATTCATTTGGGGTAGGGCAGAGGGTGGAGACAGAAATAACCTGGAATTCCTCAAAATAGCTGATGGCCAGGAATTAATCCGGGGATCTATCAGATGGAGAGGTTGTGAGGAGAAGTGAAAGACAGAAGAGCAAAAGGTGCTTTTGAAGGAAAATTCTTCATACAGACCATTCAAAGCACAAACCATCGAGCTGGAGGGAGTTAAAGGGGAAGGGAGGAAGTCCAGTCAAAAGGAAATGAAAAGGAGACTTCCGGTTAAGATGGCGGCAGAGTAAGGAGCAGCTGCTCCATCTCTCCTGACCGAACCACACAGAACCCCTCAAGGGGAAATAAAAACGAGTCCAGAGGAACGAAGGAACCCCACAACAGGGCGCAGCATTGAAGGTACGCAGAATCGGGGCATTTCCACACTTTAAAGGGGTGAAACAGTTCACACTAAAACACGAGAGGAAGAAGCCCCTCCCCCACCCCCCACACCGC
>NC_058134.1:240324747-240348516 GCF_016433145.1 Gracilinanus agilis
AAGTTAAGTGAACACAGAATAGTATACTTGTCAGATCTCTGGGAAAGGAAAGACTTTAAAACCAAGCAAGAGTTAGAGAAAATTACAAAATGTAAATTAAATGGTTTTGATTATATTAAACTAAAAAGCTTTTGTACAAACAAAAACAATGTAGTCAAAATCAGGAGGGAAACAACAAATTGGGAAAAAATCTTTATAACGAAAAACTCTGACAGGGGTCTAATCACTCAAATATACAAGGAGTTAAAGCAATTGTATAAAACATCAAGCCATTCCCCAATTGATAAATGGGCAAGAGACATGAATAGGCAATTTTCAGGTAAAGAAATCAAAAGTATCAATAAGCACATGAGAAAGTGTTCCAAATCTCTAATAATTAGAGAAATGCAAATCAAAACAACTCTGAGGTATCACCTCACACCTAGCAGATTGGCTAAAATGAAAGAAGGGGAGAGTAATGAATGTTGGAGGGGATGTGGCAAAATTGGGACATTGATGCATTGCTGGTGGAGTTGTGAACTGATCCAGCCATTCTGGCTGGCAATTTGGAATCATGCTCAAAGGGCTATAAAAGAATGCCTGCCCTTTGACCCAGCCATACCATTGTTGGGTTTGTACCCCAAAGAGATCATAGATAAACAGACATGTACAAAAATATTTATAGCTGTGCTTTTTGTGGTGGCAAAAAACTGGAAAAGGAGGGAATGTCCTTCAATTGGGGAATGGCTGAACAAACTGTGGTATATGCGGGTGATGGAATACTATTGTGCTAAAAGGAATAATAAACTGGAGGAGTTCCAGGCGAACTGGAGAGACCTCCAGGAACAGATGTAGAGCGAAAGGAGCAGAGCCAGAAGAACATTGTACACAGAGACTGATATACTGTGGTAAAATTGAGTGTAATGGGCTTCTGTACCAGCAGCAATGCAATGACCCAGGACAATTCTGAGGGATTTATGGTAAAGAATGCTACCCACATTCAGAGGAAGGACTGCAGGAGAGGAAACATATAAGAAAAGCAACTGCATGAACGCATGGGTCGGGGCGGACATTTTTGAGGGTGTGGACTCGAAACTACCACACCAATGCAACCACCAACAATTGGGAAATTGGTCTTGATCAAGGACACATGACAAAACCAGTGGAAAAGTGCGTCGGCCATGGGTGGGGGGAGTGCGGGGGGTGAAGGGGAAAATAGGAACATGAAACATGTAATCATGTTAAAAATGATTATTAATAAATGTTAAAAAAAAAAAAAGGAAATGAAAAGCAAATCATGTGGGACAGAAGAGTCAGAATCCATGTTTTGTATTCCTTTCCCTTCAAACACAGAGAGGAAAGGAGGGGAAGAGACCACCTCAAGTCCTCAGTCCTCAGTCCAGGCAGAGACGTTCCACCTTTTCTCCAGGAAGATATTTTCTTAGAAGAGAGTGTTCCTTTCATGAAGTCACCTCTGCTCTCCCTCGGCAACATCTGCTATTTTAAGGAGGGCCATTCTTGGAAATGATGAACTCCAGGAGAGGCAGCAGCAGGCAGCCTTTTCCTCTAACTTAATTATGTCTGTTCTTTTGAAGGCATCTTGTGGCTACAAGTTGAAACTAGGAGTAAACCTTTGAACAAAAACCTCTCCAAGTAGTTTAGCCACAATACAAACTAATATTTGGCTGAAGAATGAGACCCCTGCAAATATTGGAAGAGGGAGGGCATAAAAAAAGGGATGTGTGGTTTCATTTTAATTTTTATGGTTCTGATCCCTTAACAATTGAGGGATTGAATCATTTTTGTTTCTCTCCTGTGTGCTTTGTGTGTGTGTATGTTTGTGTTTCTGGTTGGTCTTCAGTCAGTTTGCTTTTATTATTCATTTCTATTCTTACAGAAGATGAGCTAAGAAAATTGAAAACCCACACAAGGAACTAATTTAGCGTGCTTCTAATTTTTCAAATGGTGGGGGAGGGCTTTCAGTCTTCACAGATAAAAGAAAGTGAAGGGGTAGAATGTTGCCTACCATGCCCCTTTTTTAACACCTACTTGATGAATGAGAGTTGGCTATTTTCTTTGTTACCATTTAAAAAAACATAAAAAAATTAAAAAAAACATGACATAATATGTAACATAATAATAATATACATATGATTTGTTATAAATACATAATAAATTATAATATGTTCATCTAAGAGAAATTCATTCACTCATTAGCTATGTCTAAAAATCTATCTGATTCTTTTACTTTCCCTTCCTTCTCCCCTAAACCCCCTCCCCTAAAAGGCAGGTAATATGATATAGGTTATAGGTATAGTATCATATGATACATATTATTGTGTTGTGAAATAAGATCCATATTGCTTGAGAACAAACTACCCGTGTTCATAGCCTTTTTTGATTCAAGTTGAGCTAATGAGTAATCTCCAAGTTTGGTCTTCAGACCAATGGTGGTATATGGAAGTCTATCAAGGTGGTCTGTGATATGGTGCAGAAAACAAATCAAAAACAAGTACATTTTATGTTTCTAAAAGTGGATGAACTTTTCTTGAAGAATACACTTACTTTAAAAATCACAAAGGCGATAAGCAGGCAACATGCATGGTCAAATGAAAAGTGATGAATTTGGACACAGAGGACATGGTTTTGGCCCTTCCCTCTCTTAAAAGGGGCATATATTTGAAGCCGGTTGGGACCTTAATGATGATAAAGTCCAACCCCTCTTATTTTACAGGTAAAGAAATAGAGATAGCAAGTGATTAAATTATTTTTCAAAGGTCATTCAGCCAATAAATATGTACTTGAGCCAGGATTTGAGCTCAGATATTCCTGATTCTAACACTATCCAGGATGCCACCTACCTTTTAAATTATGTGGCCTTGAGCAAAACATACCACCTTCTTGGACCTCAGGTTCACCATATTTACAAGAAAGGGGTTGGGCTTGATGAGATCTAAAATCCTATGTGTGCCCTTGAACAATTCACTTCAGTTGTCTACTCACTGGTAAAATAATAGGCTTAAACTAGATAGCCTCTGAGGTACCTTCCACATCTCAATGTAATTCTTTGTGTGACCTTGGACAAATCATTTCCCTGAGTTGATTTCTAGCTCTGGGTCCTAATTTTATGTTCTTTGGTACTATGGTGGATTTCTTCATCAGGGAAGATCACTCTTCACTCATTCCTTATCATTTAATGCAACTCTTATGAATATCCTTTCAAAATGCCTCCATAGAGGTTCTTCCCAAAAATGCATCAAAGGTCTAGAGCAAGAAGGATCTTCAGAGGTGATCTAGTCCAATCTCTTCATTTTACAGATAAATAAATGGAGGCTGAGAAACATGAAGTGTGACCCAAAGCCACTTAGATATGTGAGGTAGAATTTGAACCCAGGTCCTCTGACCCTAGAGTCAATGCTCTCTCCTTTGTATCACTCATTCATTTCCTAAATAAGGAAACTAAAGCCCTTTCAATATTATAATGATTTCTGGGTACCAGTGTACCTGCTTATCTGGTATTAGCTTATCTATCTGTGAGCCTTCAATCTTTCTCTATGATCAGCTCATCTTCTTTGTGAATTTAGTATAAATCTGTACTCCTCTTTCCTTTTTAAAAGGAAAGTTTTGAAAATCCATTTCAGGGTGACTCCAATTGGGTGATTGGGTGAAGAATAATGTTTGATGTTTATCTATATAAGGAGGACTTTTGTGGCTCTCTGGTGTCCTGAAAGATGTTTGCCTCTTGTCCCATGTAAAACAAAAGATATGAGGGAGATAGAGAATCAGATGAGATAGTGGAAGATCCACTTAGGGATCCCCCTGAACACCCAACCAGGATCTCCTGGTATTCTAACCTCAAATTAGTGAGAGTGAAACAGAATCACTTTCTTTCACTGGACCAGTCGTGCAAATGCCTTGGAGACAATTGATATAAAAAATCAGTATCTCTTTTGTTAGGAGAGGGGATAAACACTGAGGATCAGAACAAGGGGTCCTTAACTCTAAGGGAACTATCTATTTACCCAACAACCTTCTACATCCCACACAAGAGGGAACCTTCGGGTCTTCCGGCTAACTTACCAGCTCCCTATTTCTATCTAGGTGTTCCCCCAAAGCTGATTAAACTATCTATCTTTGACCCTCAGTAGTTAGATTGATATACTCCAAAAGCTGCCTCCAAAACCCGTTAGGATTGCTGCCAAATGGCTGTCCACTGATCTGACAGGATTTTTAGATAAAACCCTTCTAAAAAGCACAGCAAGTATGATCAGATACTTTTCTAGATATTCCCAGTCAAACAGAGTACCTCCAAAGATGATTTTGGGGTTTTTCCTTCTCCACAGTCAGGTTGAGGTAGCCAAGCTCTGACAATCTGCCTTTCCTTCACCCTTCCAGACAGGTAGACCCCAAAGCCTCCTCCAGGAAGTCCCTGACTGTATCAGTTGTCACTTCCAAACTTTTTCTCCTCTGCCTGCTAAAATCCTTTCCCTTGAGTTCCGAATATGTGCCTTAAAGACTGCCTTCTACTTCTCTTAAATTTTATCCTATCTCGATCCTTTTCCCATTACACAAATGACTCCTGGCATTTGGAAGATTTGCCTCTCTACAAGACTGAGGTCAAGTCTGTCCAACCAGGGAGACCCAGAAAAAGTGACATCACCTGGGGTATAAGTTATGAATTGAGAGGTGACTCAGTCTCTTCCCTAAGAAGCATTGTTCCTGCTTCTAATGAGGCAGAGAGAATAAACAGAACAAACAGCGAGTGGCAAGCTCAGGTTAGCCAGGCTACTGGCCATGTGATCATGTGCCTTTTCTCTCATCATCCCACTTAATAATAAATAAATAATATTATTTAATAAATAATCATAAATTAATATGTAGTCTCCAGAGAATTTTAATCATAATATTCCTTTGCAGTCTCATATAAAAATATGATGTCTCTTACACCTCTTCTCATTTTTGTGACATTACCATAGTGATGATTTATTAGTTGGCTAAAAGCTCAAATGAGATGGATTTTTTCTTTCCTTTCCATTGGCAAATATGAGTAGCTGGAATAAAGGAGTCAATGGGTCTTACTTCATAAATACAATTTTAAGATTAAAAGTTTGATGCTAACTTTTAGGAGAAAAGTTTTTTCATTGAAAAAAAGGTGCTAATAGCTTAACTGACATTGCTTAATTTTACTTGAATTGGTTTAATTTTATTGTTTCTTTAAAGCTTAAAGACCACAAAATTTGGTAAACAGGAATAACTGAGCTCAGAATTGATTAAAAGAAAAAGCAAATTCCTATCCAGTCTTTGGTTCTAATTGTCTAACTTTCAATGAGTCAAATCCCTTCTCAGGGTCTCTGTGATATTGGTTAGGGTGATGGACTTGGAGACATGAAGAATTGAGTTCAAATACTGTCTCAAATACCTCCTATATCTGTGACCCTGGGCAAGTCAAATAGCATATCTTAGCCTCACTTTTGATTCTATAAGAGATAGACTACTTGGTCTATATTTCAAGGAAATCAAAGATAAAGGAAAAGTTCTCATAGGCACAAAAATAATTATACTAAATGTGTCAGAAAAGAACTGAAAGCTAAGGGGGCACCCATTATTGAGGAATGACTGGACAAATTATGGTACATGAATGTAAAGGAACACTTTTGGGGTTTAAGAAATAAAGCAAAAGGTGGTTTCAGAGAAGTTTGGGAGGACTTATAAAGGCTAATGCAAAGTGAAGTGAGAAGAATGAGGAGAATAATTTATATTATAACAACAATGTATAAATAAACACTTCTGAGAGGTTTAAGGATCTAATCAGCATAATGATTAATCAACCAATGATAGATGATCCAGCTTCTGTCAGAAAAGCAATAGGCTAATATGCAGAATATGAAACATGTTTTTGGACATGGCCAATACAAAATTTTGTTTTGCTTGGCTATGCTTAATTTCAAGAGGATTTTTTTTCTTTTCCAATCTGTGTTTGTGGGGAGGTGGGGTGTGATAGAAATAAATAAAAAAAGGTTTGATTATAGAAAAAATGTAGTTATTAATAATAATAATGTTCTATTCTATAAAGTTCTATGATATACCAGCAAGGGGAGTACGAATGAGATTAGTTTCGGTGGTTTTATTTCTATCCCTTATGGAAACTGGAAGATTGGATGGATTTATCCATGATAAATGTTATTGAGTGCTAAAAGTTCTCTAGGGACTCTTTGAAGTTGAAGACTTACAAGAAAGCATGGCCAAAAATTGTTAAATGGCTGGATTGTAATCTGTACGTTAGTGAGATAATAGATCCAATAAGGTCATTGAAGTATAAAACACAAAAACATAGAATTCTAGAGGTAGAAGGAACTTCAAAAATCTAGTCAATTTGGACATAGCCAGTACAAAAATTGTTTTGCTTGTCTTTGCTTATCTTTTACAAGGATTTTTTTCTCCTTTCCAATCTGTGTTTATGGTGAGGTAAGGAATGGCAAGAGGAAAAAAAAAAGAAAATTTTAAAAAATAATAAAAATAATGTCTATTCCATAAAATTCCATAATACATCAGTCAAGTCTTTTGTTAAGGAAACTAAGGCCCACAGAGACTGATAAATCCCCAAATTCATACAAGATAGCAGCAGGCACAGGACTAGAACTCAGATCTTGGTAGGTAGGTGGTCCAATGACTGAAGTGCTAGTCTTGCACTCAAGAAGAGCTAAGTGCAAATATTGCTCCCACTAATTATTAACGATGTGACTCTAGATCCATTTCATGATCTTTCTCAGGTCCCTCATCCATAAAATAAGACAGCTGGACTTGATATCCTCTATGGTCCCTGCCTCTTTTAAAACTTTGCTTTTGTAATTATGTCTGTCTCCTGCTTCTCCTCCATCTTTTACATACAGGAGATGATATTTAGAGACAGTATGAATGGTCTCTCTCCCTGTTGGTATGCTGTTTCCCCTAAATGAAATAAGCCTTAGTTACATTTCTACTATATACCAAGCACTGAGTTAAGAACACTTTACAGTGATCTCATTTGATCCTCAGAACAATCCTGTGATATAGGTGCAATTATTAATCCAATTTTATAGATAAAGAAATTGAGAAAGACAAAAGTTAAGTGATTCCTGTCTGAGACTAAATTTGAACTCAGGTCTTCCTGATTTCAGTTTTCTATCTACTCTACAGTTGTTCTAAAAATCACATTAATAGACCTAAAGAGCACACTAGAAGTGCTCTCAAATGTGGACCAGTGTTATTCTCCTCTCAGTTCTGGGGACAGTTCTCATTAGCTCCTTTTCCCTTATCTGAGATATTCATCCTCTCAGTTTCTAGCTTAGACCAGCTTTCCAAACTTTTCTAGCTCTCCATAGAGATATATACACAAGAAGCATCTGTTCTCAAGAAAGGAAAGCTTGGAATGAAAAATCATCCATTGAATCTCCACAATGACAAATGTTTCCTCTTTCCTTATCAGCACTCATTCATTTGTGCTCCTTCCAGTTCAATGGCTTGACAGCATCTCTAAAGGCTGTGAGGGGTAGAGCTCCACCATCTTGTTTTAACAGCCTGCTTGAACTCATGTCTCTGAACAAAGGATGTGGCTTTGCTTCTGCAGGGTCCCAATCCCCCATTCTCCTATTTCCAGGTTGCAGAGTAAAATGTGACAAATACAACACATCTATCAAACCACCTCAGGCAACAAAAGCCAATTGCTTTCTACAGTATTTTTATTTTTTGCTTTGTGCCATACTCTATCACCTTTAGATTTTTTGCAGATTTTCTAGTTTATTTTCTAGGAAAGGGGGGTAATTAGCTATTGGAGTTTTAAAGTAATGAGAACAATGAGCAAAAATTAATATATGCATTGGAAAATCCATTCATTTTATTTTCAAAGTACAAAATACAGCCTGATGAGGCTAAAATCTTTCAAGCAGAGAAAATATCATTATTAGATCAAAATTATTCTGGGAGAGTAATCTTATGTTTTAACAATGGTCCTCTAGGAAGTCCTAAGTCCTAGGTCAACTGGTTTCCATTGGCATATGTATTTTCCTTGAGGAACATATTTCATTGACAATGAGAAGTCATTAGAGATTTCCGAGCAAGGGAGTGAAGTGATCACTGCCATGCTTCCAGATCATAAAAACTAATGTGGCGAATTCCACTCCTACATTTTCTCCAAGTGTCAAGCTTTTGTTTCTTTATGCAAATTCTGCCTCTGCTATGAATCTGTAATGTTATAATATTATTGAGGTTATTCCTAGAATACTTAATGTGCAAAATATCCCATATATTTCTAATGCATATTTTAATGGCTTAAGATCATTTAGCCTGTTGACCTGACTATGGGCTACATTTTTTCTTCTCAAATTGGTTTTGCTGAAAAGCTGGGAGCAGGCCATAATTGTATTATTACAGTAGGAAAAATTACATGTAACAGGATGATCAGGAGGAAGAGAACAATGAAGGAAACAAAGATGAAGAGTGTAACATTGAAAAAGGGGAATAAAACATCTTTATTTGAATCAAAGGAAATTTAAATACTGTTAATAAATTTGTTTTAGTAGTTGAAAAGAAAAATACAAAAAAACTGAATACTGGGAGGAGAATATATAGGGTTAGATCTGGAAAGGATTTTAAAAGCATCTAATACAATCTTCTCATTTTATAGATGAGGAAACTGAGGCTTAGAAAAATGAATTGATTAGCCCAAGGCTACCTTAATCAACAAAGATTTATTATGTACTTATTTTGTGCCAGGTACAGAGATGGGCAGTAGGGATGCAAAGAAAATAATGGAATGATCCCTGCTCGCAAGAGTCTTACATCCTAACATCTGCAAGTGGTTATTCAGGCTCTTTGTAAAATCTAGAGAAGAAGACATAAGTACACACACACACACACACACACTCTCACATGCACATATATATATATATATATGTATATATATACATATATATATATACACACATATACATAAGCACATTTGTGTGAGTATATACATAAATGTAAGTACCAATCATGCAAAACAAATATAAGGTAACCTTGAAGTGTAGGGTTAAGTCAAAAGAATCTAGGGCAGTGGTTCCCAAACTTTTTTGGCCCACCACCCCCTTTGCAGAAAAAAATATAATTTAGCCCCTTGGAAATTAATTTTTAAAAAATTTAATAGCAATTCATAGGAAAGATAAATGTGCCTGTGGCCATCACCGCTCCCTGGATTACTGCAGCACCCACCAGGGGGCAGTGGCACCCACTTTGGGAATCATTGATCTAGGGGAACCAGGAGGACCTCATGAAGAATTAAATAGACCAGCTAAATCTTAAGAGAAGCAGGAATTCTGAGAGAGAGATGAAGAGGGAGAGCATTTCAGAACAATGCATGGAGATAGAAAGTAGACTTTTGTGGACCACTTTGGTTGGACCTTAGAATGTGTGGAGAAGAGAAGTATGTTCTAAGATAGGATGGAAAGACAGAATAGAGCCAGTGAAAGAATGAGGATTAAACTTAGCTCTCCTTGGCTAAGCTAGTTCCCTCAAATTAAATGCATTGGTGCAGTGGTTAGAATACCAGGTTTGGAGTCAGGGTTGACATGAATTCAAATCCAGTTTCAGATCCTTACTCGTTGGGTTAACCCTGTTTGTCACAGTTTCCTCATTTGTACAATGAGTTGGAGAAGGAATTTGCAAACCATTACAGTATCTTTATCAATAAAACCAAAAAAAGAGTCAGTAAGTGTCAAACATAATTGAAAAAAAAACTGAACAACAAATATGGGCCCCCTGAAATGTTCTATCTGACTGCGAGACATTATTCCTTATCTGACGAATACAATGAATAGGATACAATACAATAAAACTTTGAAAGAGTTGCCTGAGAAACAGACTGACAGATGAGCATTTCCTTTCCTTTGGCCCCTCTTTAAAAAGTTTGCCCATCACTGGTCTAGATGACATGACGCCTTATTTATGTGGGGACAGTTTAATGTTATAAAAAAGACAAAGAAAAAAGTCATTTAGCTGATTACTAACAGAGATAGCAATTTCAGAGGCACCAAAAAAATGAAGGACCATGTTAAGAACTCCAGAGTTAGGGAAAGGATGAATATCTCAGCTAATTTGCATATATGTGTAAAACCAAGAAAATGAGAAATCATATAAACATTTGGAGACTGAGGCATGATTCAAAAGTGACTATCTACTTAACAGGGGAAATTTAGAAAGTTCTTCTAGAGTCAACTCGATTGATCTCAGGCTGTTGGATAAGTCCTTCTGGGAGCCTCAGACATATCATAAATTCTGTATATGCAAAATAGAATTCAGTCTTTCTTTCCAAATCCTCCATTCCTCAAGTAGTTCAATCAACAAGTATTTCTTAGGCTACGTACTAAGACAGGTGCTAGGAAAACAAAGACAAAAAGGAAACCATCTTTGCCTTCAAGGATCTTAGACTTTGCCTATAGAGATAATGTGTATATTTTTATAAACATATAAAATAGACACAAAATGAGTACTAGGTAATTTGTGGGGGAAGACACTAGCAGCTGGGATGTGGGGCAGAATCAAGAAAAGTCACATAAAGAAGACAGTAGTTCAGTTTTTCCTTTTTCCACTGTGAAAACTGAGATTTCAGACATAATTCATCCTTGATTCTTCCTTCTCCCTGTCACATTCTTCCTATTTTATTAGTTGCCAATTCTTAGGATCATGGATTTAGAGCTGGAATGGTCTTCAGGAGGTCATCTGATGTACCTTTCTCATTATACTGTCTATTGTCTAAGTGTTGTCTTTCTGGAGGCCATGAGATAATGAAGAGAAACAGGTTTTACCCATCAGGAAAGCAGGAGCCACATGAAGAGTCAGAGAGCCAGAGATAGACACAGAGACGGACAGAAGATATAGAAATGCAGTGGCATAGAGAGATAGAGAAAAAGATACAGAAAGAAAGATAGAAACAGACAGAAGGGAGGAGGAAGGGAGGAAGAAAGAAAGGAAGGAAAAGGGAGAAGAAGAGAGAAGAGGAGAGGGAGAAAAAAGAGGATGAGGGAGAGAGATAGCCAGATGGACAGAGACAGAAAGAAAGAGACATGGATAGAGGGAGATAAAAAGGGAGATGGAGAAAGACAGACACATAGAAAAACAGAAAGACAGAGAGAGAGACAGAGAGACAGAGAGAGATGGGACCATAGAGACAAAGAGAGAGATGGGGAGTAAAAAGCATCTCAGTAATTTACCCCTGTTCAACACTGAAGATTTTTTTTCCCCACCATAAACTGCAGTTATATTGATGCTAGCTCTTCTTTCAGAAAATCATACTTTCTATGGGGTAAGTATTGAAAGAACTTAGATGTAAGTTTTGGGGGCAAAGGGAAGGAGGGGGTTGGCCTTTTCTGTGAGCCATTTTTATTGCCAACAACAAAGCTGAGGTAGATTGGGGACCACTGTTAACTTCTTCAAAAGGAGTGGTGAAACATTTATTGAAAATGAATGATTGAATTTATTTTCTTTCCTGGTAAAATTTGAGATGATAAGGGAGAATGCCATGCAACTCATTTTGAAAACAAAACAATTTGTCTCAAAGGAAGGCTTTGCAGATCTTTCTCAGCTACAACACTGGGAAGGAAAAAATCTTCTAATATATGAGAAGGAATGAGCCAAGTGGTAGGAAATGCCAGCAATGAAGCATTGTTATAATCCAAACCAGTTGCTTTCAGTATAGCATCTTCACACTATGTATAAGGGACCTGACACTAATTTGGGGGATCAGTGATGTGAAAGAGACCTGGACTTAAGACCAAGTCTAGGCTGATTCTCCAATTTGCCTTCATCAAGCACAGGGGATAATAAAGGAGATGGTGCTCAGTTAATTCTTATATTTTTCTCCTTGGGTTTAAGTCCACACGTGGCTTTGGAATAAAATTAGGTCCCCCCGTGTTGCCGTGCCTTGGCAACACCAAACAGTATGTATTTTTCAAAGTGACAGATCCCAAGACATCCCAACTCTTTTCCTGGGTAGAAGGCCAAGGACCTTCATCTGTTCTCCACCCTGGGAAAAGAACAGCCAAGGCAGGGTCACTCTGTTCTCATACAAGAAGAAAGAATTCTCCAGATGTGATTCCATGTGGTAACTGAGCAAAATATGTTATTTTCAAAGATGACACCTTATTTGTGAGTGGGAACATTTTAATTTAGGTAGAAATCCTTTTGATTTAAAGGCTGGATAATCACTTGTTGGATGGGATGCTAAAGGAGTACTTGTTCAGATAAGGGTTGCACTAAGGTAATCTTGGGAGCTCTCACCCAGCTGTGAGACTGTGTGATTCTGACCCTACCCACCATACAATTCTAGGAATTCTTTTTCCCTCTAATCTTTTTCCTCTCATTCTTATTTAACAGTGGATAACCTTTCACTTTTCCTTCATTTACACTAAGATCACTCAACTCATAGGATTAACAGATTTAGGGTTCATTGAGTCTGCCACCCACCCATACCCATTTTACAGATGATGTTACCAGGGTCATGAAGCTAGTAAGAGATTGGATCCAAACCCATCTTCTTGATTCTAAATCCAGACTCTATTACACCCTGCTGCTTCTTCTCTATTTCCTCTCTTCATCATCTCATTTTCACCCCCAACATCCCCATCTCCAAGGCGTTTCACCCTTCTAGGAACATAGGAAAATGTACCCCTCCTCTCTCCTCTGTTTAAAACTTTTATCTCAGCTCTGAATCTGGTGCTTTTTAAAAAATCCCTTTGCTCCCACTCATCTCCTCTCAGTCCAAGATCTTAAATGTTTCTCTTTCAAGTGAGTCATCATCCCCTCTTGCCATCATACACAAAAAGTTCCAATAGTTTTAAGAAAAAAAAATCAACAACAACAATAATCCTTTACTTGACCCCTGCCCAGTTCTTTGGATTTCTGCTCCCTCTTAAAATTAATCTCCTTGAAGGAGTAAATGAGACTTTCCATGTGTTTTCTCTACACCACCAGCTAGAAATGTGTTCCTGGAGTTAGGTGAGAGGTGGGAGATGGAGACATAGCTTGAGAAGTCATCAGATGGGTAAAGATATAAACTTTCCAGGGGAGTGGAAGGGCTGAGCTCTGTGAGATACACCCAAGCTGGGGCCTAGGAAGGGAAGAAATGTTAAATTCAAGAAATGAGTCCTTTATTTCTTATCTAAAAGTAATTCTTCTCAAAATGTTTTAAAATATTGATAGATTCCTAGAACCAAAACTTAGTCATGGACTCAGAGCCTGAAGGCCTGATGGATTAATTGATTTGCCCACTTTGGAATGAAATTGCAAATATCCTAGATCTTCTCATTCATTTTTTTTTCATTCCTGATCTACTATTGTATAGTTGGAAAGTTGGAAGTTTGCAACAAAAGAGTGGTCAGACCAGTAAAGGAGAACCAAATCATTTTGCCTCTTCTTTGGCATAATTCGTTGCCTTCAAACATGAAAAGGTTCTGATATTATTAAGAAAAGTAATTTGCCATAATAGATAGGGAGCTTATCTTGGGGTTCAAGTCTTGTCTTTGATTCATACTGGCTATTTGACAATGGGCTCACCACACAGAGAAGGTATCCATTTGATAGAAGGAGTTTCCTCCTCTGGGAGTTCCCTAAAGAAAAGAAATCACATTTGCAATCCCCACCTCTGTTACTAAGAAATTAAAACCAAGCCAAGTGAAAACCAGCTCTTCACTTGACCCTGCTGACTTGTGGCACCCCAGCTTTCCAAGGTTTCAAAGTCAAATTCCTTGAAGGAGTGAATCAAATTGAAGGCTTGTTTCTTCAACATCCTAGCTGGTAGGCAGATGGTTCGATTCTTTGAGGAGTTTTAATTTAAAAGGGAGAAGAGTTGTAGCTCTGAAGGAGTGGTCATTTGTCTCTTCTTGCTGTTTCTTACTAAGGGCAGCTAGTCGGCATGGTGGGTAGAGCACCATGTTGGCATGGTGGGTAGAGATGTGGAGTCAGGAAGATGTGAGGCCAAATCTAGTCTCAGACATGTTCTATTTGAATGACACTGGGTTAGTCACAGAACTTCTAGGTGCCTCAGGTTCCTCATCTTTAAAATGAGGATAATAAGAGCACCTACTTCCCAGGATTGTTGTAAGAGATAAGAGTTATTATTGTTACTATTAATAAGGTCGCTCCTGCCAATTAATACCCAAAGAGCCCTCATGTCCCATAAAACACTGAATATATGACTTGAACATATTTAATCAACCACTTGACATTTATTAAGTAGCTATCATATTCTCATAGTGTTTGTCATGAAGTAAACAAGTTCTTGTAAACTTGTTGACTTGGATTAATTTGACTCACCTGAATCATTATGTTTTTCTAACTGGTTCTGTCACTTTTAGTTTTTCTCTTTTATAGATCACTTTTATCTATATAGTGCTTTTATCATGACATTTCCTTGTTAAGAACCTACGGTAGATTCTGGTGTTCTGTAACTGATACATGACATTGTCCATAATTCCCTAACACAGTCTTTCTTTAGAAAAGTCAAAATGACAGAAACCCAGGATAAATGATATTTTAAACTGAAAGGAATCAACTAGACCAAACTCCATTTTGCTGATAAGGAAATTGAGGCCCAAAGATGATAAGTGGCTCGTGCATTGATTTATTTCATACTACTAATATACATGGAACCCATGATCTAAGAGCAAACTCTGGGTTTAGGAAAGCCACACTCAGTTTTAGGGTTGACGCTCACTCTTTTGGGATCACCTTGGGTTTTTTCCTGGGAGCATCAGTTTCATAGGATTCTAAAAAAGGAGCTGGCAGGGACCTTAGAGGTCCTTTAGTTGGACCTCCATCCCTCCTCACCCTCCTCAACATTTAACAGATGAGGAAACTAAAGACAAGAGAGGAAAGAAACTTGCCAGAATTCACAGAGGTAGTAATAGCAGAGCTAGAATTCTACCTCCAGTCCTCAGGGCTTGTTTTCATAAATTTAACTATCGTGCCTTTTATACACAGAGTTCCAGCTCATGAGCAAATTAAAAAGCTTCCCATTTCTGTTTCTATAACAAAGGAAAACCCATGAAAGCACTTGGGAGAAAAAAATGTTGAATATAAGACAGAATATATTTAATCAATCAACTGGTACTTAGTAAGCATCCATTGTATTCTCACAGTGCTTGACATAAAGAAAACAAATTCTTGTTGACTTGGCTGAATTTTACCTACTATGTGCTAGGCATTGTTCTAAGCATTAGGGATAAAAAGACCAAAACCAGAACTACTTTCTTATGGAGAAGCAATAAATACATATATAAGTATTATTATTATTTTTTAAATTAAGCCCTTATCTTCTATCTTCGTATCAATTCCTGACCAGGGTCACACCATCAGTAAGTGTTTGAGACCATATTTCATTGTTTTTATTTGAAAAATTTTATTTAATTAATCTTTATTTAATTAATTAACTTAGAATATTTTTCCATGGTTACATGATTCTTGTTCTTTCCCACCCCCATCCCCATAGCCAACATGCAATTCCACTGGGTTTTCTATTTTTTTTTTTCTATTTCCATATTATTGATAATTGCACTAGAGCGATTGTTTAGAATCTACATCCCCAATCATATCCCCATCAGCCCATGTGTTCAAGCAGTTGTTTTTCTTCTGTTTCTCCTCCCACAGTTCTTCCTCTGAGTGTGGCTAGTTTTCTTTCTCATAAGTCTCTCAGCCTTGCTCTGGATCATTGCATTGCTGCTAGTATAGAAGTCCATTATGTTTGATTGTGCCACAGCATTTCAGGAGACCATATTTCAATGTATAAAAATATAATACATATGGACTCTGGACTTAACTATCCCAATCCACCCCAGGTTAGATTCCCAGAAAATGGCAACCGCTCCCACTCAGGGATCTAAGAGTAGCCACTTATTGCATATCACTATATAGCTCACAAGTTCCATCTGTGGGATTTCTCTCCATATCCACCCACCAGTGACTAAGATATATCAACAGTGCAGGAACAAAGACTTCATCTATGTTAATCTTGTTATGTAGCTAACCAGTTCAAGAGAGTTTCATGAGAGAAACCAAAGAAATGAAGGATATGCTTATTAATCTCCTCCTAGACACAATGTCTACATGGGGAGTTTCTCAGTCTTGAACCTATGATTTCTGAGGCAAAATCCAGTGTTCTCTTCCAAATACTATGTTTCCTTCCTTAAGTATTCTTCCTTTTGTGATTTAGCATACATGGTTTCCCCTACCTAGAATGTTTCCTCCATTAAGACTGCCATAAGTCCTTCTCCAAGAAGGTTTCTCTGAGTTTCTTGAGGTTTACCCAAGATAAAGCCTGTTCCCAAAAGAGTTTTGGATAGCTTTAATTGTTAACAAGTTTTCCTTATGCCCATCATCAATCATTTTATCTTTCTGAGAAGTCCACTCATTGCTCCTAATTTTCCTATTTGGGGCCAGGTAGAAAAAGTCTAACTCATCATAATTCTAACCAGACTAAATATCCCAGATATTTTCATGGATGCTTATATGATATGGATTCCATTTCTCTCTATGTCTTACTCACTCTTCTATGAATACAATCCGGTTTATTTTTTACATTCTTCCTAATAGGTTATTGAAATAAACATGGTATTAAGATATGGCTTGAGCAAAATGTCAATATATCAGGTCATCCTATTATTCTTCATATATATCATATGTATACTCAAAAATGAGGTCTATATCTTCTTTTTTCTCCTCCTGTCTTTCATCATACCCAGACCAGTGATGGCAGAGTTTCAAGTTACAGACTATTGTTGACTCCTATAATGTTCCACCTTCTCTATTTTATCATGTTATAACTTTTAAGGTTATAAGGAAACTTAGAGGTGATCTAGTCTGACATCCTGTTTTCACAAAGGAGGAAACAAAGACCCTATGCTCCCCTCCCCCGAAATTACAATCAATGAGGAGCAAAGTCAGGAACTCAGGTTCATTGATGCCAAATCTGTCTTTAGAATTCATTCCAGAGGGTGGTTAGGTGGCTCAGTAGATAGAGAGTCAGATCTAGAGATGGGAAGTCCTGGTATGGCCTTAGACAATTCCTAGCTATCTTGGGCAAGTCACTTAACCCCCATTGCCTAGCCCTTACTCCTCTTCAGCCTTGGAACCAGTACACAGTATTGATTTTAAGACAGATGGAAAGGATTTTAAAAATACTCATTCTGAAAGTTTTAAGTGACAAAAGATCAGTAACTGCATTTCCAATGAATTATTGTAGCCCATCTAAACTAGATTTCTTTACTTTAGTTCATTTTAATAGTTATCAAACACCAACTTCCCGAGAGCGATTCCAGTAAAATTTCCATTGCCTAACATTTGCTTTCCAATAAATGTCTGATACATTTGTTTAAAAATGAATTTGCCTTTTAATTTTTTTTTTATTTCTTTCTCTTAGAAAATTAAATAAAATCTTAGAGGAAATTACAGTTTGAACCACTGAAATGTTTCAGTCCTCTATTCTGTTTTCAGGGACAAAACTTGATCCCTAAGTCAAGGCCATTACTTCAAACAGGCACATGCATGGAGATCAGAAGAGATCTGTGGTGAGCAGATACAACAATGTAGTCAGACTTGGTGCCAGATAATGCTCAAAGACATTTCCAAGGATGGATCAGCTCCAAAGATCCATTCCCCTGGAAAGAAGCGTGACTTCGGATTAAAGGAAAAGGAATAGATTTTGATGGAGCAGGTGAAGAGAGCTATTGATAATGGATTTCCATATTCCCAGAGGCTCTTTTGCCTTCTCTGGGGAGCCCTGCCAAGTATGATTACTGTCTCATTATTGGATAAAGTTGGCTCCAGGCCCCCATGTCAAACTCATGTGGAACCAAGTGCTTTGGCCTTGGAGATCTGGAATTAGATCAGCAAGAAAACCCCAAGTGTTCACTGATTCAAGGTAATATTCTCTGATGTTGAGGGGGAAAGGGAACACTAACTTCTGATAAATGAAGAATGACAAGGCATCTATTGCTTTTTAAAAAATTTACATGTTATTTATTTAATAAACATTCCCTTTTGATTTTTTTTTTAAACTGGGACTTCAGCTTTGACTTGGATTAATTCATTTGTAAAATAATGTGCTTTCCATTTAGGTTTAATATGGAAGCCATTGTGTTTTTAATAAATATCAAATGCATATTAAAAACATATTTATCTAAAATCAAAACTAAAAAGTGCCCTTAAGACAGAATTGAAACCCTCCTCAATTAATCTTTTAAGATATTTGATAGCTATATGGCCTGCCTAGTGTACTGTGGTAGTCAAAGGCTCCCTTCCTTTGAACATTTAACCACAGTGACTGGATTAGAATCCAGTTAATTTACTTGTCATCAAGAAAAACCTTGCTAAGAGAAGGCTCAGCTCATATACCCTATATTTTCAGTATGATATAATTATCTTCTCATTTTGTCTCTTTCTGTCTCTCTCTGCTTCTGCCTCTCAGTTTCTCTTTAGATATAAACTTAGGTCTAACTAAACAATCTCCCTACCAAGAGTCCAGATTGTGTATTTTATGCCATGAAACTCAATACCCAATATGTACTCAGGACTCTCGATTTAAGTTACGCAAATAATATAATTTCTCCTCCCAAATAGTTTCATTACAAAATGGTGGCTTTCTAACACTTTCCTGGTATCAGTTACCTGACCATCTTAGATAGTTCTTGCACTAAAGTTCTTTAATTATCGGTAAAACTAGGATGGCAAGATAAATGAATGGATGGAGAGGCAAGCCTGGAGATAAGGTGCTCTGGGTTTAAATCTGGATCAGAAATTTTCTGGCTGTGTGATCCTGGGTAAGTTATTTAACTCCAATTGCCTAGCCCTTACCATTCTTCTTTAAGTAGATATTCAATATCACTTCTAAAAAAGAAGGTAAGAGTTGTTTAAAAATTATCAACAATTTTGACTCTATAATCTTGAGTCACTTTCAAAGCAGACTATTTCAATTTAGCCTAGAAGTGTAACTAAAGCAGGGTGATTAGGACCCTGTCTTGGGGTGCTTGCATTTGAGAGTTCATGCCTATTCCCTGTTTTCTTCACACACTTAATGGTCCAATATTTTTTTGCATCTATGCCAAAGTCTAATTACTCTATGTTACTGCGGAGATCCTACTCCGCATCAACAGGAATCTGAATGGCTCTGATGGTGTCGGCGATAAGAAAGAAACGGAAACTGGGAACCGTCAGTCCAACATGTTAGCTCATGACTCTTCCACCAGCCCCACAGCCTGTGCTTTATTTTATATTCTTCTTCAAGAGCATTTGAAATTAAAACAAAGCATTTGAAATAAAAAACATTTGAAATCAAAACCGTATAGGAACTCAAGGTTATAAGAGTTACACAACAGTTGGCATATAACACCCAAATTTTTTCTCGTGTAGATTATACTTAGTCCAGACAGTGTCCAAGGCCACCAAGGCCTTACTTTATCCAAGTCTTATTTTATCAAAAGCTTTCCCATACTTCAAAAGGTATGTCAAAGTGTAAGCCTCTAAGACTGTCGGGTAGAGTTTGTTGTGGGAAAGTACTAAAATGAAAGTGGAATTTGCTTGGACCTGCCATGCTGCATCCTTGTCCTTGAGACGTTTGAAACAGAGAGAGGAAGATAAAAGCAGCTTCTGTTATGTTTTGCTGAGGGAAAGAACTATTAACTCATTAAATAATTAATTAGGGGATTTCTATAGGACTTGAAGCTATCCTAAAAAATCTAGATTATAATACTTTCAATAATAAAAAGTGTTGATCAGAAGGGAGTCACACAGAGGGGCTGGATTGGGTTTTCCATCCATCCTGTGGCCCGATTTTTGGGTTCCAGGGATCAGTACATGACCATGTCAACTATACTGACTTGATAGACCCTCGTGCTTCTGGGGGTGGGGAGGGCTCCCAGCATGTTACCTTATCTAGCCTTTGACAGCTAACTACAGAGTGACCTTTCCAAGATTTTCCTAGGTTGGGACCTATTTTCTCTCCAGGCTATGTTCCTACCCCAGAGACCATATCCTCACTGAATTCCTCTGCTTCCTGCTTAGCTATTGGGATTGGAGACATGAGCCAGTTTCTCTGGGGTAGGTTCACCCCCTTTATCTTTATCAGCACAATTCTACCTAACCAAGTGAACTGTTTTCTTTTTCCTACCCTTTGGGAATTCACTTCAGATGCTAGAATCTCTAGTTATAGGGATGGATTTTGTTATACATGTGCCTGAGGATAGGAGTCCAGGGCTCATACTTACTATCACCATCATCACACCCCAGCACCCTATAGCAAAGAGAGGAATATAATCATTGGTTCTGATATCCCGCCATTCTTCCATGCCTTATCCCCATTTTCTAAGTATGTAGGAAATATCTCAGAGCAGAGAAATTACCTCTCCAAGAGCAGTGCTCTTTCTAATTTTTCAAATTGATTATCAGATAGACATTCATTGGATGGTGTCATGTTTTTGTTTGTTCATTTTTTTAATGTAAACTATCAATAATTCACTTTAGGATATTCTACCTTGAGGAGAGTTTTTCTTGGAATGGTAAAGGTAAAGAAAAATCCCTCCGTTTTAGGAACAGTTACAGGTAATAGAAATTTAAATACATCAAACAGGCCTTTTGTTGAAAACCTTTCCTAAACTACTTTGACTGTAACTTCTTTGAAACACTGCAGGATTGCTTTAGGTCTTTAAAACTACTTACTCAAAGAATCTAACCAGATAATAACTTTAAATGTGGTGAACTGTTACCATAACTGTGCTGGCAGGCCAAAATTGGGAAAGAATAGGGAATGCAAGGGACAGCTAGGTGGTGCAATTGATAAGAGAGCCAAGACTGGAGTAAGGAAGATTCATCTTCCTGAGTTCAAATCTTGTCTCAGACACTTACTAGCTGTGTGACTCTGGGACAGTCATTTATCCTGTTTGCTTCAGTTTCCTTATCTCTAACATGAGCTGGAGAAGGAAATGACAAACCACTCTTGCATCTTTTCCAAGAAAACTCCAACTAGGGTCATAAACAATCAAATACAATTGAAAAATGACTGAATAACAACTAAAGGAAAAGCATGAAGTTACATGTTTAAAAAAATAAAAGATCAAAGATTTCAGATATTAGATAGAGTCAGACAAATGGCCATAATCCACAAACACTGCATTTTAATTTTGAAGCTAGGTGGCTCAGTGGGAAGAGATCTAGACTTGCAATCATGAAGACAAGGGTCCAAATCCTGCTTTGGACAGCTTCATAGTTGTACAGCCATGGATAAAATACTTAATTTCTGGATAATAATAGCACCTACTTCACAGAACTATTTTGAGAATTAAAGGTGATCATTTACATAAAAGCCTTTACATTTCTTAAAGTGAGCTCTTATTATCGTTTCATCAAATATCCATCTCCCAGCCCTGAATCTTTGCCCTGCAAGGTGTCCTTCCCATGGTGTCAGGGATCCTAAGTCTGTGACCAGATTTCCTATTCATCTCAGCACGGAGACACCGTGGTATCCATCTGGCCCATGGTGGTTTACAATGGCTCTCCTCCCAGTTTAAATATGGCTCTTTTGACCTGCTTTGAGAATTGTCTTTCCCCTTAACCTGGGGTTTGCCTAACCACAGGGATTCATTTTCCATGTCTTAGATAGTATGTTACACAATCAGGATACGAGTCTCATATTATTCTAGGCGTTAACCTAAGAAATTGCATACTCATTAAGATGGAGTTCTTGGAGGGGTTACAAATTTAATCCTTCCAACTATGGAGAAATGTCATGTTTAAGTGTTGTTTTGTTTTTTAAAGAACATGGACCTGGGAGTCAGAATATAAGGATGCAAGTCACAGATTGCTTTTCTAGTGAACTAACCTTCTTTGGCTTCATAGTAGGTGCTTATTAATGGTTTATTGACTAATAATTCATTTATAACCCTTAAAATGCTACTTCAACAGCAAATCTATGCAATTATTTTATGCTATAGACTTTCATCAATGTGGCAACACACAATAGTAATGCAGTTTATAGCCATTAGGAGTAAGTTAGTAGATAAAAATTTGTTGGAAAAATCTTGGAGATATATAAAGAACACAGATGTTAAATAACTTGTTCAGGTTCATACAGTTTTTAAGTATCAAAGGTGACATTTGAACTCAACTATTTCTGACTCTAAATCCAATACTCCATGAATTAGGCCAGCTAGTTTCTCAAATGTCTTTTTCTAAGTCTTCCTTATTCTTTTAAAGAAAGAAGTCTCTCTCCTAAGCATCCCATAGACACAACATTTTATGATTTCCTTCCTCGTTTTCTTACTTAAGATTTGTCCAATCGATTTTTTCCACTTTTGACTATGGTAAACTCGGCCATGTTGACGACTTCTAATAATCCATTAATTCTGCCATTGTCTTTTTTGTTTTTTTAGAGATTGTTTTCAACAAAAATGATTTTTCATCATTCTTGTTGGAATACTCATTGAGTAATCCCAAAGGAAATTTCAAGTTAGATATTAATTTAAATCAAGTAGAAACACCATATTTTCTATACTTGGCAAAGCAATATGGTGGGAGAAACATTAAACATCGAATCAGAAGACTTGGATTTGAGTGTTAGCTCTGTCTTTCAATGGCTTTGGGATTGTGGATATGTTGCTTAACCTTGTCTAAACTTGAATTTCCTCAGATGTAACCTGGAACTAGCAATAATTATACTCCCTACATCACAAGGGTGTGGAGATCAAATAGGACACAGTGAGCTGTTTTGACTCATGGCTGAAATGACTACATTTTCTTTCAAATGATTGTTCTACTAGATGAAACTCTTATTAGTGAAGTTATCCCAAGGAAAGTTAGTCTAACTCTTGGAATAATTCATATAAGGAGTAGACTCGTGAAATTTTAGAATAACCTATGACAAGTGAAGAATACTGAACTTCTGTGCTGAAATCTGTGTACAATTTACTTTGAATCCTGGCTATGGGCAAAGACGATTCTATAGAATTTTGTAAATCCCCAGCCTCCTTTGAGATATCCACATGGAGGCCATCACTGACATTGTATATTTTTATATGATATAATGTGCAAACACAGTGATAATAAGGAAAGGGAGAACCAGCTGTGCTTTGGATTGATCAAATATCTCAAAGTAGTTTTTTGAGTATTTGGAGTTTGGCAACACCTAAAGCCCATTTTCCTCCCCAAGGATTTTCCCTTAATTTTAACACTGGTGTGTATTTTAAAAGAAGAACAATCCATATGGTTTTGATTCCCCTACACTTAACTCATCAAAACATCATTTTGTAAGAACCATTTGATGTCTGAAAAGCCTTTTGAATATTTTTATGAGACTTCTTAAGTCCTCTTTTTTTCTCAGAAAAGGAAGCAATATTTTGCCAAGTGTAAACAATGTTAAACACCAAAGATCTTAAAATTCTCAAAGTGAATTCAGCAATAGACTTGACAAAACTTTCTTTCCTTCAATTTCTGAAGCAATTGTCATCTAAGTGCACACAGTTATTTTGATTTTTTTTAATTGAAAGACTAATATTTTCTCTTACTGGAATTGATCTTTTTAGGGTTCCACACAGAGAGCATCACAAATGGCAAACAGAATGATTATCATTTAGCCAGGATTCACCCACAATGTTTTTCATGCCCCAGAAGCCAAACAGAAGGACGAATTTAAATGACCAGAAAATATAATCTGATCAACCTAGAAGTGTAACAGAATATATATATATATGTATATATATATACATATATACATATCTCTTTTTGTCAAATGATGCC
>NC_058134.1:240358430-240373947 GCF_016433145.1 Gracilinanus agilis
TTCTTTCTTTCTTTCTTTCTTTCTTTCTTTCTTTCTTTCTTCCTTTCTTTTTCTTTTCCTTTCTTCTTTTCTTTCTATCTTACTCTCCTTTCATTAGTTTATTTATCTTATCCATCCTTTCATCTATCTATCTATCTATCTTATCCATCCTTTCATCTATCTATCTATCTATCTATCTATCTATCTATCTATCTATCTATCTATCAGCTCTGTGTTGGTCCATCCATCTATCTATCCGAAGATAGCCCAAGGAAACTACCAATAGCGACAAAAACAGAATAACTGAAAGCCAGAAATCATTCCACAGGCAGGCACAGAGACACATGCTGACTACTAAATATGTGGGCAGATTGAGGTGGGGGTAGGGCATTGGCAGAGGGAGATAGCAGCATAAATGTAAACAACCCTTTCAGTGAAATCATCTTTGTTATGAATGTCTTTGCTATGAACGCCCAAAATGTAGCACTAATTAAGATGGCTAAAACTCACTAATGAAGAAAAATCTTTTTTAAAAAAAATGCTCATTATCCAGATTGAATGGAAGCTTAATGAGAAGCTAATGTGAAAATAGACAGGGTGTGTCCAAGAATGAGGAGGCTGTAAACAAAATACAGCTAATAAATTGGGAAGAAACAGGAAGATTAACATGCTCATTTCCTGATCTTATCTGAGAGCCAGCTGAGTTTTTCTGTTGCATGGTCAGAGGCATATGAGCTTCTTACTCATTAGAACTGGCCAGAAGAGTCCGTGAATGAGTTAGGGGATGGGGGAAAGCATAAAATCATAATTCTTATGTTTCTGATATATTTTTATAGATGTTTATAGAACATATATATGATGGACTGCTAAACTCTGAGATTCTCTGGCGTAACTTCTCTGCCTCAGTTTCCTTTTCTGTAAATTAAAATAACTGGACTTAGTGATCCTTTGGAATAATAGTAATGCAAAAGAGAGCACTTTAAAGTTTGCTACTCATTTCACCTATGTTATCTCATTTGATCTTTGTAACATCTCCCTGACTAATAATAAAAACAACAACAATATGGTTGTAAGATTTATAAAGCACTTATACATTATTTTTTAAGTTTGATCCTCACAACAACTCTGCAAGGTAGGTGCTAGACCATTTAACAGAGGATACTAAGGGCTAAAAGAAATTAAATGACTTGTCCAAGGTCACATAATTAAGAAGCATCTGATGCAGGATTTGTACTCAGATTTTTCTTACTCTTTGCCCAGCATTCTATCTATTACACTATCCGGGTCACTAGATAATTCAATAAATCTTAGCAAAGTTGGGGGAGAGTAAAAGCACAATTCAGTTCTTGTGTGTGATGATATGAAGAGAATGGCTCCCTTTGCATCCTCGGTACTTAGTAAACTGCCTGGCATCTAGCAAGCCTTAAAATGATTAATAATGATTGTTATTAACTGAATGACCAGCACTATGATGGTCGCAGGCAGGCAACTGGAAAGGAAGAGGACCACTAAGTAACTGGACCTTTAAGAAAAGGAACAACCTTGCAGCAAATATTTCTTAGAACAAATCATACATTTGAAAGCAATAACAGCCCAGGGAATAGTGGAAATGCATAGCTGTGAACCTGAAGAAGGAATTAAGAAGGAATCTATATAGTAAACAAACCAATGCAAAACATGCAAATCCACTGATGGCATATTAATAATGTCAGCCTGCCTGTTTACAGAGCACAACTCTATGGTGAATTGAGATGAAAAAAATAAAATTACATTGAAAAGGTGGGGAGGGAGGGAGGAGAAATAAAGCTTTGATGTCTTTTTTTTTCCCTTAGCCAAGAGAGACTTGCAAGTCAGCTGCTAGGCACAGTATATTTACATAATCCAATATATTGTATAACATAAAGCACACTGACCCAATTCTAGTCTCACATTGTTGTTTTTAATAAATTTCCATTGAATACATGTTCAGATAAGAACAAAATGTAAAGATATCTAACATAACCCCATGTATTGACTCAAGGAAATTCTCTCCTCCAAGAAATAGACCAGAAAGCCAAAGAAGAGGCATGACCACATAAATTGTGGAAAGAGCACAGAATTTGAGGTCATCTCCCATTTTAGCTGGATAATAGATGTGTCACCTCGGAAAGTCATTTAACCTTTCTTCACCTGTTTTCCTATAGTTAAAACAAGGTGTTAGAACCAGATAGCCTCGAGGGCCCTTCCAACTCTAAATCTAGAATCCTGTGACCTATTTATATGCTATTGTTGTTTAGTCATCTTTCTGTCCTGTCCAACTCTTCATGATTCCTTTGGGGATTTTCTTAGCAGATACTGGAGGGGTTTTCCATTTCTTTTCCTAGCTCATTTTATAGATGGGAAAACTGAGGAAAACAGGATTAAAGACTTGCCTTGAATCATGCAACCAGAAGTATGGGACCAAATTTGAACTCAGATCCTCCTGACTTTGGACCCTTTAGTCTATCTACTGTACCAAGTTATTAGTCACTTTTCATTAGTACCAAGATATTAGTCACTTTTCATAATTATCTTTAGATATATAAATGGAAGTTTATATATCTAAAGATAATTATGAAAAGTGTCCTTCCATTTATATATCTAAAGATAATTATGAAAAGTGACTAATATCTAAGATAACATGTAACATAATATTCTTGATTTATATTTCCTTAGATGGAGAAACACTGAAGTCATGTGTAGCAAAATTTCATTTGTAGGATGTATCTCTTTTTTCCCCTTAAAACCATCCCCAGACTCTAAATTTGTCCTATTTAATCTCTTTTTGTGGTCATTGACAAAATTATTAATGTGAAGATACTTGTTTCTTCTCACTCTCTTCAAACCCAAACTTCATCATCATTTAAGCTACTTTTAAATATTTTATGTGACAGGAATGGTGCTAAGCACTTTAAAGAATATCTCAAATGATTCTCACAACAACTGTGGGTGGTACGTGCTATTATTTTCCCCATTTTAGAGTTGAGGAAACTGAGGTAGATAGAGGTTAAAGGACTTGCCTAGAATCACATAGCTAGTAAGTATCTGAGCCGGATTTGAACTCAGGTTTTCTAATTCTAGGCTCAGCATTTTATCCACTGTGCCAACTAGTGACCTTTTCTCACATTTTTTTGCCTCTCAAGAATTTTAAAGATTCTATTTAGTGCTGGTCTTTTTATCCAGAATACTTAAATTCCTCTATTCTATTAAAAAACCTTTTTTTTTTCTGGTCTGAAATTATATTCGGGATTTTGCATGGTAGTTATTATTAGTCCTATACCTTTGTATTGTTCTTTCCAAATTTGTATTGCAAGATTTTTTTTTCTCCTGTAAGTGGTTACTGCTCTCTCTTGGATTATCTAAACTTGTTTCTTGAGACATGAACTTGTTCTTCTGTCTAATGGCACTATTTTTCCTTTGACTTAGAATCTCTGGATTTTGTCTGTGCCATTCCTGGGTATTTTCAGTCTCACTTTCTTTTAGGCAAGACTAAGCATCCTTTCTATTTTTACTTTGCCTTCTGCTAATAAATTTGGGTAATTTTATGACTTATTGATGTGTAGCATTCTTTTGGGGGAAGAGAGGGAAGAAGGTCAGAGTTTTTGAGGAGTTAAATGATTCTTAAATTATCTTTCCTTTATCTATTTTGCAGGTTAGTTGCTTTTGAAAGTAGATACCTCATACATTCTGCTAATTTTTCAGTCTTCTGATTTATTTCTAACACACAAGCACTTGCACACACACATGCACACACACACAAACACACACGCTCACACATCTTTTCTTGGGGCTATTTTTTTCTTTTTGCTCTGCTCCATTTTTAAGGGAGTTCATTCTTTGTTCTAGGTGATTTATCCCCATCTTCTTTTCTTCTCAAACTCTCATTTCATTTATAATTTTGGTTTTTTTATCCCTTCACTTTATTTTCCTAGCAAATTTTGTATTTCTTGTAGCCAAGTCACTTTTCTGAGGCTATGCTTAAATTTTTTTAATGTTTAATTTGAATATTTTCCCATTGTTATGTTTCATGTTCTTTCACTCTCCCCCAAACCCTCCTAAACCCCCTTAGCCAACTCACAATTCCACTGGGTTTTACATGTATCATTGATTATGGATAGTTGGACTAGAGTTATCATATTATGGATAGTTGAACTAGAGTTAATTGTTTAGTGTCTACAACCCCAATAATATCCCCATCAGCCCATGTTTTCAAGCAGTTGTTTTTCTTTTGTGTTTCTCCTCCCACAGTTCTTCCTCTGAGTGTGGCTCATTTTCTTTCTCATAAGTCCCTCAGCCTTGCTCTGGATCCTTGCATTGCTGTCTGTTAGGTTTTGCCATTTCCTTCTCCAGCTCTTTTGATGAATGAAGAAACCAAGGCAAATAGCATTAAGTGCCTTGTCCAAGGTCACACAGCTAGTGTTTAAGGCTGGCCTTGAACTTAGTTTTCTTGACTCCAGACCTGGCATTCTATCCAACTCGTTGCCCCTTGGCACCATAATAGGCAATGGGAATGCCAAGATAAAAATGAAACACTCTCTGTCCTCAGGGAACTTTCATTCTGCTGGGGCAAATACTATATGTATACATACAAATATTTTACAGAAAAAGTATCAAGTAATTGAGGGGAGCATAGGGGAAGACCATAATAAATCAGGGGACAAAGAAAGGCTTTATGCAGAAGGTGGCTGTCAGTCTGAGCATCCTCATCCTTGCCAAATGCAGGTTTGAGTTTCAATGGAGTCTTACTTGGTAATTAGGGATCTGAAAGCCTAGTTCAGAGGCAGAACTTGACTTTCAGAGGGTCAGCTATCCCCATTTTCACAGTTCGGTTGTCAGTGTTCCAAATTAAATGAAAAAGGAATCAAGTTTCTGTTGAAGAAAAAACCTACTGACTTCCCCCCTTTCCCTTTCAACTTCTCCTTGGTTTCCTATTCTTCCTTCACTCCCTGTTCAGTCACCATTTTTATCATGGCCAGAGACCAGGCCCCCGAGGTTTTAACACATTCTTTTCTCATTTGCATTATGGTAATCGTTTTAGAGTCTGCATCCCCAATAATATCCCCATCAGCCCATGTGATCAAGCAGTTGTTTTTCTTCTGTGTTTCTCCTCCCACAGTTCTTTTTCTGAATGCCACTAGTTTTCTTTCTCATAAGTCCCTCAGCCTTGCTCTGGATCCTTGCATTGCTGCTAGTAGAGAAGTCCATTATGTTTGATTTTACCACAGTCTCTGTATACAATGTTCTCCTGGATCTGCTCCTTTTACTCTGCATCAATTCCTGGAGGTCTTTCCAGTTCACATGGAGTTCCTCCAGTTTATTATTCCTTTGAGCACAATAGTATTCCATCACCAACAGATACCACAATTTGTTCAGCCATTCCCAAATTGAAGGACATTCTCTCATTTTCCAGTTTTTTTGCTATCACAAAGAGCATGGCTATAAATATTTTTGTACAAGTCTTTTTCCTTATTATCTCTTTGAGGTATAATCCCAGCAATGGTATGGCTGGATCAAAGGGCAGGCATTCTTTTATCGCTCTTTGGGCATGGTTCCAAATTGCCAGCCAGAATGGTTGGATCAGTTCACAACTCCACCAGCAATGCATTAATGTCCCAGTTTTCCCACACCCCCCCTCCAACATTTACCACTTTCCTTTGCTGTCATGTTAGCCAATCTGCTAGGTATGAGATGGTACCTCAGAGTTGTTTTGATTTGCATTTCTCTAATCACAAGAAATTTAGAACATTTTCTCTTTATCTGAAAAATTGCCTGTTCATATGCTTTAATTTGGGGGGTGGGGTTATTCTATTTTTCAGTGCATACATATTAGACTTCTTTTATCTCTTAACATACCTTCATTGTCTTGTGAGATTTATTAATATTTTACCATCAGTTCTTGGGTTGGGTGGCACTCTTGATTGGGTAGATAGGCTTTATGCTGTCATATCTCCATAATGCAAAAAAAAAAAACAAAACAAGTTTAGGAATCCCTGACCTAGAGTTATATTTAAAATTCTATATTAAATTTGCTATTTTTAATACCCTTCTCTTCTGTTTTAGAATCAGTACTATGTATTGGTTCCAAGGCAGAGGAATGATAAGGACTAGGCAATAAGGGTTAAATCACTTGCCCTGGGTCATATAACTAGGAAGTTATCTGAGGTCAGATTTGAACCTAGGACCTCTTACCTCCAGGCTTGGCTCTCAGTCTGCTAAGCCCCCATCTGCCCCATACTGCAGTAATTTGTAATAAATTTCAGTGTTTGTGCTGAATTGGAAATTTAAGTTTATGTTCCATATAATCACCTATCTTTACAAAGTCTTTTAATCTCTCTCTTTCTCTATGGTTTTCTTACTGTCTCTGTTTTGACACAACCTTTGATGAGCTTACATGGCAATGCAAGAGACAATATAAAAAATCAATATCTAATATATAAGGTAAAGATAAATAAGACAATATTCAAGATAGACTTGGAAAGAGGCATCAGCACCTGAAGAATGGAAAAGGCTTCCTACAGGAAGAAGTATTTAAGTTTTAAGAAAATCCAAGATTTCTAATAATCAAAGGAAGAGAATTCCAGAGATACGGGATAGCCAGGGCAAAGGCATGATCCTAGGAAATGGAATTAGTGTGATGAATGTCAAATATACCCATAACGGTCTTAAAATGTTATAGTGGACCTAGCATTGCATGTGGGGGAGTCAGGAGACCCAGATGAAATCTTGGCTTCATCACTTAAGAGTGCTAGGGACACACACAAAAAAAGACAAAAATGAATGTTTCTGTCCTCCAGAATATAGTCTATTGAGGGAGGGAGCCAAAACATAAATAGATAAGCATGTACAAAACAATACACAAATAAAAGTTCTGGATGTGACAGCAGTAGCAAGTGGATTTAGAACGAGGAGGCAGTTTAGATATTACCTAGGTCAAAACGCTAATTGAGAAGTCTAGGAACATGAGAAACAAAGAGGGAGAATTCCTTTCCCAAGATCATATAGGTGGGAAGTAACTCAAATGAAATTAAAATCAGTTTATCTGACTCTGAAGACATTTCCTTCTCCACTGAAAATGCCACAGTCTTATTAGCCCTAAGTATATGTCCTCTTATTTCTCATGCTACAGTTGATCTCCCAGGTGCTGGCTTCCAACACAAACTCTTTGGAAATGAAAAAGGATAATAGGACCATAGAAGGTAATAGAAATATAGAATTTTATTAACTTTCTTTTAAGCACATTGATGGATTTTTTTTAGCCCTAGGCAAGGAGAAATGTGCTAATTTGCATGGCTGAACTAAGTGATCTTAACTCATTATGTCTTTCCTCATAGGTCTTATTTTCCAACCTTTAATTATTTTTTCTCTTATTTAATCTCTATCCAATGTCTTCACATCCTTCTTCAACTAAGGATCCCATTGTATCAAACTACCTCTTATTAGGCCTGGGACCAAAAGGATGATTATTCTGACTTTCTTTTATCTCCTTTTGAACCTCTCGGTATCTAAGCTCTAGAGAAATGAGAGCTCTGTCTTTACCTTCCTCCATTTTTTATCAGGTAAAACTGTGGCTAAGCAGATGGTATATTAGCTGAATGGATTAGACATACAGATGAATGGATTAGATATGCAGATGGTTCTCAGATTCATTTATCCTGCTCTAACCTCTTTCCTGACCTCCTGAGAGTCTTACATCTCCAACTGCCTACTGGAGATCTCAAACTGCATGTCTTCTAAATATTTTTTTTAAAACCTTACCTTCCATCTTAGAATCAACACTGGATATTGGTTCCAAGGCAGAAGAATGGTAAGGGCTAGGCAATGGGGTTAAATGACTTGCCCAGGGTCACACAGCTAGGAAGCTGTGGCTAGATTTGAACCAAGGACCTCTCATCTCAGATCTGATTCTCAATCCACTGAGCCACCTAGCTCGTATTTAAAACATAACATGCCTCTAACTGACCCTATTAATGTTTCCCCCCAACCTCTCTCCTTTTACTAACTTGCCTATTACTATAGTGGGCACTACCACCCTCATAGCTGCCAAACTCACAACTGAGCTGTTATCCTCAACTCTTTCCTTTCTTATACTATCATTCTAATCCATAGCCAATCTGTTGCCCAGACTTCTCTTGTATAGCCCCCTTTCTCTCTTCTGGCACCACCACTATTCTGTTGTAGTCCCTCATCACTTCACTACGATAATATGCTGGTGGCTCTGCCTGTCACAAGTTTCTCCCCACTCCCTTCCTTCTTTCCCTTGGCCAGCAACATGATGTTCCAAAAATATAGGTCTGATCAAGTCATTTCCCTGCTCCCCCCTCATTTAATAAATCCTCTAATTTAATTTGATTAATAAATTTAACAAATAAATAAAATAACAGGGTTTCCTTATCCCTAAGATCAAATGTAAAATCTTCTGTTTGGTTTTTAAAACCTGACATAATCCATCCCTTCCCTTCCTTCCCAGTATTGATACACTTGATTCCCCTCCATATACTATCTTTTATCTAGCAACATTGATCTTCTTACTGTTCTTCAAAATAGTCACTCCTTTTCCTTTGTCTTTTCATTGTCCGTCACCCATATCTGGACCTATCTTCCTGCTCATCTGATCCTACTCACTTCCCTGCCTTCCTTTAATTCTCAGCTTACATCCCACCTTCCTCAAGACATCTTTACTGACTGCCCTTAAGGCTAATGCCTTCCCTCTCTCATTTTCTCCAACTGTCCTGTATACATTTTTTTATATGTAGTTTTCAAGCTGTCTCCCCCTTAGTGTGATCTCCTTGAGGACAAGGACTATTTTTGCCTTTCTTTGTATCTCCAGGACTTGGAACATAGTAGGTCTTTTTTTTTTTAATCCTTACCTTTAGTCTTAGAATCAATACTGTGTAGTGAAGGAAGAAGAGAGGTAAGGCCTCGGCAATAGAGTTAAGTGACTTGTCCAGGGTCGCATAGCTAGGAAATATCTTTAGGCCAAATTTGAACCCAGGACCTTCCATCTCTAAGCTTGATTTTCTATCCACTGAGACACCTAGCTGTCTACCCATATAGTAGGTCTTAATAAATGCTTTCTGATTTGCTGAAAGCACTCAGGGAATGTAGATTACTCACATTCTAGGTCATTTGGACTATGTGGAAAATAACACTGAAATCATCTAATTCCAAAGACTTGCTTGCTCTGGTGGGCTCTGATACAATATGGGAAAGAATGACAAATATTATATTACTTAGCTAGTCAGCTGACAATCATTTAGTGGGTGCCAACTCTATGTGTTGTACTTTCCTCAGAGTTACATAGTGTATGATAATAATGATAATGATGATGATGCTAATAATAATAATAATAATAATATCCCTGCCTATAAAGAGATAATAAAGCTAGGTCCCAATTAATATGAAAAATGAGTCTCCAGAGATGGCTAAATTATTCAAATTTGCCCCGTATATTTCCACTGGGCTGGAACCAATTACCATCTTTTACATAATTATGACTTTGCATAGTGTGAATTGGAGTATATGCAAGTATTTCAGAGGATTCACTGTTTGCACTAATTGGAACCTAGCAGAACTTTAGGAAGACAGAGCATAAACGTGGAGTGAGGATGTTCATCCAAGGCATCTAGTTTAATCCTTCCCATTTTAGAGCTGAGAAGTCTGGGGCTTAGAGAAAATAATTTACTCAAAGTTACACAGGTATTTAGAGTTAGGATTTGAACCCATGACTTTAGGAAGGGAAGAAGCATTTATGAAATTCCTACTAAATACCAGCCACCATGCTAAGTAGATACAAAGATGAGAAAAAGGAAAGCTGTCCCTGTCCTCGAGGTTCTTCTTAATAAGGGGATGATAGAAAAGAGAACTGAAAAAGATAGGAGTGGAGAGGAAGAGGTGTATATGTATATATGCATGCATGTATGTGTGCATACGTATATGCAGAGGCACAGTGATGATGTCAAGGGAGCTGGAAACACAGCTCTGTGGGGAATGAGATATATTCAGCTAATGCACTTCCCCATTTTACAGTTGAGAAAATTGAGGCAAACAGAGGCTAAGTGACTTTCTGTTATTATACTCATTTAATAGTAGAGAAGTCTGAGGCACACAGAAGTAAAGTGACTTATTATTATTATTCCTATTTTACAATAGTCTTGAGATAAACAGTGGCTAAGTGACTTTCCCAAGGTCGTAGAACTAGTCAGTGTCTAGATTTGAATTCAGGTCTTCCTGACTCCAGGCTCAGTACTCTGGGCCATAAAGCTGCCCCATTTTACATATGAAGAAAATGAGGCCCATAGAGGGAAGTAGCATGCCCAAAGTCATCTAGATTTGAACCAAGATCCTCATGCCTTCAAACCCAGGCTACAGTAGACCACCCCCACAATTCTAACCCACTTTATTATTCTCAAACTTCTGATGACTATGTTACATAGAATGTTTGGCACAAGCTAACAGAATATCACTATGTATGCTTTAAATTGTATCAAAGTGAGTAAATGTCTTCTTAATTATTGATGGAGTTTCATTTTCATGTTTTACCTTGATAGAGTATTGCCATGGCACGGGTATTTGATCTGGACTCAATCTTTTCATCCAGGAACCCCTCTCAGCACCTGGGACCTCTTTACCTGGGAGCATCCTTCCTCCACGCTGGCTCCTTCTCACTTAACCCATCTGAGCTTCAGTTTACTCTTATGTTAAATGAAAAAATTGAATTGGAATGTCCCCTGAGGACCATTCATTTAAGGCCATTTCTTCAAGGTAAGTATCCTTAATTTCCTTTTGCCACTTAATGTCCACTGGCCAGAACAACAAAAAGTAAGGAATCTTGACTTGTACGTCTTGGGATTGTGACAGAGGATGAGAATGAATTGCTATTAGGAGGTTAGACCAAACCATGCATTAGTTTTGTTTTTTTTCATAGCTGAAAGGGTTCTTAAAGGTTACTAAATTCAAGAATCACCTAAACAAGAATTTTCCTTTTTTTTTTTTTAAACCCTTCTCTTCTGTCATAGAACTGATGATATTAAGTATCAGTGCTGTTAGAAGAACCAAATCTGAACTCAGAACCTTCTGACTCCAGGCCTGGCTCTCCATCCACTAAGCCACCTAGCTGCCCCTAGGAATGGCTTCTTACTGAATGTAGGATTTTAGCTGAGATTTGAAGTAAGCTTACAAAGCCCAAATCTGGCATCAATCACTTCCCAGCTGTGAGAGCCTGGGCAAGTTACTTAACCCCAAATGCCTGGCTCTTACTGATTCTTAGTATCAATTCTAAGACAGAAGGTAAGGGTTGAAAAAAAAAAGCCTTTCCTAGTCTGCTTTAAAAATATTAGTGCCATCTTCTCAGCTGGAAATTTCCAGTTTTGGGGGGACACTAATGCATTACTGGTGGAGTTGTGAATTGATCCAACCATTCTGGATGGCAATTTTGAACTATGCCCAAAGGGCGCTAAAAGACTGTCTGCTCTTTGATCCAGCCATACCACTACTGGGTTTGTACCCCAAAGAGATGATAGGGAAAAATACTTGTACGAAAATATTTATAGTCGTGCTCTTTGTGGTGGCAAAAAATTGAAAAATGAGATAATGTCCTTCGATTGGGGAATTGGCTGAACAAATTGTGGTACCTGATGGTGATGGAACACTATTGTGCTTAAAGGAATAATGAACTGGAGGAATTCCATGTGAACTGAAATGACCTCCAGGAAGTGATGCGGAGTGAAAGGAGCAGAACCTGGAGAACATTGTACACAGAGACAGATACACTGTGGCACAATGAAATGTAATGGACTTCTCTACTAGCAGCAATGCAATGATCCAGGACAACTCTGAGGGACTTGTTGAGAAAAAAACGCTATCCACATCCAGAGAAAGGACTGTGGAAGTAGAAACATATAAGAAAAACAACTGCTTGACACATGGGTCGATGGGGATAGGATTGGGGATGTAGACTCTAAGTGATCACTCTGATGCAAATGTTAATAATATGGAAATAGGTCTTGATCAATGACACATATAAAACCCAGTGGAAGTGCTCTTTAGCTATGGGATGGGAGTGGGAGAAAGGGAGGGAAAGAACATGGATCATGTAATCATGGAAATATATTCTAAATTAATTAAATAAATAAACTTAAAAAGAAAAGAAAAAAGATTAAAAAAAGAAAATTTCCAATTTTTCCTGTATATAAATATTTTTTCTCCTTGCTTTTCTCTTCCCAATATTTAGCAGAATCCCTGATACATAGCTATTGTTCTCTTCTGTTTTCTGAAGAGGATCATTGACATCATTGGTTTTGATTGGATCTGAATTGAATTTAAGTGAGGCAGAGTGGAACAAAGTCATCAGCTACACTCTCTCCTCCAAAGTCTTTGAGTTTGGTGGCAAGGCAAAAGTCAGGATGACTGCTAATGTCCCCAGATGCAGTGGATGATGACCTTGGAACCTTTTTGATGTTTAACCAAGCTCTAAGTGCTCCATAGTTCCTGCTTTAACTACTTTCTGGACTGTTCAAACAAATCATTCCCAACTGCCCATTCCACTGGGGATGTTTTCACATGTCTGGGCTGGACACCCTCCTAACTCCTTCATAGGTTCGAGATAATAGGTGCTTAATAAATGCTTCTACTTCAACAAGTGATCATTCAGCTTTCACCTGGAAACCTCTAGTGAGGAGAAAACTCAGTATCTCTCATACCAGATCAATCTGTAATTATTAGAAGCTTCCGTTTAGCCAAAATTGGTTCCATGACTTTCCATTCTGTGTTCCTTGTTCTACCCCCTCTGGGGCCAAATAGAACAAGTCCAATCACTCTTCTTCATGACAGCCTTTCAAATACTAGAAAACTGTCATCTTCATTTTCCCCTTAAAACTTTTATTGTCCAAGCTTACTAACCATATTTCCTTTAATCAGTCCTTGTTCAGCACAGTCTTTATGCTTTCTCTGAATGTTCTCTTGCTAATCAATGTCCTTCCTAAATTATCCTTAAGACCTTTTCTCCTCTTTAAGTTTTTGGGTTGGTTTTTGGTTCCCAATTATTTTTATCCAAAACGTTTGAGTTACTGTTTCTCTGCAATCCATCATAGCTTCTAATATAAATGCCAAGATCTGAAGATGGGCAGACAGGAAGATTTTTTATTCTTTCAGATACCTCGAGGAAGTTTCTGTCCCACATTCCTTTTCACTCTGTAAAAAATAATTTAGAAAATGCCTAACTTGTATTTTTGATTGATTTATTTTATTTTCTCTTCTGGCATATTATTCACAGAATTGCCCCCAGGATTCCATCAGACATTTTTCTACAGATTTATAGAATGTGATCACAGATTCTAATCTGTTTTTAATAACTCTGGTTCCATTTATTGCACTTTGCCTAGAAATAAGCTAGAATGAGTTTGCTTTGGGGTTTTTTCATTTTTTGTCAAAGATATTGATGAATATAAGTATTACATGACCACTCTGTGTGAGATGCTGAGTCGTGCCTATAAATTGTCTTTGGCATCATGGATTTGAAGTTGGAAGGGAATTCAGGGGTCACCTTATCCAGGCTCTTTATTTCACACTGGGGAAACTGAGGCCTTGTGAGGTTAAGAGACCTGACTAAAGTTATACAAATTGAGAGAGGATTGGAACTCCAGTGATCTTGAAAGAAGTCACTTAACCTCTTGGGGCATTTTCATCTTCCCCTGGAAAAACTGAGATCTAGGGAGGTTAACTAGCCTGGGCCTCATTTATCTCATCTATAAAATAGGAGAGTTGTAGTTGAAGTACTTTTCAAATCTAAATCTTTAGTCCTCTCGTCTGATATTTTAAATATTGGAGAAAAGTTTCTAACTCTGGTCCTCTGTCCCCAAGTCCACTTTCCTTCCCCCTATCATAACAGCTACCTCTCAAGGAATCAGAACTCTCAAAGCATTTTTTCTGACACCATTTTTGCCACTGGCTATCCACAGGCAAACATTGTGATCATTGTTTTTAAAACTTCAATTTGTTTTTAAAGAGCCTATGTGTTAATATTGGCCCAAGAATCCTGGTGATGTAGGCAAAGAAATGTTCTCATGAAGTTTCTTTTGGCCTTGGGGAACACCCCACAACTTTTATGGAGCAAGTTCTGAGTCCTAGGATTAAGCAAAGGGTGTGCTCATTGTGAATAAGGGCTTGTTTCAGAAAAGTCCCTGGGAGACAGTCAAATTGGAAGGCCTAGCTTTTTTGCACAGTGTTGAAGTGCTCTGCTTCGTGACTCAGCCCAATCGGGTCCTGTGGCCTGCTTTGGAAAGGGAGCCAATTAGGTGAGAAAATGGGAGGGGGCTAATAGCACATCTGAATGTGTTCTATGTGAGAAATGCAATAAAAAAGTAGATTTTGTAAGGAGAACTGAATGAATGGCTACTTCTCCCATCTATGGAGGGCCTGTTTTCCATGTTCTTAAGTCCTTGAAAAATATTTTTAAATGTTTACAGATGTCTTTTGTTTTTATAACACCTTCATTTTCAATAGAACCCCCCTGCCTTCTCTCACCCAGCGGGCCATCCTTTATGACAAAGAATAAAAAAGAAACTGAGGCAGGGAAATGGAAGAAGTTCAGTAAAACTAATCAATCCATCAACCAAACCTGACAGTAAATGTGGTGGTCCATACCTTTAGTCACCATTTCTTCATAGGAGGGTAAGACATGCATGCTCATACCTCTTCTTTAGGGAAAAGTTGATCATTATGATTAAACAGTTCAATGCTACGGTTGTTTCCATTTACAATATTATATTCATTGTATGTATTGCTTTCTTGATTCGGTTCACTTTGCTTTGCATTAATTAAGTCTTCCCATGATTCTCTGTATTCTTCATAGTCATCATTTCTTGCATTATAGTAATATAACATTGCATTGAATTGATGTTCCAAAATTTACTCAGTCATTGCCATATCAAAGGACATTTACTTTGTTTCTGATTCTTTCAATCTCCTACCCCCTACTAGAGTATCTCCTCCTCCAACTATCTTATATTTATTTGGTATTGATTCTGTATATACTCATTTGGGTACCCTTTTGCTCCCACATTAGAATGTAAACAGGATGATAGGGGAAGGAAAAATACACTGTCCCCCCATTACTTATTATATATATACAGTGACCTCCTAATGGAATAGGAATTATTAGAGAACAACACAAGGCAGCACATAATTAAGTGAAAACAATTATGTGTTGAAGTTATTAAATGTGTAAAACTGCTCTCACTTTTAAAGCTGAAATTACAAATGGAAACACTAGAAACAAGCTGCAGAGAGAAAGCTTAAAGTTGGACACTCGGGCAATAAGTCCTCCTGTTATAAAGTTCCCTCGGGATGGAATGGGATGCCTTGAATGTTCCTTCTCTTGGTTAATTATTAACTATTCAGAATACGAAATACATTATTTCCTCTTATATCTTACATTGAAAGATAGAGAATGGGAAGGGGCAAAGAGAGGCTGGGTGAGAGGGAGAGAAAGAACAATAAGGAAGGAAGGAAAGAAGGAAGGAAG
>NC_058134.1:240378925-240393325 GCF_016433145.1 Gracilinanus agilis
CTTTCTTTCTTTCTTTCTTTCTTTCTTTCTTTCTTTCTTTCTTTCTTTCTTTCTTTCTTTCTTTCTTTCTTTCTTTCTTTCTTTCTTTCTTTCTTTCTTTCTTTCCTTCTTTCTTAAGAAATGTGCAATGGGGAATTTTGGAAAGGCAATAAACTAGATTCAAAGGGGACTGGTTTTTTTGCTTGCTTGGAAAAATTTATTTTCCCTCAGGGCCCCTTCAGAAACTCTTTGCACAGAAAAACACAAGGCTTATCTACATTTAGCAATGAGAGAACAAGAAGTTTTATTCATTTAAGGATATTTTAAAACTCTAAAAAAAAAGGATTTTCCATTAATTATAATTTTAAGGAGCTAATGACAATAGCTTCAGTGATAATTAATGGATCTGTATTTATATAGCAAACTGGTACATAGTAGATAGTACAATTTGATACTTCAAACTGACTGTTTCCTATAAATATGTAAATTTGGTAATTATCACAGGAACTATTCATTATCTGCATTTGAAATTTAAATAAATAGAAATGCTATTTACTCCTTCAAAAACTAAATAAGAAAAACAATATAATAAAACTGTGAATCATTTTGAATGTTCATTTCTTTCTTTTTTGTACAAAGTCTAGTTTTAAAGATGCATCCTTTGTTTTAATCACTATTAATACTACATAAATAGGAATGAGAGCAAGGTAGGTGTTGGGAGTTAGATGACCAGATTTCAAATTTCTGTGCACTAGATTAGAAAATAATTCATACAGACTAAAAATGTCTCAAAACTTTCTTTGCTAATAATCTGAAATAAACCTAGATTCTGAAATTTACAATAGATATAGGGGCAAGGGAAAGAGTGGTGGATTTGGAGTCAGAGAAGAGAGAGACAAAGACAGAGAGACAGAGAGAGATGAATAGATAGACTGATAGATAGATAGATAGATAGATAGATAGATAGATAGATAGATAGATAGATAGATAGATAGATAGATAGATAGATAGATGGATGGATGGATGGATGGATGGATAGATAGATAGATAGATAGATAGATAGATAGATAGATAAACAGGTAAGCAGAGAGATAGATATAGGTGGGAAAATAGCTGGATAGATAGGCAGGCAGATTAGATAGAAATAGATGGATGGATAGAATGGGTAAGTAGATTAGATAGAGATAGACAATGGATGAACAGATGGGTAAATAGATTAAAAAGAAATAGATCAATAGATGCATGAAATGGCGTAGTTATGTAGATTATATAGACAGGCAGATAGATGAATAGATGGCTAGATAGACAAAAAGATAGGAGATAGACAGACAGATAGAAATATATAAATATATAAATGATAGATGGGTAGGTAGGAAGATTAGGAAAGATAGATAAGTTGATATATAATGGATGGATGAATAGATGGATGAATGGATGGTCACATTGACTATTAGATTTAGGTGATGGATGACTGCATAGATGGGTAAGTGATAGATGGGTAGGGAGATAGATGGATAGATAGATAGATACATGGAAAGATATATGAATAGACAGATTATTGATTATTGATTATGTGCCAGGCTATGTTATGCTATGCTAATGCTAGAGAAAACATGCAAACAAAAATGGCAGTTCCTATTCTCAAGGAATTTGCATTTTAATGATAGAGGATGATAGACCTCCTGTCTTGTCCACACCACTCCCTCACCCCTTCCCACCTCCTCACTTTTGAGCTTCATCACAATTATTATGAAGAGGCATCCTGGAGAGTGGAGAGTGAGCCTGCAAAACCTACGTCTGACACTTAGTGGCTATGGGACACTGGGCAGGTCATAACTTCTCAATGCTTTAGTCCAGTGATGGTGAACCTATGGCATGGGTGCCAAATATGGCACAAAGAGCCCTCTCTGTGGACATATGGCCACTTTCCACTCCCAGAGTTCTTTTACTAGAAAGGCAGATGGTCTTGGACAGAGCTATTCCCTTCTGCCTCTCCACCATTCTTGATGACATTTTTTCACATCACCTGCCCCTCTGCCCAGCAGCCCAATGGGAGCACTTTTTCCCTCCCCTGTTTAGGATAAAGGTGGGACAGGGCACTACTAGCACTCAGTAGAGGAGCATGGCACTTGGTCTAGGGGTTGGGGTGGGGGTGGAACCCTGCACTCCATCTTTAAAAGTTTGCCATCACTGTTCCAGTCAATTCTTTAAAACCCTAAATTGCAGAACAGTTGCAGATATCTATATTGATAAAGGGAATTTCTTCATTAATTGCAACCTGGGTGCCAGTTTAATAGCAGGTATTGTAAGGATGGGATTTGTGCAAGGGGGATGGGAGAATAGAAGGCAGAAGAAGGCAATTGGTGACAGTTACTGACAGTTGAGACCAGAGAAGAATTCTGGGAGATTCTTGAGAGAGGAGAGGAGGAGAGGTCTTCAGGACTAGGACTGGGAAGAGAGAGGAGGAGGACAGCCCAGCTCAGATCCAGTCCTGAGGGCTTCCTGATGATCTTTCTTTGGAAACTGAAACCCTGATTCCCTGATCAAAGCCATTCTATAGCATATCACCCATCAAGGCTTCAACCATAGAGTGAGCTAAATTTTTGGACATTTTGGGAGCAATCTCTTAGTCTCCTCCCATTACCCAACTTTGCTGAGAAACCCCCTTTCAATCAAAACTTGCAATTATAAAAAAAAGGATAGAAACAGAAAAATAGAAATAGAAACAGAAGGAGAAGGGGGAAGAAACTTAGGAGTGGGAACCCCAAAGGTTCCCACCAAAGTGACAGACTCCATAGATATAGAGAAGAGGGCACCCCAAAATCCCTTTGCCCTTCACCCCTTTCCCCAACCCCTGAATTGTGAATAATAAAAGCCATTCATCAGTCAGATAGCATTCCAGAGTGCCTGAGAAACAAGGAGGGAGAGGAGAACCACAGCTTGGTCTGGCTGCCTCCATCTTGGAAGCCAGACCACCCACTGTGAATTTAACTGATTGGGGGTTGGGGGAAGGTTTGTGTGAACCCTATCCTTATTCAGAATTGGATTGGGGTACCACATACCTCCTCTTATAGGGAAGCCTCACCCCTGACTTCTGAGTGGCAGCACGGCCATCCAGGTCACGCAGTTTTGGGGTGATACCCCCTTAAAGTCTCCCAGTGTATATTCAGCCCCAGGGGAGAGTGACTCATCATATAGACTTTTTCTCTCTCCTTTCTATCAAACATTAGTTACTAGCTCTTTATTATTACAGTATAGAGGCCTGACTACCCCTCCAAAAATACATAAATACACATTTGTTCATATATACATAGATATAAGCACACACATGTATATAAAATGTAAAATCAGGGAAGATAATTATACCTATATAATCCTCTTTTGTGTAGTATGTATGTGTGTGTACACAAGCCTACATATAAATTTATTTTGCACATATATTTATATTTTAAAGATACTTTATATGTATGTATGTGTATATATATATATATATACTAAGACACATACATATACAGATACATACATATACATGACAGTTAAATGGCACAATAGATAAAATGCCAGCCTAGAGTTCAATCAAATCCAGTCTCAAAAACTTACTATGTGAGCCTGGGCAAGTGACTTGACTCTGTTTGCCTCTGTTTTCTCATTTATAAAATGAACTGGAGAAGGAAATGCAAACCACTCCAGGATATCTGTGAAGAAAACTCCAATTGGGGTCACAAAAAGTTGAACAGGACTAAAAATACTGAAAAACAACACACGTGTTTGTGTGTGTGCATATACACATGAATATATGGGTGTGCATCGGTGTACTATGGAAGTATCATCATATTGCCCAATTTTATAATTCATATAATTTACAGTAGTGGCAGATGAGATGTGAAATCCAATAATTTGCTCAGAATCACAACCTAACAGTTTCTTTTTTTTAAAATTAAAATCTTCACCTTCTGTCTTAGAATCAATACTACGTATTGGTTCCAAGGCAGAAGTGTGGTAAGGGCTAGCCAATGGGGGTTAAGTGACCTGTCCAGAATCACAGTTAGGAAGTATCTGAGGTCAGATTCGAACCCAGGACCTCCTGTCTCTAGACCTGGTTCTCAATCCACTGAGCCACCCAGCTGCCCCCCTCCCCTCACCCCTGACTTCTGAGTGGCAGCACGGCCATCCAGGTCACGCAGTTTTGGGGTGATACCCCCTTAAAGTCTCCCCCCAATCTAACAATTTCAACCCTCTGGGCCTCAGTTTCTTCATATGTAAAATAGGGAGGATTGGGCCAGATGGCTTCTCTCCTCTATTATCCTGAAGGCAGTCCCAGTACAATCTAGGCATTCTGCCACATCATCCAGTCCTCCTCCAGCTGTATGGGACTCCCTGGGGTAGGAACCCAAGCATCATTTATAGCCATGGTTTTGTGGGAAAATGTGTTTTTAGTTGCAGAGGATTGACTTGCAAATGAACTTTTGGAAAATAAACCATTAATAAATTAGATACTGTCAGTAAAAGAGATAAAATCATATTTATCATTCATGTGCCTCTCTGCCCAAGCTGAGACTGAGAAATACACTCAACCTTGTGTGAAGCCTTTTCCATTTTGGAATTGCATTCAAAGTCATGAATTAAACTTGATCCAGTTCAGATTTTCCTATTACTCCAAACCATCACAAAGCTACAGCTTGGGATGAGGAAAGAAGTGTGGGGGGGGGGGTTCAGACCTTTGATTATTTTCTTGAGTTGCTGTCAAATGAACAGAGTGGATGGTTGAAAGGGGATGGGCTGTTGGAGGCAAAGGAACAATAATTGGTCACAGGATGACAGAGCTATATGTGGCTTAGCCCACATGAAGTTAGAATAAAAATTTGGATTGGTCAGTTCCCACAAATCAATTTTTCGTTCAACGGAAAAATGCATGAAATTATTTTTGAGTAAGAAAGAATGGCTTTTTTAATGAGAGAAGTCTTTTATTTTTATTTTTTAATGCCCAGTCAATTCTTGGGTATTATCAAATTCAGCTGCAAGCCTAAATAGACTGCTAGAATGTATGCTTCTTTTTGTGAACTCTTACCTTCTGTCTTATAATCAATACTAAGAAGTGGTTCTAAGGCTGAAGAGTGGTAAGGGAAAGGCAATTGTGGTTAAGTGACTTGCCCAAGGTCACACAGCTAGGAAGTGTCTGAGGCCACATTTGAACCCAGGTCTTCCCTACTATAGTCCTGACACTCTATCTACTAGGCTACCAACTGCCCCTAATCTTTGCATCCCTAGGGCTTGGCTCACTCATAGCAGGTGATGACTAAATTATTACTAAACAGAATGGGAATCGAAATAAAAGATCTTATATTTTTTAATTCTAGGTATATTATACCTCGATACAGATCAGCTTATTTTAACTCAATTTTTTCTACTCTAGACACTAATTTCTTTCTGTATGACAGCTTCTAAGACAGTTATCTAAGGATATTAATACTAGCCCCCCCCCCAATTCAATTCACTTCTCTTTTTAACTGTAAAAAACCAGGCAACCATTTAAACTGATCTTCACTGAATTGCCCAAGTGATCCTAACAATCCTAACATCAAGTCGGCATCCCCTTTGTAATTTGAAGTCTTGTCTCAAACACTCAGTGGCAGAAATGATGCCAATACCATTTTTTCTAAGACATCTCACCCATTAGACAGACACCCATCAGCTCTCTCATTCCCTATCATTTCCACATATCCACAATCATTGCCATGCTCGTTCCTGAGGGTCTATGGCTGCCTATACAATTCAACACTAGCTCCAAAGCCTGGAGAAAATAAAAATAATGACTCTCTATTACTCACTATATTTACTATAAGAGTAAGCTTACATCCTTAATGAGAATGAGCTGACTTATTTCCTTTACTCCCTGGACTTGAATTCTTATGAATTCTCAACTAAGTTTCCTGCTAATTACTTTCCTAATACTGTGACTTCCTTTTTGCCTTTTCCTCACTATGGTCACAACTTGTTTGCTTTAGGGTTTACTTATTTCTGGACTGCAACATCTAAGAACTGACCCTGGACTGTTGCTCTGTCCACCTGAATCATGGATCCTTTGCTATTTTTGACTTGTACTTCTATGTCCTTAAATATACTCATCATTTAGGGTATCTCATCTTAGAGGTGACCCTAACTCGCTATTTCAGCCTTGTTGAAATCCACACTGTAGTACTGTGTTGGCAAACCTATGGCACAAGTGTCATAGCCTGCCTGAGGGGGTTTCAGTTTAGGTACTCGGTCTCTAAAAGGTTTGCCATCACTGCTGCAGTATAATATCTAAAGTCAAAGGATCATAAATTTAGTGCTGGAAAGGGCTAATGACCTATCCCTCCCCATTTTACAAATGAGGAAAATGAGTCTTAAAGAATTTAAGTTATTTGCTCAGGATCACACAAAGTTTTTGAGGTAGGATTTGAACCAAGTCCTCCTGATTCCATGTTCAGTGCCCTATTCAATGTTCCAGACCTTAAGAAACTCTTCTATTTCTCAAGCAATGTTTTTTTTTTCTCCAAATCAATTCAATTAAACTGATTTTTTTGACATTTACTATGGCACGCTAGATATTAAGATTTTAAATAGTAATATTCTAGAGGGCAGCTGGGTAGCTCAATGGACTGAGAGCCAGGCCTAGAGACGGAAGGTCCTAGGTTTAAATTTGGCCTCAGGCACTTCCTAGCTATGTGACCCTGGGCAAGTCACTTAACCCCCATTGCCTAGCCCTGACCACTCTTCTGCCTTGGAACCAAAACAGAAGGTAAGGGTTTAAAGAACAAATTAATTAATTAATTAAAATAAAATAAAATAGTAATATTCTAGCCCAAGAGAGGCTTAAAATCTGATGAACCAGACATGAACAAACATAATTGGATTATAGGGTAGAACCTGATAAGGAAAACATGATAAGGAGATATTCCAACCAAAATAAATAAATAAGACAAAGATAACTTTCAGCTGGAGGACAGAGGAAGGCTTCATGGAAGATAAAAGTGTGCCTGAGCTTGGGTTTGAAGGAAGAAAGGGATTTCATTACCCAGGCATGCAGAAGGAGAATGTTCCAGGCATGCCAAATAGTCTAAATCAGTGGTTCTCAAACTTTTTTGGCCTACCGCCCCCTTTCCAGAAAAAATATTACTTAGCCCCCTGGAAATTAATTTTTTTAAAATTTTAATAGTAATTAATAGGAAATATAAATGCACCTGTGGCCATCACCATTCTCCTGGATCACTGCAGCACCCACCAGGGGGCAGTAGCACCCACTTTAGGAATCACTGGTCTAAATGATTGCTATGAGGCAAGAGAGAGTAGGAGGAGCTTTGGGAATATCGAGGTACCCGATTTGACTAGAACACTGAGTTCTGGAAGAGGATTAGTAAATTTTAAAAAAAAAAAGCCTGGATGGGCAGGTTTTAGCCACATTGTTGATAGATTTAAGTTCTAAGCTAAGAATTATATTTTATATTATAGGTAATAGGAAACTATTGAGGATATTTTTTTTTATTTTTTTAGCATGGAAGTGACATAGGCAGAATGGGCCCAGCCAAAATCGCAACCTACATAAGCCTCAGTTTCTCTGTCTATAAAATGATAGGATTGGAAAGTCCTTTCCAATAATAAATCAATAATCCTATGAACTAAACATATTATATTTCACAAGTAAAATTCCTAAAAAATAGGAGTAGTTTTTGGTCTAAACACTTCAGTTGAGTGTCTTATATCACTGCTCTGAAATTCTCTGCACTGTCTCCCAAAGATGTTAAAGGATAATTTGCAAAAAATGAATACTGATAAAGTGAAGGATTCTGCCTCCAAAGACACATGAGAACTGTCTATCTTCACTGTCTCACTGGGTGTTTTGAGGTTCTGATAAGAAGGTAGATATGAAAGCTCTCAAAAGCATAAGGCATTATTTTACCAAGTGTAAGAGATTATACCATAATCCCAAAGTACCCAGGAACCCGAAGCCAGAAGGAGCGACTCTGACCCTAGAGAGGGAACCAAAAAGTGGTTTCTCCAATGTTCTAAGGCATCATGCTAATGGCTTGAGCTTAGCAGTGCAGCATAGTATGGCCAAGATTGAGAGGAACAGATGACATGGGGTTCCTACTTCCCCCAGCATCAATCCTGGGAATATGAAGGCAGGACCAAGGTCCAGACTTCTGAGAAGTCATTGCAATGTATAGAAGTCTCCAAGTCACTTGATGGTGGGAGTACAACCTATACACCAAACTTCAGAGGCCCCATTGTGGCCTCCCCAGGTCCTAAATTTAAAAGCTGAACAGCTGCCTATTCCCAGGGGGATGATCACAGCTCAATATTTGATGAGAAGGCCCTTTGACTGGCCAATAGGATAAAGAAGCTATTATAAATCTAAAAAAAAAAACCCAAACAACAAAAAAAAACAGAACCCACTAAAAATGAATCCAGTACACATTCTTTTTCAGATACTAAGTTCTTAAATATACATGTATGCAGCCCAGTGAGTGTCCTCTTCATTGATTTAGTGGTAGAAGAACAAAATTCCCATTCATTTAGTGCAGTTTAAAGAAAGGCTCACTTCTTGGCCAGTTCACTTATTATCAGAAGTACTAGGTTGCTGGCATCACTCAAACATGTCAAAAGGCTCATGTGCCTTGTAAGGAAGAACAATTAGAAAATTCATCATGGTGTTTAGCGTTTACTTCTAGTCACAAAATTTGTTTGAGAAGCCCTTAGGAATTAGAGTTAGTTAGTAAAAGAATATTTCTGGATCAAAGAAACTAGAGTCATGTCTAAATCTGCCATAGACTATTTATTTAACCTTGAATAAGTTACTCTCATTGTAACTCAGTGTCTGTAAAACAGGCCATAATAACACTCATTCTGGCTTCCTCACAGAGTGTAGACTCTCCATGGCCATATGAAACATTGGTATTTTTATTAGCACCTTTTTCATCAATGCTCTTATCATTTCATTTCACACTGATGAACAAATAAAGCTCAAATTAACATCCTGATTTTGCTATTTGGTCAGAAGGAAAGTCAGGCAAGCCTAGCAGAGAAGAGCCCTATACCTGGAATCAGGAATACCTGGGTTCAAATATTTTCTAGTTGAGTGACTTAAAAGTTGGGTGACCAGATGCAAGTGATTTTGACTCTCTGTTTCAGTTTCCTCATCTATAAAATGAAGGCTGCCTCTAGAACAGGGGTCAACAAGGTATGGCTCTCGAGCCATATCTGGCTCTTTTGAGGGTCAGATATGGCTCTTTCTGCAGGAGCCATAAAGTCCATTTTTTTTCAGGCGCTGTTACAGGAGTGGCACTGTGAGCACTGTACGGCTCTCCCGAAATTACATTTTAAAAAATGTGGCGTTTATGGCTCTCACGGCCAAAAAGGTTGCCGACCCCTGCTCTAGAATCTCTAAAGCCCTTTCCAGCTTAAGATCCATGGTCCTAGCAATGGCCCTATTGACCATCTCTGAGACTCAGTCTACTCTAAGAGCTATTTGCTCATCTACAAAATGTTGGGATCTTTGTCAAGGGAGAGTGCTCCCACACAGAGGAAATCTAACCCTTTCCCCCCCACAAAAAAAAATCAGTCCAAATGAAAATTGCAACAGAGACAAAAGGATTTCTTAAACTCCTTTGGTTAATAATCTTTGAGGAAGGAACTCCGGATAAAGGAGGGTGTTTCTTTGATTAGTTCATTGTTCTTTACTCCCTCTTCTTGGCTGCAAACATTAACCAGTATGTGGTGTGTGTGTGTACATACTCACACACATAAAGATTTCATACACACACAAACGTTCACATACATAAAATTTCAATCTATATAGATAGAAGGATCTGTCTATACATTTACATATGTAGGCAGTTTCCATATATATGAAGATTTCATATGAATACACGTGAAGATTCCAAATGTCCGATGTTTTCCTATTTGTGCATGAGAAGGTCACATATTTGTGCCTAGACATTCAGATGAAGGTTCCATATGTGCATAGAGTTCAAGGTTTCATATGTACCTATAAATGAAGTATCCATGTATCTACGGATAAAAAGTTTCCATATATGTGAAAGTTACCCGTGCGTTTGTGTGTTTAGCTACACATATGCACATATGAATGCATGAATCCAGACATGTATGCATGCTTATACATGTATACAGGAAGATTTGCCTTCCCAGACTCATCAGATCTTTGGTAAATGCTGGCATCGTCCCATCCTACTTCCTCTTGAATGATCACGTATTCAAAAAACCAAGAAGTTCATTCCATTCCCTTCTTGGCTCCCCCGCACGTCCCGCATCCCAGTGGAGGCTCCCGGCAGCGCCTTTTGTTGTTGCGTGGGTCCCAACACCACTGCTGCTCAGGGAGAAGCGATCTGCACCGCGAGCTATTTCTTTGTCTGACAGCCACCATCCTAAAGCAAGCTGGCGGTTTGAAAGCACGGTATTTCTTCGCTTTGTCCTACCTGAAAGGCACCTATGGATCTCGTTTTCTCTCGTGATTTAAACACATTAGAGGAATCGTAACTTAAAGGCGAGAGAAGGATTCCATCTTCTGCTGTGGAACAGCATCCCCTAGAGGACCAGTGCCTTTAAAAGGAAAATCCAGCAGGAAGTCTTCCCCCAACTGGGGGGCACAGAAAGCTTCATGATTTTGGTTCCCCATCAGGCCCCCGTTAATTCAGCTTCTCCTTAGGTCTTTCACAGCGAGCCATCCATTGGGACTGCAGGCTCCTAAAACCCAGGCCCCCAAGTTTCCTCTCCGATACTACTCGGTGCCTCTCCAGCCTAGGATGCTTTGTTTTCCCCTAGCAGAAATTTGCAGGAAGCTACATTTCTCAAAGTCAGCCAGCCAGGCTGAGTGACTAGCTACTGATAGGGCAAACAAAACAACAACAAAAGACGCCAGGAGGATGCTAAACTTTGTCCTTGCTGGAGTCCTTCTCCTTTGTTCCTTTTTGTTGTTGTTTTAGAGGAAGAGGTTAAAAACGCGATAGAAGGTTGCTTTAAACATGCAACATCATGTCAATCCTAGAACTGTTGCGTCAACCATACAATGTTGCATCAATCAGAACCTTGTGTTTCTCAACAACAACAACAACAAAAAAATGAGAAGGGGGGAAACAGGGAGGAGGGAGGGAAGTTTGGCTCTAGGAGAGACCCAGGGAAAGGAAGGCAGTGATTCATTTGCCCCATCAAAAAAAAAAAAAAAAGTGGGGGGAACACTCCATTTGTTGTGTAGATTTCACTACCCTCTTTGTTCCTTCTCAAACCTTTTCAGGGGGCTGAAATGCATTATTACCTTGTTAAATCCCATCCAAAATCATTCCTATAGCCCGAAGCTGTTTTGACGTGGGCTGAGCGTCTCACACACAAAAGAATCACTTTTGTTCCCAGACATTCCCATTGGTTGGGCAGATTTCTCGGGCAGCCAATCAGAACCTGGTTGTTAGGCGTCGCCATCTATTTTTAACGTGAGCGCACACATACACACACACACACACACACAGTTACACACACAGATACACCCTCAGAGGGTGAGCGTGGTAAGGCTGGCAAGCGAACTCTGCAAGTAGTAAAAGCAAACAGCTTAATGTATTTTGGATAGTCACTGCGTGTTTGACATTTTCCCTTTAATTCCTTCATGCCCTGCGAGATTAGCATTTATTTTTATTTTATTTTTTCGTAAACAATGAACTTGGGAAATAGATGCTACATCCTGTGAGTCTGAATTGACAATTCCACAGAGAGGAAGACAGACTAAAGAAGCTGTCCATGCTTATTTACTTCCAGTCCCTAGGAGAAAGCAACCTACCTTTGTAATCCACATATAACCAATGTAGAACAGTTTTGTTTTTACTCAAAGCGATTTTTAAAAAAGCTTTCCTTTGAATAATAAAAAAACGCTAACCTATAATCCACATTGCCATATAAACAATGCAAGCAATTCCCCACCCCCAAGCGATTTCCCCCCAAAAGCTTTGTTTTGAATTAATTTTAAAATTCGCCAGCCTCTCCAACCAGAGGATTCCAGTCTGTTTTCCTACTTGCCCTTTAAATATGTAAATAGTGAACTAAACTGTACAAACCAGCTTGCACATGATATGTAGCAATTAAAATAATAAATATTCAACTTGCCTTTATGCATTGAGGCAAAGCATTCTTTGTAGTCTTCTTTCATTTCTCTAATGACTCAGGAGGCGAGGCATTTTTTCCCCTGATGCAGTGTGAATAGAGAAGCAAGGGCAATAGGCATGTAGGCAAAATGTTGATAATTGTGCCCTGTTTTTCAGCAGGGAAGACCGCCAAAGTAAATAGAATCAGCCCTCAAACTCTATCTTTTCTCGACAACCTAGGTAATTCAGTCAAAACCAGGGATATCAGATCAGGGTAGCCCAAGGTTTGCCTGATTGCCTTTAGTTTCCCTTTTCCCCCCTCAAGAAGCAATTGTTTTAGAAGGAAAGGGAATCAAACAATCAACATGGAAATGGAAACAGGAAAAAAAAGGTGACATTTAAAAGGGTTTTTTTTTTTATCTTGACATTTGAAACAAAACTTATTTTTTTGAAGTCTTTCTAAAAGCTTCATGTCTTCATCAGGAGAGGAATTACTGATACTTAATATACTGTACAATTCGTGGTTGTTCAGTCATTTTCAAGTTGTGTCCAATTCTTGGTGACCCCAACTGCAGTTTTCTTGGCAGATACTGGAGTTGTTTGTCATATCTTTCTCCAGCTCATTTTAAGATGAAGAAACTGAGGCAAACAGGGTGAATTGATTTGCCCAGGGTCACACACTTAGGAAGTGGCTGAGGGCAGATTTGAACCCAGGAAGATGAGTATTCCTACCTCATGGGCTGACACTCTATGAACTGCACCACTTACCTGCCCATGTTTATTGTCCCAATTACCTTCTTTTAATTTTACATAATTCTAGATATAAACATGCTATTTCCCCCAGTTCTTGCAAGCAGGGACCATTTTTGGTTTTGGTTTTATATCCTAAAGCCATATCAGAGTGCCTGGCACATGGTAAGTGCTTAATAAAGTCTTGCTAATTGATTGATTAAATGAATATATGACTGGATAGATGAAGAAAGTAAAACTCTCTATAGTCAAATGAAAAAATGCTCCAAATCATATTAGAGAAATGCAAATGAAAATAATTCTGATACTACCTCACTTCTATCAGACTGGCTAATATGACAAAAAAAGACAATGATAAGTGTTGGAAGGGATGTGGAAAAATTGGGACACTTATGCACTGTTGGTGGATCGATGATACGATCATTCTGGAGAACAATTTGAAGCCAAGCCCAAAGGGCCATAAAATTTTTCATATACTTTGACCCAGTAATATCTCTATTAGATCTGTTTCCTAGAGGATCAAAGAAAAGGGAAAGGACATATATGAAAAAAATATTACTAGTAGCTCTTTTGTAGTGACCAAGAATTGGAAACTGAAGAGCTGTCCATCAATTGGGGAATGGCTGAACAAGGTGTGGTATATGGTTATAATGGAATAGTATTCTGCCATAAGAAATAACTAACAAGATGATGGCCAAAAAATCCTGGAAAGACTTCTATGAAGTGATGCAAAGTGAAGTGAGCAGAACCAGGGAGAATATTATAAACAGTAACAACAGTGATATATAGTGATCAACTCTGAATGATTTAAATATTTAAATCAGCAATTCTAGGATCCAGAACAACTAGAAATGCACGATGATAAAAGGCCATAGAAGGAACTTGAGCCTTTTGAGTGCAGTTTGAGGCATATCGTTCTTTTTTTTTTTTTTAATTTTTTTTCCTCTGTTAGATTTTTTCTTGTGTGTTATATGTTTTCTTTTACAATGGGTGAGCATGGAAATATGTATTGTATAATAATAACACATATTAATACATCTTATATCATAATACCTGCCATCTTAGGGGAGGGAGAGAAAATGGATTAAATGTCGGAAAACAAATATGGAATGTAATCTGGAAAAAAATTAAAGACACATAAAAACCAATACACAAATACTTCTTGTTGTTGTACCAAGTTGAAGAGTATACATTTCTGGGAACTCATTGCATTGGCAATGAGAAAAATGAAGCAAAGTTTCACCCTTACAGTTCCCTATGCCAGTATAATCCCAAGTCCTTTTGTGTAGCAGAGATTTAGGATACTATGAAAGTGAAAAAAAGCATTAAAATTCATAGGATGACCCCAAAGAGATCATAGATAAACAGACTTGTATGAAAATATTTATAGCTGCGCTTTTTGTGGTGGCAACAAACTGGAAAAGGAGGGTATGTCCTTCAATTGGGGAATGGCTGAACAAACTGTGGTATATGCGGGTGATGGAATACTATTGTGCTAAAAGGAATAATAAACTGGAGGAGTTCCAGGCGAACTGGAGAGACCTCC